>NC_134207.1:148423280-148731137 GCF_965140235.1 Caretta caretta | reverse complement strand
GATCTTAAACATAAAAAAGAGGCTTACAAGAAGTGGAAGGTTGGACATATGACCAGGGAAGAGTATAAAAATATTGCTTGGGCATGTAGGAATGATATCAGGAGGGCCAAATCGCACCTAGAGCTGCAGCTAGCCAGAGATGTCAAGAGTAACAAGAAGGGTTTCTTCAGGTATGTTGGCAACAAGAAGAAAGCCAAGGAAAGTGTGGGCCCCTTACTGAATGAGGGAGGCAACCTAGTGACAGAGGATGTGGAAAAAGCTAGTGTACTCAATGCTTTTTTTGCCTCTGTTTTCACTAACAAGGTCAGCTCCCAGACTGCTGCGCTGGGCATCGCAAAATGGGGAAGAGATGGCCAGCCCTCTGTGGAGATAGAGGTGGTTAGGGACTATTTAGAAAAGCTGGACGTGCACAAGTCCATGGGGCCGGACGAGTTGCATCCGAGAGTGCTGAAGGAATTGGCGGCTGTGATTGCAGAGCCATTGGCCATTATCTTTGAAAACTCGTGGCGAACGGGGGAAGTCCCAGATGACTGGAAAAAGGCTAATGTAGTGCCAATCTTTAAAAAAGGGAAGAAGGAGGATCCTGGGAACTACAGGCCAGTCAGCCTCACCTCAGTCCCTGGAAAAATCATGGAGCAGGTCCTCAAAGAATCAATCCTGAAGCACTTGCATGAGAGGAAAGTGATCAGGAACAGCCAGCATGGATTCACCAAGGGAAGGTCATGCCTGACTAATCTAATCGCCTTTTATGATGAGATTACTGGTTCTGTGGATGAAGGGAAAGCAGTGGATGTATTGTTTCTTGACTTTAGCAAAGCTTTTGACACGGTCTCCCACAGTATTCTTGTCAGCAAGTTAAGGAAGTATGGGCTGGAAGAATGCACTATAAGGTGGGTAGAAAGCTGGCTAGATTGTCGGGCTCAACGGGTAGTTATCAATGGCTCCATGTCTAGTTGGCAGCCGGTATCAAGTGGAGTGCCCCAAGGGTCGGTCCTGGGGCCGGTTTTGTACAATATCTTCATAAATGATCTGGAGGATGGTGTGGATTGCACTCTCAGCAAATTTGCGGATGATACTAAACTGGGAGGAGTGGTAGATATGCTGGAAGGGAAGGATAGGATACAGAAGGACCTAGACAAATTGGAGGATTGGGCCAAAAGAAATCTGATGAGGTTCAATAAGGATAAGTGCAGGGTCCTGCACTTAGGACGGAAGAACCCAATGCACAGCTACAGACTAGGGACCGAATGGCTAGGCAGCAGTTCTGCGGAAAAGGACCTCGGGGTGACAGTGGACGAGAAGCTGGATATGAGTCAGCAGTGTGCCCTTGTTGCCAAGAAGGCCAATGGCATTTGGGGATGTATAAGTAGGGGCATAGCGAGCAGATCGAGGGACATGATCGTTCCCCTCTATTCGACATTGGTGAGGCCTCATCTGGAGTACTGTGTCCAGTTTTGGGCCCCACACTTCAAGAAGGATGTGGATAAATTGGAGAGAGTCCAGCGAAGGGCAACAAAAATGATTAGGGGTCTGGAACACATGACTTATGAGGAGAGGCTGAGGGAGCTGGGATTGTTTAGCCTGCAGAAGAGAAGAATGAGGGGGGATTTGATAGCTGCTTTCAACTACCTGAAAGGGGGTTCCAAAGAGGATGGCTCTAGACTGTTCTCAATGGTAGCAGATGACAGAACGAGGAGTAATGGTCTCAAGTTGCAGTGGGGGAGGTTTAGATTGGATATTAGGAAAAACTTTTTCACTAAGAGGGTGGTGAAACACTGGAATGCGTTACCTAGGGAGGTGGTAGAATCTCCTTCCTTAGAGGTTTTTAAGGTCAGGCTTGACAAAGCCCTGGCTGGGATGATTTAACTGGGAATTGGTCCTGCTTCGAGCAGGGGGTTGGACTAGATGACCTTCTGGGGTCCCTTCCAACCCTTATATTCTATGATTCTATGATAAGTGATTATTCCCGTCTATTCGGCACGGGTGAAGCCACACCTGCAGTATTGCATCCAGTTTTGGTCCCCCCAGTACAGAAGAGATGTGGACAAATTGGAGAGAGTCCAGCACAGGGCACCAAAAATTATTAGGGAGCTGGGGCACATGACTTACGAGGAGAGACTGAGGGAACTGGGGTTATTTAGTCTGCAGAAGAGAAGAATAAGGGGGGGATTTGATAGCAGCCTTCAATTACCTGAAGGGAGGTTCCAAAGAGGATGGATCTAGACTGTTCTCAGTGGTACCAGATGACAGAATGAGGAGTAATGGTCTCAAGTTGCAGTAGGGGAGGTTTAGGTTGGATATTAGGAAAAACTTTTTCACTAGGAGGGTGGTAAAGCACTGGAATGGGTTACCTAGGGAGGAGGTGGAATCTCCTTCCTTAGAGGTTTTTAAGGTCAGGCTTGACATAGCTCTGGCTGGGCTGATTTAGTTGGGGATTGGTCCTGCTTTGAGCAGGGGGTTGGACTGGATGACCTCCTGAGGTCCCTTCCAACCCTGATATTCTCTGATTCTATGTCTTAGGAACAGGCATAGGCAATCAAGAGATCTCTTCTAATCCTGATTTCTAACATTGATTTGCTGTGTGACAGGATGACATGGACAAATCTGAGCCTTGATTTCCTCTTCAGTAAAAAATTGGTATCTGTTTCACAACTAAGCAAGGTTTGTAAACTGCTAGCACTAAGTACTGGTTGTGGCAAAGGTGGGACTAGAAATCAGCTAATCCTAGATTTCAGTTTCATACTTAATTCTCTAGACCAGAGGTTCCCAAACTTGTTTCGCCACTTGTTCAGGGAAAACCCCTGGTGGGCCGGGCCAGTTTGTTTACCTGCCGCATCCGCAGGTTCGGCCAATCACGGTTCCCAGTGGCCGGGGTTCGCTGCTCCAGGCCAATGGGAGCTGCTGGAAGCAGCGCAGGCAGAGGGACGTACTGGCCGCCTCTTCCAGGAGCTCCCATTGGCCTGGAGCAGTGAACCATGGCCACTGGTAGCTGCGATAGGCCAAACCTGCAGATGCGGCAAGTAAACAAACCGGCCCGGCCCGCCAGGGGCTTTCCCTGAACAAGTGGTGGAACAACAAGTTAGGGAACCACTGCTCTAGACCACATGGCTTTCATGGGGAGTTTGTTCTTACTGAAATGTTGCACTTCCCCTCCTGGGAATATTTTATGTAGAAAGTGCATTCTAAGTTTTTCAATGCCTCACTAATAAATATTTCTTGCACTCTCTCAAATTGTTGAAAACAGTCAATACTTTGGGAAGGCAAAATTGTGCATCGTGAATAAGCAAAAAAAAATTGCACACATTTTTATGAGAAGGTTGCACCAATTTTTCTCATTCCTGTGTCCATGGGGTGTTCCTGTCTATTTGTAAACATCTAATGGCTAGCTGGTTCCCTCTCTTCTCATGGTACTCTCAATGCCAAAGAAAGCACTGTATACTTTGTATCCTGTATAATTGAAGTCAATATATTTGAAAATGTAGAAAAACAGCCAAAAATATTTAATAAATGTAATTGGTATTCTATTGTTCAACAGTGCAATTAAAACTGATTAATCGTGATTAATTTTTTAATTGCAATTAATTTGAGTTAATTGCATGAGTTAACTGCAATTTATCAACAGCTCTAGTTTTTAGATATATATTTTATATTACCCCTGTTTCAAATAGCTTCAGATAATTTTAAAATGTAACCAATCATTTCATCTAGATTTTGGAGTCTCCTATTTTGAAAAATGCCAGACTGTGTGCAATGGGGTGGCACTCACCTTTTGTGAGCACCCTTTTGGCCAAGTGCATGTTGTCCGTCTCTGTCTCTCTCATATATTGTGGTAGGTCTTCAGTGACTCAGCCCTCAGGCTGAATCACACACAGCCTGAATGTGAAAAACAAACAAACCCCTTCCTGGGAAAACAGTGCAACAGGGACCTATCCCAGTACCGCTCATTTGGAATATCTCTGTAGCCCTCCCCGGGCTTGGCTCACAATCAGTCCAATAGTCCACCAACCCTGGTATGGGGCCTTGCCTGCATGGCTTTCTCCCTGGAGACTCTTCACCTTTCTGGCCCCATCTCTCCAGCTAAGCATTAAACAGTTCGGTTCCCCTTCCGGAGGCATGTATAAAAGTCCAATATCACTGACACTCTTCAGGCGTCTTCAATCCCCTCTCCTGGGCCTGGTCCAACTTTGTTTTTCAGGTCTTAAGCCACCTCCCCAGTGGCTGGTGAAGGGGACCCAGGCCCTCCCACTTATCCAGGCCCCAGCCCAGGGACTCTACAAATGGCAGCCACCTGCTGTGTTCCTTTGACTACTCATGATGTTGCTAGGTTTCCCTGGACCACTTCCCCATGGCCCCTTCCACCCTCTTCGCCCTTACCTTAGGGCTTCCAGCTACCAAGTCCCAGCAGCCAGTCAGGAGTTCCTTCTCTACTCCCCAGCCCCTGTCAGCAACTGCTCTGTCTATGGTCCTGTACCTTCTTAAACCAGCCAGAAATATCACTCACACTCCTCCAGCTCCAGACAGAAACTTCCCTCTGTGCTGCACTGCAGCTCGTTTTATATGGAACTGCCGGGCATGGATTGGCTACACCCTGAAGCCTCTCTCTGATTGGCTGCATCCCATGCAGCCTCTCTAGGTCGCTTGGAGGGCTCATCTCCACTGCTCCTTTCTGTGATGAGGTGTGGTCTCAGAGTGTTTCAGGAACTGGTACACCCTGTCACACTGTGCAATAATCTTTTTCCCAGCCCTTTAGTCTTTGCATATTCCTGATAAGATGCTATTATATTAATTAAAAAGAAGTATACCGTAATGATACATTTGTTTTTGCACAGTTACCAAATTTAGCTATATTCCACTGACAAAGACTTAAAGCTACAGGTATATGAATGAACTCACTTTGTTCAATAATATGCAGTTTAAATAACAGTTAGACCTGGCCAAGCTAGTGTTTTTATAACATCTTTATAGTCGATTGCATACTCAATTGTCCAAATATGGCTGACTGAAGTATAGTTGATCAGTATGTTATTTATGAAGCACTTTATCTTTTCTTTTTCTAATGTCTGGGGTTTCTTCACTCTGCACAGATATCTTTGTGTGTCTTTGGTCTGTGCGTTGCATCCTTAAACAGGTTAAACTGGTTAACATGATAACATTTTTGTTTGCTTTACATTTCTCTTGTTTCAGTGATCCAAATTATACACAAATTACCTTAGTTTATTTATAATGTAATAAGGACCAAGTCATTAATAACACAAGCTATGCTTTTGTTCTGATTTTCCCAGTTCTTTAGCATAAATATACCTTTTTTTAGATGCTTTTACAATTTTTGCATAGACAAGGTGGTAAAAAAATTAACTTGTGCATTACTAGTTTTCAATTATAAATACGGTGCCGGATTGCTAAAATAGATGCTTATAATCGTCTATGAGATGGTATGTTGTTCTTCCCCACTCAGCACTCTGTTTTAGCAAAACAGTTGGCAACAGAATTTTTACCCAAGTTTTTTTAGTTAATTTGGTGGTGGTAGCAATAAATTTTTTGTTAAATATTTGAAAGCATACACTTTAATAACCAATACTTTTTTAACATAACACAAGAAAATAATATAAAAATTAAAGCAAACTGAAGTCTAAATGCAGGTCTGTGCAAACACTTTGATGGTATTACATTTTTGACATTTGTTTGTGCTTGGGAGACAAAGGTAGAAACCTGTTGAAATTGTTTGATTAGTCTTAACATTTTGCAACATAAACAGATATAATATATATTTTTAGACATTTTTTGCTATAATTTTACATAGCATATTAAAATATAGTTAGCTGTATTTTAATATTTAATAGTCACAAAAAGAAGTTTTTAATAGCCCCAAACAGAAATTGACCTTTTGTCAATATTAACTTTGCATTAATGTTGAGATTTTTCCCTATAGTGTTTTTTAATAAAAATCCTTTGATTAATAACAGAAAAACCTTTTTTGTTTGCAATTGCATTATTTACTGAAGCAGAAGTACATATACATACATATAAAACTGAGGCCTTTTTGAGCTTTGCAGAAAAAAATTAATTGGTCATATTTTTACTGAATTCAGAGAGCATTGAGGGAGAAACTCAGAATGAGTCCAGAAGGTGAAAAATTAGTTCAGAGGGCTGACTGGGAGGTTGAGGCCTGCGTGTTCAGGAAGGTCATGTTGCAAGTTGGATGCAAGAATGAACTTGGATGATTTTTGTTTGTTTTGCATTATATATTCCTGTCAAATTTATCTTTTACACAATATTTTCTATCTTATTGATCTTTTTCTTCCTTCTAGACTTAATCCCTATCTATACGGGGTCGGCTCTTCGAGTCCATCTTCTCCATTCCAGTCTGTCTTGAAGCAGTTCCTTGAAAACCCCTCAGCTAATCAAATCCTTTTGTATGGCGTCCATCTATGTAATTTTGGGTCTTCTGACCCTTCTCTTTCCCTTCACTTCTAAGTTTAACATCCTGTTTCCTATATATTCTCCAATCTTCTTTTCAATCTTATTGGTCTAGATTAATTGTAATTTGATGCTGAGGGCTGTATGTTCAGGAAGAATTAATTATCTCCTCCAAGTATAAGAAAGAGAAAAAAGACTAATGCTTTGTCATGAAGAACAGGGTTATGTCAAGGAAGTAACATGGATTAGTTAGATGGATTCTTCTCTCTAACTTAAAAATCTGTATAGGAAGGTCACTAACTATCACAAAACTTTTGAACAAGAATATAAAATTTGAATCTGTGAAACAAAATAGGGATCTAGAACTATGAAAATTTTCAAAATGATAAGACTAACAAATTCTATCAAACACCTTTTGTCCATTAATTTGTAATTGCATATCGGCAGTTCTTTGGTTTCAGGTCTGGATTAAGTGGATTTTATTAAAATCGATTAAAATCTGAATTCCTAAAGTTTTTGAATGAATTTTAAAATCCAAATTAATTAGAAAGTAGACAAAACTAAGCAAATTCTTCAGGGTCCTTACCAGTTTCAAGAATGAAAGAAATGGAAGCTATGCCTGAGAAGGCTCCATCTTCTGTAGAACAAAAAAAATATCTTTTAGGGAGTGGGGCAGAGCGGGGGGGATTGGGGTGAGAGGTATTTGGGAATGCGTCAAGGGGAAGTAGATAAATAGGGATGAGTGATGGGGAGGTGAGAGAGGTTGGGGTGCTCAGATGATGGGGAGGGACCCTGGGACAGGGACAGGAGGATGAGTATTGGGGTACAGGAGAGAGAAGGGGTTGAGGTGCTGGTAAACCCCTTTTGTGTGTGTCAGGATCTGTGGTGGGAGGGGGTTCTGAGTTCCTTTGCTACCTCCCATGTGCCCTGCGATCTGAGGTTATCCCTGCTCTCCCGGGATGTCTGAGCTCACTCCCTGCTCTGCTGTGCACCAGGCTCTGATGTCTCTTTGCCCCTCTAGAGGAGTCTGAGCCCCTTTTCCTCTCCCCCCTTCATGTGAGCTGAGATATGGGGGGCCTGGCCTCTTTGGGGATTTCTGAGTCCTGCCCCTTGCTCCCCTGTGTGTGTGCCAGGATCTGCCCATCTATGGTGTGTGGCCACCCTCCATGCACCCCTTTATGTGAGCCAGGTTCAGAGGGGTGCTTGCCTTACTGCGGGGAGTCTAAACCCCATTCCCTACACCCCTTCCTATGAGAGGGCATATGAGGTGCCTTGTCCCTCTAAGGGGATCTGAACCCATCTCCCTACCCCCATCATATCCCATAATTTTGCACCTTTTTAAAAAATAATACAAACCCGTCAAACACTTCCTGTTGTCTGCCATCTCTAACAGAAGGGTGGAGCCCACAGAGCTCTGCACTATTTTTATGAGCATTGCAAACAAAGGACAAACAATCCACTGGTATTTGCAGAGCTGCAGGAAGAACTGCAGCAATGGGGGTCATGATAATTTCTTGGAGCCAGATTGTTGTGGGACATAGTGAAAAACAATTCAAGGTTGTTGGTGGCATTCATAGAACAGCTGTGGATGGTGGAGCACTGTTTCTGGGCCTGAGAAATGAGAACTGACTGGTGGGATCGCATTGTAATGCAGGTTTGGGATGACAAGCAGTGGCTGCAGAACTTTCAGATGAAAAAGAACAAATCCTTGGATCTGTGTGCTGAGCTCACCCCAGCTTTCCAGCACAAGAACATCAGAATGAGAGCTGCACTGACAGTTGAGGAGTGAGTGACAATCACTCTGTGGAACCTTGCAAAGCTGGTTTGCTACCGATCAGTGGGAAACCATTTTGGAGTTAGAATATCCACAGTGAGGACCATTGTCATGCAGGGCCATTAATCGTCTCCGGCTCTGCAGGATTCTGACTCTTGGTAATGTGCAGGACATAGAGAATGGATTTGCAGCAATGAGGTTCCCAAACTGCAGTGGTGTGATAAATGGCATGCAAATCTCTATTTTGGCACCAGCCAGCCTTGCCCCAGAGTGCATCAAAATAAAAGGCTACTTTTCTATTGTTATGCAAGCATGTGTGGACCCCCGGGGCACCTCACTGACATCAGTGTTCACTTAGCAGGGAGGGTGAATGATACTCGCATGTTTAAGAACACAGGACAGTTCAGAAAGCTGCAAGCAAGGACATTCTTTCCCAACCATAAGGTTCCATTGATGTTGAAATACCAGTAGTGAACCTAGCCTTCTCCTGGCTCATGAAGCTATACATAGGCCACCTCAGAAAGGTTCAACTAGCAGCTCAGCAGGTAAAGAGTGAGAGTTTGAATGTTTAGTAGATTGAAATGAGGCTGGCATTGATTACTTACAAGATGGGATCCAAGTGAGAAAAATATCCCAGTGGTTTTAGTTGCCTGTTAGTTGCTGGCTTCCTCCTTGCCCCAGGGGTGCTCAACCGCCACTCCACCCCCCCAAGCCCCACCCCCACTCCACCCCTTCCCCCAAACCATCTCTCCTCTTCCCTGTCCTGTTCCGCCCCCTTCCCCGAGTGCGCCCCATCCCCACTCCTCCCCCTCTCCCCAGCGCCTCATGCACACTGCAGAACAGCTGATCCATGGTGGGTGGGAGGTGTTGGGAGGGAGGGGGAGAAGTTGATGGGTGGGGCCACCAGTTTGCAGGGGCACTTGTGGGGAGGTTCTGGCTGCCACTGCATGCTAAGCACCCACTTATTCAAAATAAATCTATTATCCAATTTCCCACAAATGGATAAAAGTTGCATTTAAGATTTTGCTTGTGTTACAAGGCATATTAGTTTTTGCTGTGTTTTATGTATTGCTGCTTGTGCAGATTGTTAAAATACTTTAAATCACATATAATTCACACAGTAATTTGGCAAGGGTGTCACCTTGACTATAACAATCATCAAGGTGACAATTGATCAATTGACAATAAGCCTGTTGACTAATATATACTGATATCATATTAATATGTATTTTCCACATCATATATATATACATATATAAGTAGGTATTAAGCACCAATAACATTAAGCACAAATATTTGTAACAGTGATATAGCCTAAATTGGCCTATACTGTACTATTCTCTTCATGTATGCTAAGTATCCAATAACACCTTCCATTTGCTGAAGTAAGTATCTGGCACAAGTAGCTAGGAAACTTGTCAAAATTAAAATATATTTGTTCTGTCTTAGTACAAGCCAGGGAAGGACCTTCACTGATCAGTACCTGGAATGCTAGTATCCAAAACAAAGATAAGGAAGGAACAGAACAACAAGTTAGGGAACCAGGACAAACTGATGTGTTACTGCAGTGATTCTAGTGATCTGTAATTTGTAAAATCATATAAATAATACCAGCTGAAATTTATAACTTGCGGAGCACAACTTCTGCATAAGGTAAATGTAACCGCTTCATGGGACTGCTCTTCAAAGACTGGTATTGTATAGTACCTTTTTCTTGTACCATACTAATAAACCTGACTGTCATTACTTATTTGGTCTCTTGTATATTTCACAATTAAAGTGTGGTCAAACAGTTGACTATTCAATTTATCAACATATTCATCCTCTTCTTACCAATTGCACTGCAGAGTGGTTCTGTGAGTGTTGTGGTGCAGTCCACTCTAGATATTGATAGCATGCTCTGTGTACCATGAGCATGGAGGCAAGTGCTATAGGTGCTCCATGAACTAAGCTTTACAGGCACTCACTCTTGGTGGATCCAACTAACATATGTCATATAAGCAACAGAGACTATACTTTACTAGGACTGTCAGGAAATAAAGGTATGTACTGTTGCTGTAGTTGTGTCAATCCCAGGATATTAGAGAGACAAGATGGGTGAGGTAATATTACCTAACCTATCTTGTATCATGACATAAAGACACAGTAAATTTTACAATAAAAGAACTGCTGAACAGTTCCTAAACCAGCCCCTAGGCTCAATCCAATACAGAGTGAAAAAGTAAGAGCCTAAATAAGGGCAATCATTACTACTTCCTGCTTTTGGCCATATCCTTTATTATATTTCTTATTTTTCTTATATTTTACTTATATTTCTTCACATTGGGCTTGATGTTG
Source organism: Caretta caretta (assembly GCF_965140235.1). Lineage (NCBI taxonomy): Eukaryota > Metazoa > Chordata > Testudines > Cheloniidae > Caretta > Caretta caretta. The sequence continues at coordinate 148,720,609 of NC_134207.1, read as the reverse complement.
AAAAGTGCTGAGCACTCTAGCCCTGATCCAGAAATGCACTCAAGAACATGTTTACCTTTAAGTACCTGAATGTTGAAGTCAAGGCAACTACTCATGTACCTACATGACAACCACCATTTTGGTCAAAACACCAGGGATTGAACTGAGTTTAAAAAAATGACTTGCCACAGCTCGAGATAAAGAACCAGCCTGTGCAGCTGACTCACATCATCTACTGAATAAGAATAAAGGAGAATAAACATTGACAAGTGTGTTACGTCCTTTGGCTAAAGAAAGTTCATCCCAAAGATCTAAGTTGACAGCAGTTTAAATCACAGATGTCAACCACCATACTTTTCAACCCTGGGAATAGAACAAGTAACCTCTCTAGCAGTAAGGGGTTCTTATGGGATATTGTGATTCTCTTGTGTTGAAACTGTTCCAATTTGTATTAAAAAATCGAATATGCATTGTAACAGAGAAAGTGAAAATGAATCTGTAGTCTAGTGGTTGAGGCAGTTCTTGAGACACAGGAAAAGAAAGTTCACATGCCTTCTTCCACATCAGGCTGCACAGGGAATTGAATATGGATCTCTCACCTCCTGGACAAACATGCAAACCGGGGGTTACTCGTCATGAGGTAGCAGTACTTTTTCCCTTGGGCATTTTGTAAATGAACATAATTGCATCAGAAAAACACTTGACTCCATCATCAATTTCTCCACCTAACTGGAACAATGCACAAGATCCCAAACTTTTGGATACCCACTCAGTTCAAAAGGGGTAGCAGTATTTGAGAAACAGTATGTGATCATGTGAAAAAAAAAGACTATCATAACATATATACATGAGAGAGTAGTGTTGGGGCATATTCAGACATCATGATTTAGTTGGGGTTGGTCCTGCTTCGACTAGATGACCTCCTGAGATCTCTTCCAACTCTAATTTTCTATGATTCTGTGATCATGTTGGCATTTTCTGGCTTTTAAGCATTTAACTGTGTAAACATGCAATAACTAATTCTATTTTTGTGCATACAACACAAAATTTTAAATGTATAAGTAAAACTATTTTAAATCTAGAAACTGTAATAGTTTAAAGGTTTGCCCATGTGGAATTTTTTCAGTATTTGTGATTTATGGGCTGCATCCTCAACTGAAGTATATTGGCCACTTTACTTCCACTGAGGATCTGGCCCTAGATGTTTTATTTAGGAAAAAATTAGCATGTGAAATATCTCTATAAGTGTCTCAAAGACCAAAGAAATATAAACCATGGGTTACAGAGGCATGACTAATTAGGTTTGACAGTATAACCATCCTATAACATGCCTACGGTATCCCCTCAAGAAGTAGTTGATTTCAAAATCAACATCCTTGAGTGAGTTTTAGTATAAGCTTTCCTCTTCTCCACCTATGTGTTATTTTTTTTAAAGTCTGTAAAAGCAAATAAAGAGAAATATTAAGGGTAGATGAAGAGAACCCAAAGCTTGTCCCCAGACGAAATATGAAAGAAAATTACAAGAGAATCTTTCTATACGCAAATGGGACTTGAAGTCAGTCTGGTTTAATTACCTGCAAGGGCAGCTGGTGCCCAAAACAAGTGGAAAGAACCTAGATTCCACCACTACTGCCTGTTAAAATGTGGTACCATTCTGTCTGTTACTGAGAAATAAAGGGGAGACTAATAAACATTCTCATACACACAGTTAGGATAGGTTTCAGAGGAACAGCCGTGTTAGTCTGTATTCGCAAAAAGAAAAGGAGTACTTGTGGCACCTTAGCGACTAACCAATTTATTTGAGCATGAGCTTTCGTGAGCTACAGCTCACTTCATCAACTACATCTGATGAAGTGAGCTGTAGCTCACGAAAGCTCATGCTCAAATAAATTGGTTAGTCTCTAAGGTGCCACAAGTACTCCTTTTCTTTTTACAGTTAGGATAGAAATGGATTTTTGGGAAAGTTACAAGGACATACTTTGAGGTGTTTGATTTTTCCACCACAAAGTTAAGAATTACTTAGACAAATTAAATGTCTTCAGGTCACTAGGACCTGATGAAATACATCTAAACCCCTGCATTTTCAGTTTAAACTGATTTTTGCAAAAAAAATCCCAGGTTTTAGAAAAAGTATTATTCTTTTACTTTTGTACTATTGAAATATATAAAAAATAACTGCCTGTTCAAGTAAGCCTATGTATTAGTCTAGAACAGGGGTAGCCAACCTGAGCCTGAGAAGGAGCCAGAATTTACCAATGTACATTGCCAAAGAGCCACAGTAATACATCAGCAGCCCCCCGTCATCTCCCCCACTCCCACTCCGAGCACCTCCTACCCACTGACAGCCCTGCCAATCAGGGCCTCCCTGCACCTCCCGATCAGCTGTTTCATGGCTTGCAGGATGCTGTGGGCAGGGAGGAACGAGGGTATTGCAGGCTCAGGGGAGAGGGCAGGAAGGAATGGAGTGGGAGCAGGGCCTGTGGCAGAGCCAGGGGTTGAGCAATGAGCACCCCCGGCACATTGGAAAGTTGGCACCTGTAGCTCCAGCCCTGGAGTCAGTGCCCCTATACAAGCCACATATTAACTTCTGAAGAGCCGCATATGGCTCCGGAGCCACAGGTTGGCCACCCCGGTCTAGAAGATACACTCAATAAACAAACAGGCATGCATGCAAGCTCTGAAATGCATGTGCATTTGAACATACTGATGAATCTCATGCCCACCATGTACACATTTCAAGCTGTTAGGAGATAGTTTAAAAATTTGACACACTAAAATGGGAAGAAAATGAAAAGCTGTATCAGAATACATTTCAGAATGCAAAGAAGTATTCGAAAATTGAAAAAAAAACATGACAAAAGGATTAAGTTGAGTATATGCGCTGCCAATGATGTAGCCTCGAAGCTGACACTCGGGCTGACCAGATTAAAAAACATTTGGAGAGCAAACAACACCAAAAAGGCAAAAATAGAAAGCAACCATTGGAATCAGTATGTGTGCAGGCAACACAGAAAGAGTGAGATCAACATGATGCAGTAAGTGAATTTGTACTTGCCCTCTGTTTTTCAGAGTGCTAGGCCTTGCTGATGGTCCTCTGTGGGACTTTGTATGACATTTCTGTCCAGCTGCAAAATCCTTGCAAAATTCAATCAATCTGGCAAAGAAATATTTCGGAGGGAATGATGTTGCTCTGACCAAGAAAATTAAAGAGAGGTTGTCAGGAAATATAATTAGTTCTTTGATTTTTGATGACTCACCAGATGTTCTCAACCACCCCACTCTGGTGATTTTGTTTTCATTTTTTTATTTTATTGTGGAGAAGCCTGCACTCCTTTTTGCAGATTTGGAGTTTGTAAAGTCAACAGTCAAACAGTTGCAGCTTGTGTCGATAAAACTTTAAATGAATATGTACTTACCTGGAAGGATGTGGCAACAGTGAATTCTGACTCGGCTTCTTACTGCATGAAGTTCACACAAGATGTAAAGCTGAATGAAAAACCTGAATTGCTTCATTTGTCTTGCCCAGCTCACCTGCTGCACATGTTCCTGTCTCTCATGCAAATAGGTGTTCCCAAAATGGCTGATTTTTAAACATTCATAATAGATGCTGGTGCAGTTTTCATGCATTCAAGTATAACAAAAACTTCTTCTATGGTGTTTGCGAAGAGATCGCATTTGAATGCAGCATTCCAGTTCCAGTTGTACCAACAAGATGGTTTAGTCTGTATTTGGCTGCACAGAGTGTCCAGAAAGCATGGGACGTCTTAATGTGACTTTTAGATCACAAAGAGTTCAACAGTGGAAAAGCCAAAAAGCTGAAATCTCAAGTGTCTACACAAGAAATTAGGCAAAGCCTTGACACAAAACTTGAATTCCTGATTGAAACACTTCAACCATGACATGAAGCATAGAAGAAATGGGAATCCAATTCTTTAACAAATGGCACATTTTCTAATACAAAAGTGTATGGCACTCTGGTTAACAATATTTCTGCAGAACTTTCACACAAAAGCCAATCTGGGACGATTCCAGAAAAAAAAAACAGATCCTTTCATGTCTATGTTGCCAGTCGCTAAGCAGGACAACCTTACAGAATCTTCCAAAAGTTTTTATGGAGAGTTATTAAAGAAGTGGGAAGCTACTGTCACTTTCAATATGTCCCCTGAATCTTTTCACAGCGAATCATCATTCTGGAAAGTCATTGTGCTGTTTGACCCTCATTGTAAAGGTATGGCCTCATCTGATAAATTTAAAGATTATGCTCCTATAATTTCCCCTGTTGTGGCTTCTAATGAAGAAAGGGCAAAACTGGAAAGTGAATTCCACACCTACAATGCAATGCCTTCCCTGGACAACCACTCCACCATACCTCTTGAATTATGGAAAATCCACTGCACCAACTTTTCAACTTTGAGCCTTGCTGCCTCTTGTATCCTCTGTGTTCCAGATGGCTCAACTGATGTGTTGAGACTATTTTTGAAATTCAGCTACATCCAAGACTGTAGGAGAAGGGGCCTTAGAAAAGATGCTTTAAAAAGATTGCTGCTATGCTACGCAGAAGTTTTGGAAATTACACTGAAGGACTTCACATAAGACAGTCAGTGTTTATAAATATTTTAAAATATTGGGCCCAATTATTAAATGTAAATATTTACAGGGTAATAGTTCTAAATCTACAACAGTAAATTGATTATTCAAATGAAAAAAATTATTTTGGGATTAGAGATATATTGGTTTATTAAACTCAGAGGTAGCATTGTGTTTTGAGTTCTGTTTTAGTTCTTCAGCATATCACATTGATTTCCATTTTTCAAAGCATTAATCTACTGAATACTTTTTCACCTGTTCTTCCGTCCACCAAAATAAACCCTGATATTTACCCAGAAAAATTATTAATATTTTTTGCAACAATTTTCAGCTGGTTTTGTTGTAGTAGTAATAAACACTGATAAATTCCAGGGAAAACTTAAATAAAATAAAAACTGAAAATGTAGGGTCCTAAATACATCCTAGAATACTCAAGGAGCTGACTGAGGAGGTATCTGAGCCATTAGCAATATTGAGGTATATGGTATTTGGGATAAAATTTAACATGGTTTTACAAAAGGTATATCGTGCTAGATCAACCAGATCTCCTTCTTTGAGAAGGTACCTGATTTTTAAACAAAGGAAATGCAGTAGGTCTAATCTATCTGGATTTCAATAAGACATTTGAAACAGTTCCACATTATCAGTTAAATTGGAAATGATGGGGATTAATGTGGGAATTGAAAGGTGGATACGGAACTGGTTAAAGGGGAGACTACAACAAGTCATACTGAAAGGTGAACTGTCAGGCTGGAGGAAGGTTACTAGTAGAGTTCCTCAGGGAGCGGTCTTGGAACCTATCTTATATAATGTTCTTATTACGAAAGCTTATGCTCAAATAAATGTGTTAGTCTCTAAGGTACCACAAGTACTCCTTTTCTTTTTGCGAATACAGACTAACATGGCTGCTACTCTGAAACTTATTAATGACTGTGGCCCAAAAATTGGGAGTATGCTAATAAAATTTTCAGATGACACAAAGTTGGGAGGTATTGCCAATATGGGGGAGGACCGGAATATCACACAAGAAGTTCTTGGCAACCTTGAAAATAGTTATAGAAATCGGATAAAATTTAGTAGTGCAAAGTGCAAGGGTATGCACTTAGGGACTAACAACAAGAATTTTTGCTATAAACTGGGGCAGTGACAGTTGGAAGTGACAGAAGAGGAGAAAGAACTGGTTGTATTAGCTGATCACAGGATGACTATCAGCTGCTAGTGTGATGCAGCTCTGAAAAAGGCTAATGCAGTCCTAAGAAGCATCAGATGAGGTATTTCCAATAAAGACAGGGAAGTGTTAGTACTATTATACAAGGCATTGGTGAGCCCTCATCTTGAATACTGTGTATAATTCTGGTCTCCCATATTTAAGAAAGATGAATTCAAACAGGACCAGGTGCCTCATGAGAGGAGACTAAAAGAGCTTGGCTTGTTTAGCCTAACCAAACGAAGGTTAAGGGAGATTTGATTGCTTCCTATAAATACATCAGAGGGATAAATATGAGGGAGGGATAGGAGTTATTTAAGTTAAGCACCACTGTGGACACAAGAACAAATGGATATAAGCTGGCCATCAACAAGTTTAGGCTTGAAATCAGACGAAGGTTTCTAATCATCAGAGGAGTGAAGCTCTGGATCAGCCTTCCAAGGGGAGCAGTGGGGGCAAAAAACCCAATTTGTGTTAAGACTGAGCTTGATAAGTTTATGAAGGGAATGCTATGATGAGACTGCCTACAGTGGCCTGTAGCCAATCTGTGATTGCTAGCAGGCAAATATCTCCAACAGCCAGCGATGGGACACTAGATGAGGAGGGCTCTGAGTTACTACAGAGAATTCTTTCCCAGGTGTCTGGTTGGTGGATCTTGCTCACATGCTCAGGGTCTGATTGCCATATTTGAGGTTGGGACAGAATTTCCCCCCAGGTCAGACTGGAAAAGACTCTGGACCCTGGAAACCTTGAAGGGGTTGCCTTCCTCTGCAGCATGGGGCACGAATCACTTGTAGGTTTAAACTAGTGTAAACAGTGGATTCTCTGTAACTTGAAGTCTTTAAATCATGATTTGAGGACTTCAAAAAGTAATTCAGCTAGAGGTTATGGGTCTTTTACAGGAGTGGCTGGTGGAGGTTCTGTTGCATGCAATGTGCAGGAAGTCAGACTAGATGATCATGGTGGTCCCTTCATGTCTTAAAGTCTATAAGCCTATGAGCTGCCCACTTCATGTGGGGAAGCAATCACCATAGTTTTTGTCCTTTGATATTTCACAATGGCTCATTTGGTTTCAATGGACCTTCTTATGTTCAGGACCAGCACTTTACACTGAGTAATGCTTGTTTCCTGTTTGGTGAGTTAAACAATTACAGAGGTTTACAATGCAAACACTCAATATAATTTTATACAGATGTTATAAGTGAGATCAATACATGTAGCATCCTACAAACATTTCATCAAGTCTAAACACTGAACGCAGTCTTATCATCTTAAAATCTATATTAACAATGTCTACACACAGGTTAGCCAGACTGGTTTCTAGGTTTGCATTTGTCAGGGTTCAGTGAGGCCTGGGGCCTTGGCTTGAGCTGGCACCTGGTCTGTCAGCATCACAGATGGTAAGGAGATAAATGCTTCCTTCCAAACCACTGACTCTAATGAAGATCCCAAATCCCATCCCCACTTCAATCTAAGGGATCTCCTAGTTAGAATTTAGATTGACATTCAAGGCTTTACATAAAATAGATATTAGAAATATCATTATAGAAGATTGTCTTATAAATCTATCAAAAGGAGTATGCAAAAATGTAATCCAGTCTGCTAGAAAAGTGGACTTTGAAAAATTAGAAACTTGTAAATACAAAAACCAGGAACACTGGGGTATCCTGAAATAAGTGACCAGGACCCAAATTCAGCAAAGTACTTAACTCCTGACTAAGAGTAAGCCACTGGTCAAGGTGTTGTGTGTGGAACTCAAAACAAACATTAAGGTTTGTACAAGTGGGTATTTGCAGAAAAGGGGTCTTAATAGTTCTAAAATTGCTTCAGGCTGTGAACTAATGAGTCTTTGTCATCACTTCAGTTTTAAAGGGAGACTATCAATTTGAAATATAGTCAGTTTTTAAAACTGATTCAGACATAGTTTCCAGATATTACACTTGCCCCTGAGGCCTTGTGCCAATATGTTGATTTTAAAAGTCATTCTCCTATTTTTATTAACAATTTTCTCTCACCTTTGGTGAGTGAAAGACCACACAAAAAGTTGAAATGACTGACTGAATAGAGAAACCAGAGAAATACAGTAAGTTGTCAAATGCACAAGGTAAGACAAACTGCAAAAATGCACATGCATCCGACGAAGTGGGTATTCACCCACAAAGCTTATGCTCCAATAAGTCTGTTAGTCTATAAGGTGCCATAGGACTCTACTGCTTTTACAGATCCAGACTAACACGGCTACCCCTCTGATACTTGCAAAAATAAAGAAAAATATACTTTCTCTAATCTTTCAGTTAAAGTAATTTTATAGGTACTTATAAAAATACTTGGGACAAATTATCATGGGTAGTCATTTTCAGCTGTGTAAAATATTACTAGATTTATATGAGATCATTTTGAACACTTGGCACAAGTTTGAATGTTATACTAGATGATGGAGAATCAGGCCCTACAACTGTGACCTATTTTCCCCAATTTCACGTGAAGTTCCTAATCTTACAGATTTAGAATATTAAAATTACAATTAAGAACATAAGAATGGCCCTACTGGGTCAGACCAAAGGTCCACCTAGCCCAGTATCCTGTCTTCTGACAGTGGCCAGTGCCAGGTGCCACAGAGGGAATGAACAGAACAGGTAATCATCAAGTGATCCATCCCCTGTTGCTCATTCCCAGTTTCTGGCAAACAGAGGCTTGGGACACTATCCCTACACATCCTGGCTAACAGCCATTAATGGACATATCCTCCAGAATTAATTTGGATCCCTTGTGCATGCATTATGACACAGTCTTTAATTATATGATCACATACTATGTTTTCCCACAGGGCCCCTGCCTCATTCTGTGCATAGAATGGACAGTATGTATTTAATGAACAATATTTGTTTGATCATTATTGTTGTGGCCCTAGGCCTTATATACTGCACATTATTAAAATTCCGTTCTGAAGGATTATTAATTGATTCATGGGCTTTTCTATGGCTCTCATCACTATGAGTGATTCACAAATATTATATTTTCACAACAACCCTGTGAGATGAGGGGGTAGTATTCCCATTCTCACAATAGGGAACAGAGGCACAGAGATATTAAGGTAAAAAGTATCAGCTAATTTTCAGTACCAAACCTGAGATTGCAAGAACATGATTTTTCGAAATACCTAGCATTATATAACACCTTTCCCTCCATTTTTAAAAAAGCAAACTGAAAAAACAAATTCCATCAATTGGTATCATACTGACATCCATCTGGGTCATCAGCAGTGTTGGAACCTTTAGATCTATTGCACCTGAACTAATAGAGTAAGTGACAGATGTAGTCAATTGTTGTCTTCTATGTGGACCAGCACTAGAGGAGGGATGAGTCACATACTTTGCCAGAGGGTAGCAGAGCAATGGTGAGACTCAGGAACCTTGGGTTCCATTCCAGGCTCTGGAGCGGAGTGTTCACTAGTGGGTAGACTTCCGCTACTGCCCCCAAACTAGACCCATTCTGCCCTATCCCCTTTAATCTGCCCCTGTCCCAGTCCTGTCTCTTCCTCATCCCCAGCTCCTTGTCTCAGTCCCATTCACCTCACCTACCTAGTCGCAGTCTGGTCCTAGTCCCAACTTCCCCCTCTCCCAGCTTTTCTTATCTGTCAATTCCTGCCCATGGCCTCTAGTTGCCACCAGCATGGCCATATTCCCTATCACCACCAGCTCTCATGCCCAGTATCCCTCCACAGACTACTTGTCCAATTCCAGGGTCTCCTTCCCATGCATCTAAGTCTTTGTTCCCATCTCCCGGCCCAACAAGCAGGGGTGCTGGAACAATTTTTTATAGTAGGGGTGCTGAGAGCCATTGAATCAAACTGTAAAACCTGTACATAATGGAAACCACTCCAAGCCAGCGTGTTTGACAGCACCCCCTGCACCTCTAGTTCCAGCACTTACCCCAACAAGTTCCTTTCTCCCCTTCTCCCTGAACTCTGGATCCTTATATCTGTCTGCCACCCAGCCCCGCTGGTTTCCAGTCTTCACCCCACCACAGGTTTCCAATATCCATCCAGTTTTCCTTCCCAGCCCCCTGCCCCAGACTTCTTGCCCTGCTAATCCCTGTCTCCCCTCCATACACGTTCCTTGTCCCAATCTACTGCCTTCGTTACCCCTTTCTAGCTCATAATGACTCCAAGATCTCTTCTTGAGTGTTAACAGTTAATTTAGACCCCATTATTTTATATGAATAGTTGGGATTATACTTTACAATGTGCATTATATTGAATTTATCAACATTAATTTTCATCTGCTATTTTGTTGCCCAGTCACCCAATTTTGAGCTATCCTTTTGTAGCTCTTCGCATCTGCCTGGGTCTTAACTATCTTTAGTAATTTTGTATCATCTGCAAATTTTGCTACCTCACTGTTTACCCCTTTTTCCAGATCATTGATGAGTATCTTGAATAGGACTGGTCCCAGAACAGGTCCCTGGGTGACACCACTATTTACCTCTCTCCATTCTGAAAACTGACCATTTATACCTACCCATTGTTTCCTATCTTTTAACCAGTTACCAATCCCTGAGAGCACCTTCCCTCTTATCCCGTGGCAGCTTACTTTGCGTAAGAGCCTTTGACGAGGGACCTTGTCAAAGGCTTTCTGAAAATCTAAGTACACTATGTCCACTGGATCCCCTTGGTCCACATGCTTGTTGACCCCCTCAAAGAATTCTAGTAGATGGGTGAGGCATGATTTCCCTTTACTAAAACTATGTTGACTCTTCCTCAACAAACTATGTTCATCTATATGTCTGACAATATTGTTCTTTATTATAGTTTTAGCCAGTTTGCCTGGTACTGAAGTCAGGCTTACAGACCTGTAATTGCTGGGATCACCGCTGGAGCCCTTTTAAAAAATTGGCATCACATTAGCTATCCTCCAGTCATCTGGTACAGAAGCTGATTTAAAAGATAGGTTACAGACTACAGTTAGTAGTTCTGCAATTTCACATTTGAGTTCCTTCAGAACTCTTGGGTGAATACCACCTGGTCCTGGTGACTTATTGCTGTTTAATTTATCAATTTGTTCCAAAACCTCCTTTAATTATACCTCAATCTGGGACAGTTCCTCAGATCTGTCACCTAAAAAGAATGGCTCAGGTTTGGGAATCTCCCTCACATCCTCAGCCGTGAAGACTGATGCAAAGAATTCATTTAGTTTCTCTGCAAAAAGTAAAATAAGTCATATGCTGTTTCAAATTCAAGTGACTTTGCAATGATGTTTACAGGCCATTTGAGACTTATTAGAAGAAGTCATATCATGGAATCATAGGACTAGAAGGGACCTCAAGAGGTCTTCTAATCCAGTCCCCTGCACTCATGACAGGACTAAGTATTTGATATGGTCAAGCACTCCATCCACCAGACAGTATAAGCAAGGTAAGCCCTTCCTTACTCTAACTGGGGGATAATGGAGTTGTTCTTATTTTATCAAGACCAGTGACCACTCCTAAGATGAAAAAATGAAAGAGAGTGAAGGGAGAAACTGGGGGTAAAGGCTTTTCTGGTTAGGTAGCTTCTAAAGAGTACAAGGATGAATTTTACTTTAATTTTTTGTTGTTTTAAACTGAGTATAATATTGATTGAAAGCTAGAAAGTGTGGCTTGGGGACCCTGGAGGTTTTTTTAGTATGGAATTATCTACAGTCAGACTGAATCAACACCGTGCTACATGGAAAGGCCAAAAATTAGACCCTGATCCCCCCAAATGGGTATATGCAAATAGATCCTTGTGCCCATGCCTTCAATAGGATGCTATATCATTCAGGGGTCCCTGGAGTCCACCTATGTGAATCTGATTGTAGGATTAGGGTCTTAAGTAGTCAGCATTAAATGGTGATAAATCCTAAGCACCACTGAAAGGACTAAGCAATTGCACAGATTTTTCCAGCTGCAAATTCAGTTAGTGTAAAGACTGACTGTGGATTACTAGGGTGGAGCTAACTGTCACACTTTCTCTATTTGTTGTTGTGGGGGAGGTTGTGTTTGGCATACATTTTTGTTTTTCTTACTATTCTATGTAGGCATACTTGGGAAATGAGGGGGCTTGGGCTTTTTGATGTAATATTCTATTTTTCATAGAAGTTTTAAAAGCTTAATCAGCCATACTATATTTTTATACTTTCTTGTCCAAAAGATGATCATAGTGAATGCTTGTCCATACAAGGGAATAAATATTTTATATCACTTATATTTCTGTGAGAAAGTGCTCATTTATTAGGAAGAGCTGTTTGAACATCTTTTGATAAAGATAAAGGCAATTTTGGGGAAATTGAGACTGAAATTCTAATTCAAATTACACAGAGTATTCTCACAAAGGTTGTTATTTTTATTATCCCTTTTTATATCTTATGTACAGTTTTATAAAAATGTATCAGCTAACCCAAATGCTGCTGTTCAAAAGACTAAAAAATACCTTATCTCAGCAGAGCTGTGCCATATTTTTTCTTTATATTCAAAAGAAATGAACATGTTTGTTTTTAGAAAATTAAGACCACTAACTGCTATACATCAAGATATTTTAAAAGAAAAAAATAATCATACATATGTATGTTAGAATCTATTTTCAACCAATTTTAGAATGCTAAGTACAATTCTATTTCAAAAACATAATTTTAATATGTTTTAACCCATGTTTTTCTATATAACTGCCCTGTGGAATCAGTAATTTTGTTTATCTTTTACAGAGAGGTGTATTCTAGCTATAGCTTACTGCCATGGCAGCATCCCACTAGCCCTACAATTTAAAACATGTATGTGCTTTGGATGATCTAATTTCTGCATCAGTTTTTCAGCAGTGTGTATCATGGTCATTTCTCAAAGCAACAGCTCCACCGTTTGTTGACTGAGAACAATGCATTCTGATTGCACAAGGGGCTGATAAGCTGCGGCTTCAATGGCTTCCAAAAATATGAGAAAACCAGCATGTGGAGGTTGCGTCCATATGTTTTGGGGGGCTGTTTTAAAATTAACATTACTGCTGTAGAACTATTTAACACCACACCAGACCACAATGTTGTATCATGAAGCCACATTTTTAAAGTCATGGGAGAGGAAGGGGAACATGGGACTAACTCGTCTGCTGTTAAGTAGCACATCATGAGCACATCACAAGTACAAGTATAGGATCTTCTAGCACCAGGCAAACACAACACAAATGCACATACACGTACACTCAAACTCAGCCCCACTCTGGGGAGAGTGCTGCTACATTTTGTTAGGTAGTGACAACAGGAGCACAAGCATTCCATCACAGGACAGATATGTGATGCCCTATTCATGCAATGGGGGAGGGATGGGAATCAGCTGGTAATTGCTGGTGTTGTGGAATTTTGAAATACATGAAAAGAGCAAAAAGGAAGACAGTGAATATTTCTAGTTCTCCGGTAATTTCTTTTCATTTATCATCCATCATTTATCCATTCATCTTTCACTGAAACATATGCAAATTGCATTACATTGCAGAAAACTGAAGATGAGTATATTTCAGAATATTTCTGAATATTCACAAATTGTCTTCCATCCTATACATTAACTGCACATTAAATGCTATGCTTATTACATAGAGAGACAAGGTGGGTGAGGTAATATCTTTTATTGGAGCAACTTCTGTTGGTGAAAGACACAAGCTACCCAGCTACAAAGAGCTCTTGCTCAGGTCTTAGGGAAAGCTCATCTCTTTCACCAACAAAAGTTGGTCCAATATTACCTCACTCACCTTGTCGCTCTAATATCCTTGGAGTAACATGGCAACAACACTGCAAATAATGTTTATTATGTGTAATTTTTCACTTAAATTATTATTTGGTCTGTGGTACCTTCAAAATATCCAAATGAGGATCAGGGCCCCATTGTGCTTGGAGCTGTACAAACACATAGGAAGATATGATTCCTTGCCCTGGAGAGCTCACAATCTAAGACTTGATGCAATAAGTGAGCATAACACATAAAAAAGGGTAGATGGAAGAGACAAAGAGGTTAACAGTAATAAGAAAACACTTCAGCTAGCTTTATATATAACTCAATGGTTCCAAATCGTATAAAAGTTAGTCATTGTCATTAGTGATTTCCTGTAGGTCTTGAGGAGGAATTTGAAGGAGGAGAGGGTAATGATTTTACACACTAGTTCAGAGAGATCATTCCATGCATAAAGGGTTCCATGCTTTTGGGAGAAGTGGACAAGTAGATAGCTGAGGCTGGTATCACTGATGAAACAGACAAGGAAGGAGGACAACCTGATAAGATGAAAGAGGAGATAAGTAGGGAGAAGCAGAATTGTGATGAGCCATCAGAATCTTGAACCTGATGTAGTAAAAAAGATCAGACCAAGGATTCCTGGAGACAGGTGACAGTGAGAAGAAAAGCCAGAAAAGAAAGTCTTAAAGTGCATGGGCTACCGGGAGGCAATTGTGATGTCAGGGAGGCCAGAGAGGAAGGGGTTGCAACAGTCAAGATGGGGAATGATGAGGGCCTGCCCAAGAGTTCTAGTTGAGTGAACGAAGACAAAGTATTAAAGATATTAGGGAAGAAGCAGCAAGATTTGAGCACAGCCAGAGTGTATGGAATAAGAGGAGAGATGAATGAAAGGAGACACTCAGGTTGGGGGCTGGGTGACAAGCAAAATGGTGGTGCCGTCAACAGTAAAAAAGTAGGAACAGAAAGATCGTATAAAGGAAATGACAGAGTTCAGTTTCCATCATTCACAAAGAGATGTCAGGGCAAGCCAAGATGGATGACCAGATGGAGAGAAAAAGTTGCATGGTATGGCTTCAGTGAACACAAAGTGTGAGCCTGATCCTGGAATCTTTACTGAAGTAGTCCCTACTCCAAGCAAGTAACCCCTCTGTTCTCAGTCAGACTATTTCGATTAGTTAGTCTGGGGCCTGAGCTTGCTTTGTCTTTCAAATTTAGCATCATATCATCTTGTTTTAAGAACTGAAGTGGCTATTAGTGATTTCTTAATCAATTGTAGGCTTACATATACTATGTTCTTAAATATATTGCTCTTTCTTGTGCAAAAGAGACAAAGTGTAAAATTCCATAATAGACCAAAGGAATTTTAACTCTCCCTTCCTAAAGTGCTCCCCTTCCATCCTTCCTTTTGAAAAATTCAAGAGCCAAATAATTTGTTCAGGCATGTCTGTGTATAAAGCTTAGGCGATTCAGCCAGGTAACAGAAGCCAGCTCTGCAGATATGAGAAGCTAGTAACATGCTGCTCAGAGAAGATCACTTGCATCCAGGATGATCTCTGAACACTCCAGACTCACCCAAAGAAATTCAAGTCACCACCTGTTATTCAGATCTTTTGTGGCTAGTGATAGATTGTCAACTGCACTGAAATGGCTCCATTGCTTTATTTAAGGTCATCACAAAGAGTTGAAATGGGTATCTGCTCTTCTACCTCTTCCACTCACCAGTGGAGTGCCACACAGCTCATTTATCTTCAGCCATCCTCTTTAATATCTATGTGACACTACTGAGGAGGTTATGACACATAATTTCCTCAAATATCAACAGTATGCAGCTCTATATCACAGTTGCCAACTTTCACATGGTTAATAAGCACCCCAACTTTCACAATAAGCCAAAAATCAAGCTAATCCCATTTCAAAACAAGGCCAATCCTGAAGAACCTCAACACTCTATGTGACTAGATCCCCCCCACCGTGCAGTCTGGGACTGTGGTGGGCCCGCTGTGCACCTCTGACTCTCTCCACCTCTTGCCCCTGCTTGCTGGGAGCCGATCAAAAAAAAGAAGCAACAAGCTAAAACAAGCAACAAGCAACAAGCTACAAGCCAAAAACTAGCCAACAAGCAACTCACAAGCCAATTAAGCCAAAAACAAGCCCAATTTCTACCATTTTTTTTCACGGGTTTGGCATGTCGGCTCTATATCTTTTTTTACCTCTGATATAAAAGGCTTATCTGCTCACCACTCTTCACATGGCTCCAGCTGAACATGGGCAAAACAGAGGTGAGTGATACTCGTGTGAAGGAACAAATACTGAGAACTAGCAATCAGTTCCTAGCATCTGGCATAGAAAATGTTTTTGGACACAAAGTTTTCTACAGAGCCAGTTTCTTGAGTTTTTATGGAGCGGGGGGATTTGTGCTGAGGAATTCACTAACTTTCTCCTGCAATATTCCTAAACTATACCAGAAAGCAGATTAATGATGTTTTCATCCCTCACGGTCAGAACTGTAAGATTGTATGTTCCCACCTGAGCCTTCCACGGTTTCTGAGATCTAATAACTGTATTCATAGGTTTTGATGTTCTCCCATAATACTGAAACACAGACAGATACAACTGATCATTTTCAGCTTTCTTTATATGGGATTAACACGTCAGAATTAATGTTTATTTTTTAAAATGTATGTACTATCAAGTAATTTTGAAGGAATGATAGAGGAAACAGGTTATGTTTGAGGGCTTATTCCTTCACCCTCCCACTTACCTGGTCCTTCTCACGTGAACAGAGATCAACAATACCCGAAGTCCGAAGGTCCAAACAATTCAATGTTTATTGGGGTGAACTTCCAGCAAGTTTAAATCCAAGTTTCTTTTTCCTTATTTTCGAATCTCAACTTACTTCCTGTTTGCCCCTAATTTATATAGTAATATTCTCAGCTGTACCTTAACCAATCATTTTACTGAAATTTACCTAACCAGTCCTAACATATTGTAACATGATTTGCTAACCAATTATATCCCACCTCCTTAATTAGTTTGCACCCAGCAAAATTAATTATGCAGCTGTCATAAATATAAAGGGAAGGGTAAACCCCTTTAAAATCCCTCCTGGCCAGAGGAAAAATCCTCTCACCTGTAAAGGGTTAAGAAGCTAAAGGTAACCTTGCTGGCACCTGACCAAAATGACCAATGAGGAGACAAGATACTTTCAAAAGCTGGGAGGAGGGAGAGAAACAAAGGATCTGTGTCTGTCTGCATGCTGCTTTTGCCGGGGTTAGTAATCTAGCTAGGTATGTGTTAGATTATGATTTCTTTGAATGGCTGAGAAAGGAACTGTGCTGAATAGAATGACTATTCCTGTCTGTGTGTCTTTTTTGTAACTTAAGGTTTTGCCTAGAGGGATTCTCTATGTTTTGAATCTAATTACCCTGTAAGGTTTCTACCATCCTGATTTTACAGAAGGGATTTCTTTACTTCTATTAAAAGTCTTCTTTAAGAAAACTGAATGCTTTTTCATTGTTCTCAGATCCAAGGGTTTGGGTCTGTGGTCACCTATGCAAATTGGTGAGGATTTTTACCAAACCTTTCCCAGGAAGTGGGGTGCAAGGGTTGGGAGGATTTTGGGGGGAAAGACGTGTCCAAACTACGTTTCCCAGTAAACCCAGTTAGAGTTTGGTGGTGGCAGTGGAGATCCAGGGACAAAGGATAAAATTAATTTGTACCTTGGGGAAGTTTTAACCTAAGCTGGTGAAAGTAAGCTTAGGAAGTTTTCATGCAGGTACCCACATCTGTACCCTAGAGTTCAGAGTGGGGGAGGAACCTTGATAGCAGCAGACAGAAACAATCACAGAACTAGACAGAGACCATGCAAATAAACAATAGCAAAGTGGGAACTATACTGACAAAACAATACACAAGTGAGGATTTTACAACTACATCTATGAAGACATAAGGGTTTCCAAACTCTGACTATTGATAAGTGAGCTCTTACCAAACAGAAAACTATCAAACTAAATTTCCTTTTACATCTTCTAGGCTCTTCCCTTTATCTGGAGGTGATAGATCGGATCACCTTTCCAACAGCCCCAGATTGCCTTATTTCAATATGACTAGTTTGAAATGTGAGGACGTGACCATACAGACAGGCCTGAATATCTATATCCTCCCCCTTTTTTTTTTTCTTTTGGGATCCTCCTGCCCAGGTATCCCTGGAAAAGTATAGGACATATGGCGACACACTTCCTGATAGGGCCAGGCATCAAGGTGGAAGGTGTTGATATTCCATCTGTCCCACTGCCCCTTGTGTAGTACCGTGCCCTGCACCGTCTCTCGTATGGGCATACCACATGTATTTCAATTAGGGTTCCAGACTTCCCATTATAGTGGGCTCGAGAAGGTTGGGTCTGGGTTGTCTAGTACACTGGGGGAGGGACGGCTTACTACATTACTTATAGGTTACAATTAGTGGCTGTTTTTAGGGTGTTGTGACCCCCTTGATTGTTTCCATATGCAACATAACACAAATACAGTTAACAATACACCAGTTGCTATGATAATCCACAGCAACATACAGAGTCCTGACCACAGCAGTATGGTTCAACATCCTGGCCACCACCAAAAACACTGTTTCTCCTCCTTCGATAGGGTTAAAATGTTGTCAGCTCCATCCTGTCGTGTGTATTGTAAGTGTGTCCAACTGTTGGTGCTTGCAGCAAGTTGCTCTTGTAATCTTTGTGTACTTTTGTCCATATTGTGTGTCCATTGAATATTCACAGTGAAATTTAGTATTGTCCAAAGCAATTTAACTACTTGGTACAGCATGGGGTGCTGGTTTGATTGTTTACAACGATTAAGTCTACTGATCCATTGATGCACCATAGTTCAGATGGCAGTGTATAGAAGTTCATAATTTGGTCATATACTGGAAGGATTTTTGCGTCCTAGTGTTGTATTGTAGGATTACATGTAATGTTGTACATACATTCCCAACAGAATACACCGTGCCGCATATACATTACCCCTAAATGCCCCCCCTTTGCAATAGGCCATTGATCCGGCTCATAGGAGAGGGGCACATCCATATTTGTCCTCTGGATATACAACTGCTTAATGTGATGACAGTTCAGTTTACCCCATTCCACCCCCACACACCTATTTCCTAGTGGCTCCCAACACTCTCCCCCTTCCCCAGTTACTTCCATAGGGTTCAAGGGAACCACCTTATTTGTATTTCCTTCCCATGATATCATAGTAACAATTACACAAGAACTGTCCCCACAGGTCGGGGATGTTATTTTCCAGGTAGATGGGTATGTTTTTGCAATTGTGGATAAATATGGGTTAGCCTCCCGATTTAATACTAAAGGCAATTGTTCTGAACAAGCATCTCTCATAATATCCATTAACATTATTAACTGATCATTTTGAATATCTACAAACACTTCTCCCCATGTTAATCTTCTGAAGCCATCTCCCACCCATGTCACCAGGTCCCCTACCCAATAAGTTAATTGCAGATTTACCTCTACTGCTGTTCTCCACCCTGTGGCAACTGCCGATAGTTGCTGTGCCATTAATTCATTAATTTGTTGTTGAAAATTTCACATTTTGGCTTACTAAGTGTTTGGTTACCCACTCGTCCCCCAGATTCCATGTACCCAGCATAGTGTTTCCCGCTGCCCCCAATCCTTTTTTCCGACTATGATTCCAGGTGTGTCCCCTCACCCACCAGTTAAATTGTCATTTCAATCCTTTTATGCACATACTATAATTCGGATGAATTTGATCCACCCACCATTCCTTTGGGCGTACCACCCATGTAACAGAGTGAAAGGACATGTTAAAAAGTGCTGGCTGCACCTGCTCCCACAATGGCTCCCATACATTTGCTCGTCAGGGAATATTTTCGGCTCCAGGCTGCTGCCACTTTAAATTTGGATTCTTCCAACTTGGAATCCATATCATCTGTTAGGGTTACATTCTGTAAAACGGTTAACTCATCACACACCAC
This sequence comes from Caretta caretta, assembly GCF_965140235.1. Classification (NCBI taxonomy): domain Eukaryota; kingdom Metazoa; phylum Chordata; order Testudines; family Cheloniidae; genus Caretta; species Caretta caretta. The sequence goes on along the minus strand of NC_134207.1, from coordinate 148,701,101 downwards.
CCAGCATCCCAAAGGAGATTTTACGCCCAACGTAATTTGTAATTTTTTCCTCACCAGAAGTTGTATTTCAAACACTTAAGAAATCATCAGCAGAAGCCCCTTTAAATTTAGATTTCATCAGTGCTCACTAGGTATTTTCCAAGCATACATGCATGGGCCACAGCTCTGATCACTACAAACTTTATACAAGACAACCAGTTAGTCCATACCTTTTTGATCGAAAATTTCAAGTGGGAAAGACTTCCAATACAATTCCTTCCCTACCTCTGCTTAGCAGTTGGAGGATTTTTTTCACCTCTCTGTGATGGTCTGCATTAAATTCCTATGTAGGGAAGTATAGTAAAATAAGATGTATATGAGGTTTTAATAAAAACAGACTTCTTTAACACAAGAGAAATATCTGATTAAAACAAGATAATATGAAAAGCATACCTAGTCTTAAACTCATCTAGATGAGAACCAATCAATGTCATGGAATAACTACACCAGAATGATATATTCCAATATCTTTATCAGCCATTTAGTGGCATGACAAGAACTACAGGGTAATTAAAAGTAACAATGAGTCATATATATGATTAGTTAACCACAACAATTATACATAGACCACAATGCAATAAATCCCATGTTCTTAAGAAAGAAATTCTGCCTACAGTAGTAAAAAAAAAGCTGTCTAAACTGCCCTCCAACCTCAGTCCCAAATTAGAAGCACCTCTTCCCTTCAAGGTGGTGCCAAATGGTTGCATGCAGTGCACACACATAGTAGAAGGTCCTCATTCCCTCATGTTCGCCACTGATAGATCCCCACAGCCAATCAAAAGGGTGGTCAAATTCCTTCCCAAGAGTTGGACCTCTCAGCCCAAGTTGCTGAAAAGGATGTGTTGTCCCTGCTTCTAGCTGCAGAGTCATACATGGGCTAATTCACATAATTTAAGGGTATATTGTACCATTATGACCTCCTGCATAATACAGGACATAGAATTTCACTCAGTAATTTTTTGTGTTTAAATTATGGCATATCTTTTAAAAAGACATCCAGTCTTGAGGTAAAGATTTCAAGTGCTGGAGAATCCACCACTTTTCTTGGTCATTTCCAGTGGTTAATTACCATCACTGTTAAAATTGTATACCTTATTTCTAGATTGAATTTGTTTAGCATCAGTTTACAGCCATTGAATCTTTGGTAGGCTGCCTTTTGCTTGGTGCAGACTAAAATATTACAGAAGTCCGTGGAGTCAAGACAAACACCAGCCCTACATCAGTCCCCTAGAACTGCCTTACTACTGGCTTCCTCAATAGAAATGCTTCTCCTTTTATTGACATGGGCCGGGCCATAACATTGCAGATGGCCTGAGTTGCCCACTTACTTCCTTAGAGGATTTTCTAGCATGGTGTCAAAGTTTCTGCCCACATAAGCCCTCTTCTAACCACTAGGAAAACTCTAATTTTCCTATGGGAAAGCTTCCACCTGCTCCCAGGCTCTCTCTCCCATGGAATAGATGATCCCCAGGAGTTCAGCTCACATCACATCTTCCCAGCTGATCATGCTAGCTCCCCGCAGAAAACGTGCTCCCACATGGAGCACACCAGAGTTGCTGGGTCTGTGGGGAGAGGAGCCTGTGCAGTCGCAGCTTCGCTACAGTCATAGGAACTTTGATACGTATGAGCAGTTTGCTCATGACAGGGAGGAGAAGGGGCACAAAGAGGCATGCAGCAGTGCCATGCTAAGACCAAGGAGCTGAGGCAGGTGTACCAGAACGCAAGACTGTCCAACCGTCATTCTGGTGCAGCACCGAAGGTATGACACTTCCACTAGGAGCTGCACGCCACCCTTGGCAGTGACCCCACTTCCACTGCCAAGAGCCCTGGGGCACAGGGGAGAGGAAGGCTGGAGGCAGTGGCCTGCAGAGTTAAGCTGAGGATGAAGTGGTAGACAAGGAGGTCGAGTTGGAGGATGAGGTGGGATAGGCAACAAGGACGTCCAGTGGCATGGCGAGCCAGGACCTCTTTTTGACTCAGGAGGGGTCTACCCAGTCCCAGTACTCTGGATCTGCTGTGCTTAAAGCAGGAAAGGGGAGCTCTGGCAAGTACTCATTTTGCTTTGATACTGAATGGTGAGATGAAGTAGAGCTCATATTTTGAAGTAGAGCTCATCTCATATTTTGTTACATGGTAGAAGTGGGATAAGAGATAGAAATTAACAACCCTGGGACTGTTTGCATCTGCTTTGTTTGCATCTTCTTCTCATTCCCCTGTGCAGCTACTCAGTGAGGGCCCTGTGGAAAAGTTTTTAATACACACCAGGATGTCCCCAGAATCCTCCATAGAGATCTCTAGGAAACTTTCTCAGAGGTACTCTGCATTCATCTGCCAAAGGTTCCTTGGCAGTGCTGCTTGGTTTCTTCCCCCACTGTAGGAAACTTTGCAGTGCCAATTGGTAATTACTTCTGAAGAAACGAAAGCAGCACACAGGTGAGCAGCATATGGACCAGAGCTGAAGCCACACACATGCAGGAGATGCACCCTTGCATCCTTGGTTAACCTCAGGAGTGAACTATCAGCACTGATTTCCCCCACTTCTTGAAAACAGTGCCAGTATTCACAAGAATGTCCCTATTCTGATCCCCTTCTGAAACCACCCAGACCTTTTGTCCCATCTTTCCCTCCCCTTCCCACCTTGGGGCCGAATTCACCATGTTTAGGGCTCTCACCATGCTGTGTGCTTGCCAACAGAAAGTGAGAAAGAGGTGTATGTAACTGTTATGATTCCTGGCTGTGAGTGCACTCACAATGCTACCTCTGTGTACTGTTTCTTTTGCTTCTGCAGATGTGCCCTTGAGGCCACCTCCTACATGCTGCCGTAGTTCCTCCATCAGAATGAGGAAGAGTAAGGAGACATGTTTAGAGAAGTGCTGCAATTATCCAATGCTGCAGATAGCAAAAACAGCCTGGAGAGAAACAATCAACAAAAAATTGAGAAAGGATAGCCAGGAGAGGAGACATGGGCAGGAGCAGATGATAAAGGGACAGGAGCATTCCATGCTCTCCCCAAACTCCCCACACACATTCTTCACATGGTCCCAGCCCATCGTAGTACCCCTTGCTCTCCACACCTAGAGACATGTTTCATAATGACAGCTGGACTTACACACAGCTGTGAGAGTCTCATTTGAGAGAGAGTTCCTCAGTGTCAGGTCCCTTGTAAGAAAGGGAAATCTGTGTATTGCTGTTTAATAAAAATTTAGTCTTACAAATATGATGATTCTTTCTTTGTGTCCTACACACAGTGGCTGTTGCTGAAATTCATACACAGTGGCAATCAGCACTTTTGCAGACTACAATTAACATTCAAGCAGCAATCAATACAAGGATCTTTCAAGGCACCAAGTAAACAAAACCTGGCTGAATGAATTACAGAGAGACACATTTCTGGAGCTCATTGTCAAAATGTTGCTTCAAAGCCTCCCTGATTCTAATAGCCGCCCCCCGGTCGAGCCCCTCTAAGAGCCCTGGTATCAGGCTGCTCAAAATCAGCTGCCAGGCGAGCCCCATCAATGCTCCACCCTCACTGATGTTTAACCTGCCAAAAAGGCAGTGCCAGTGACCCTTTAATCATCCAAATGCACATTCAATGGTCATGCTGCACCTGCTGACGCGCTCCTTGCTGCTGTCAAGGTTTCTGGTGTAAGGCTCCATGAGCCACATGAGCTGGGTCTCCCAGGATCACTATGGGCCTTGCAACATCCTCTATTATAATCTTCTGGTCTGGAAAGTAAGTCCCTGCTTGCAGCTTTCTATACAGGCCAGCGTTCCTAAAGATGCATGTGTCATGCACCTTCCCTGACCACCCTATGTTGATGTCAGTGAAACTACCCTGGCAATCCACTGGCGCCAGCAATATCATAGAGAAGTTCCCTTTCTGTTGATGTACTCTGTAGCAAGAAGGTCTGGGGCCAAAATTGGGATATGCGTGCCATCTATCTTCCCACTGCAGCTAGGGAATCACATTGCTGCAAAGCCACCTGCTATTTCCCGCACATTGCCCAGAGTCACAGTCATTCATAGCAGGAGGAGATTAATGGCCCTGCACATCTGCATCACCACAACCCCATGGTGGACTTCCCAACTCCAAATTGATTTGCATCTAACCAGTAGCAGTCCAGAGTTGCCAGCTTCCACACAGCAATTGCCACTCACTTGTTCACAGTGAGGGCAGCTCTGACTCCTGTGTCCTTGGGTGAGCTCCACGCACAGTTCCAAGAAGGTGGCTTTTCACATCCAAAAGTTCTGCAGCCTCTGCTCATCATCCCAGACCTGCGTCACACTGTGATCCCACCACTCAGTGCTTGTTTCCCAAGCCCAGAACCAATGGTCCACCATGTTTAGCTGCTCCATGAATGCCAACATCAATCTTGAATTGTTTCTTTCCATGGCACACAGCAGGGCAGACACCATGGATTCATTCTCAAATTCACAGCTCATGAAATACTGCAGGATTAGCTGCATTGTGTTCATAACACTGATCACAAGACTGGAGAGCAGTGAGGGATCCATGCTTTCTGGCAGAGATGGCAGGTGCAAAGTTTACAGGGGCAGTTGAAAAACAGTGTAAAACATAGTCAGAAGCCCATGGAATGATTGAATGGAGAAAACTGCATCATGCGATGATGAGCCTGTCCCCATGGTGCACTGCAATCCATTCCCAGAACTCCTAGTGGCAGAAGATGGTGAATTGCATAGTGGGATAGCTATTCATGGTGTATTGTTCTCTCTGTCGATGCTAGAGCACCAACTGTGGACGTGCATCACCATCACAAGGAGTGTTGTGTGGACATGCAGAAGTGATGTAATTACAGCAGTTTATGACCATTGACATAACTGAAATCAATTTATCTCTGTAACGTAGACATAGCTTTAAAAATATGAACATATACAAATTTACTAGTTTAGTTACTTCCATGAAAAATGAATATGAAAGTTACCTAACTATAGTTAGGCAAACATACTTCAAAAAACATTGTTTTTGAAACATACTGGAAAATTGGGGAGGCACTGGAAAGGTGGTTAAGCCAAATGTAGTAACAATTTTACAAAAAAGAGAGAAAATGAAGCCTGGTAAATGTGGTCCCATATATCAAACTTTTCTGCCTGGCACACTAGAGAAATATATACCACAAAAAAGAAACCATTAATCTGCACGGTGACAGAACCCTAAGTAATAGGAAGCATGGTTTTATAAAGGATCAGTCTTGCTTGACAAATATAATTACTTTTTCCTTTTTAGGATAGGTGGACCTACGAGTCATAGGAGCAAAGATGGTAGCTGAAACTACATCTCTACATCAACTAGAGAAGGGAGGCATCGCCTAGAAAGAGAACAGAAGAGAAGACCAAGGATGGAGCCCTGTAAGATGCCACAGAGAGTGGGAGAGGAATGAAGGATCCACTAAAAGACATACTGAAGGCATGATTAAGGAGGCAAAAGGAGAGCAAAGAAAGGACAGTCACAGTAACTAATGGAGGACAAGATTCCAAGAAAGACATGTGATCAGTGGCGTCAAAAGCAGCAGAGAAGTCAAGGAAGATGGAGTTGGAGAGAAACCCCTGGGATTTGGCCAGGAAAAGGTAGTTAAAATCTTTGGTGCAGTGGAAAGGGTGGTGCAGTGGAAAGGATGAAATCTAGACTAGACTGCTAGACTAGGGATAGTCAAGTTTTGGTTTTTTGAGGATGGGTGAGACCAGAGGATGTTACTGTTTTGAGGGGATCCAGTCAGAAGAGAGTGAAATGCTAAGAAGAAAGGATGGGAGGTAAGGCAAGGGAAGATAGTTGCTAGGAAGAGATGGGATTGGGTGTCACCATGCCTCAGTGGGTCACAACTGAGAATGCCAGATTCAGGACAAACTGCTGAAAAATAGGGCAGACACACTCTAAATTGATGGTTATTCTAGCATAAGATTATGCCAAGCCAGTAACAAAAGTAAATTTCTGTCTCGCCACTAGTTAACAAGAAGTCAGAAATGCAGTTTCCTTAGGCATCTCAGCCCCTATCTCACCATTACTATAATCATACACTGAATTCTATCATGAGTAGTTATTGAAAACCAATTTCATCACATATAAAGTCCTTCTAATCTCAAGAGATCAGTCACATAGCCAGGTCAATATATAACTCAGATCCTACCCAATAATCATGCTGCTGCCAATCCTTTAGTAACTAAAATCTAGAAGTGTATTAATAAAAGAAAAGAAGAAGAGAATTAAAATGGTTAATAGATCCTATACATACAATAATTGAAATGTTCTTATATCAGGTTTCTAGCAGTGATATTATAGACTGCTGGCTTGTAAAGTCTCTGGTAATTTCCAAAATATTGGAAGGTCCTCAGTCCATAGTCCAATATGCTCCTTTTAGTTATAAATCCACAGTCCAGAGAATCAGAGCAGGAAAGAGGCAAAATGCCCTTTGCCATGTGCCTGGAAATTTACTGATTCAAAACACAATTCACAGCCACAGTTTGTGGAAAGTTACTGGCACAAGATGGATTCCAGGGTCACATGAGCATATCAGATGTCCTTGCATGACTTGCTGACTCACAGGAGGTAGACATTGGCCTCTTGAAGGCTGACACATCAGCAAGAAGAGCCATTTGGGCAGAATGAGTTTCTTCTATGGTCCATTGTGAGAGATAAGTGTCTCTGATGGACCATCAACACAAAGCTGTCTAGCCTAAATGTAAATCTTATCTGTTAGGTGTTGCCCAGGAATATAGCACATATGTAAGATACCAGAGCATAGCCAATATTCATAACTTCAGATACAAAAATAATACATGCATATAAACAGGAAATCATACTTAGCAAATCATAACTTTTCATTGACACCTCACATACAATGCTTTGTACAAGATTTGTTGCAACTGCGTAACAGTGGCAATATCACTGATATACATGGTCATATTTATCATACAGCATCATGGGGGGATAGGTGGAGCAGTTACAGAGGGTAGATGAGAAATCTCTGTGTCAATGGCCATCAGAAAAAGAGGGTGTTGCAAGGGGTGGTGAGAGGATGAGCGAAGGGGAGATTGGTCATGGCAGATCTTGTTAATTTTCAAAAATGCAGTGATTTCTTGATTGCAGAGCTAGAGAGTGGAGGGCCAAATTTTGGAAATGACAGAAGTAACAAAAGTATCTGTGTATGTAGGCATGGGAGTCAATATGTCTGGAGAAACAGTGCTGCTAGGCAAGGGATATATAGCAGAACAAACAGATAAGAGTTGTGGGTTATGGGACTTTCTCCATGGGACTCAGACTTCAGGAAGCTGAAGTAGAGGAAGCAGATGTTGGGAATTGGAGCGCTATCTTTTGCAATAAGAAAGAGGCACAAAAGAGTCAAGAGTAGAAGACAATGGAATGGAGGGAATCCAGAACTAAATCAGCAGGGAAAAAACTGAGAATAGTAGAAAAGTCACCAGCATTGACGCATTATATTGACGCAGTCCCTTATAGTGGACCTGGGAATGTTAGGCCCAGGACCATGACTGAGGCGTGGGGTGTAGAATTGCACTTGATAACCTGTAGGTGAAATGAGGAGGCCTTTATACTTAGTTTGTGATTGATGAGATGGGCTGTGGTCAGGATTATAATAATATGCGTACGTGTATATGGGTATATATGTATAGTATGTATGTATATATATGTACCACCTTATATTCAAGCATAACAATATTTTTCCAATTTGATGTTGTAGTGTGGCCCTTTTACTTTGGTGTCACAGATAGCAACACACTCCTATTAAGGCAATTACAGTTACCACCTGTATTATCATTAGTAGTAGGCAAAATAAAAGTATTTTGAAATACCGGGATAGGCATTGTTATAGTGTGTCCCACAGAGCTATGTATATGAGAAGTAAAACAGAAGTGTGGAGTAGTGACATTACAAACGAGGACTCCGTATATAAATTTTCTTGTGTTTAGTTAGTACACAGTACTGTCCATCCATGTTATAGGTTACCCTTACTGCTGGTTGTCACCTTCGGGTAAGCTTTGCTGGGCAGAAAACAGGAACGGCTAGCTACTTTGTTCTGTCGGTTGCATTGCTCTGTATACATCCGTAGCTGGTGTAGATCCAGTTGTTTCTTATAGATGCTGTCTTCCAAATAACCTACTGAATGGACAGTAACCAATTTATCAAATATTGCTGTGTCAGTATTTAGTACCCAGACACTGAACAAGTTTGTTTTGTGCCTTACTTAAGTAGTGTCACTGACCCCAAAATATGTCTGGTACTACTAGGGAATTTGTTTACCCAATTTGTAGTTACTATGTAACTTAATTTTTTTTACCAATTTGTTTTTTCTTGCCTTCATGTTGTTTGCTGCCATTGGCATGTTGATTTTTACCTGTGTTGGTTAAACAGTTTAGCAACGCCATGTACATTGTAAATGGTTTACGGCAATAACACTGCAGTAATACAGCAATAATACAGTTGCTTTTACACAGTAGCCAAATTCAAATTAAATGATGGTTTAACCTGGTCCAGCTAGTGGTTTGTAGGTGATTGCCGACTTAATTGTCCAAATATGGTAGATTGAGGCGTAGTTGATCAGTCTCTTATTTTTAAAACACTTCACTTTTCTTTTCTTGATGCTTGGGGGTTCCTTCACTATATACTAATATCTTCTGATGTTTTTCTGGTGTGATATCTTCTGGTGTCTTTGGTCTGTAGGATGCAACCTTAAATAGCTAGTTAGTTAACATGTTTTTGTTTGTTTGTTTTACATTTCTTCTTGTTTTCAGTAACCCAAATTTAATACACAGATTAACTTAGTTTGTTTACAATGTAATAGGGACCAAGTCTTTTATAACACAAGCTATACTTTTGCAATTGTTGTATAGACAGTAATTTTTACTTGAGCTGCATTACTAATATTTTATACTAAATGTAATGCTTAACTGCTAGAATAGATGCTCACAATCTTCTATGAGAAGGTGTATTGTTTTCCCCTGCTGAGTACTCTGTTTTAGCAAAAGAGTTGGTAACCTAATTTTAGAGTTAATTAACTCTAAGCCTTTTAGAGTTAATTTGCTTGTGATATCAATTCCACTTTTAACTATTTAGAAGCACAATGACTTTAACAACAACTACTTCCCTTTAACATAACATAAGAGAAAAGTATATAAAAATTAAAAAAGGGAAGAAGGAGGATCCTGGGAACTACAGGCTAGTCAGCCTCACCTCAGTCCCTGGAAAAATCATGGAGCAGGTCCTCAAGGAATCAATTCTGAAGCACTTAGAGGAGAGGAAAGCGATCAGGAATGTCAGCATGGATTCACCAAGGGCAAGTCATACCTGACTAATCTAATTGCCTTCTATGACGAGATAACTGGCTCTGTAGATGAGGGGAAAGCGGTGGACGTGTTGTTCCTTGACTCTAGCAAAGCTTTTAACACGGTCTCCCACAGTATTCTTGCCAGCAAGTTAAAGAAGTATGGGCTGGATGAATGGACTATAAGGTAGATAGAAAGTTGGCTAGATTGTCGGGCTCAACAGGTAGTGATCAATGGCTCCATGTAGAGTTGGCAGCCAGTATCAAGTGGAGTGCCCCAAGGGTCGGTCCTCGGGCCGGTTCAATATCTTCATAAATGATCTGGAGGATGGTGTGGATTGCACCCTCAGCAAGTTTGCAGATGACACTAAACTGGGAGGAGAGGTAGATACGCTGGAGGGAAGGGATAGGATACAGAGGGACCTAGACAAATTAGAGGATTGGGCCAAAAGAAATCTGATGAGGTTCAATAAGGACAAGTGCAGAGTCCTGCACTTAGGAAGGAAGAATCCCATGCACCGCTAAAGACTAGGGACCGAATGGCTAGGCAGCAGTTCTGCAGAAAAGGACCTAGGGGTTACAGTGAACGAGAAGCTGGATATGAGTCAACAGTGTGCCCTTGTTGCCAAGAAGGCCAATGGCATTTTGGGCTGTATAAGTAGGAGCATTGCCAGCAGATCGAGGGACGTGATCGTTCCCCTCTATTTGACATTGGTGAGGCCTCATCTGGAGTACTGTGTCCAGTTTTGGGCCCCACACTACAAAAAGGATGTGGAAAAATTGGAAAGAGTCCAGCGGAGGGCAACAAAAATGATTAGGGGACTGGAACACATGACTTATGAGGAGAGGCTGAGAGAACTGGGATTGTTTAGTCTGCGGAAGAGAAGAATGAGGGGGGATTTGATAGCTGCTTTCAACTACCTGAAAGGGGGTTCCAAAGAGGATGGATCTAGACTGTTCTCAGTGGTAGCTGATGACAGAACAAGGAGTAATGGTCTCAAATTGCAGTGGGGGAGGTTTAGGTTGGATATTAGGAAAAACGTTTTCACTAGGAGGGTGGTGAAACACTGGATGCGTTACCTAGGGAGGTGGTAGAATCTCCTTCCTTAGAAGTTTTTAAGGTCAGGCTTGACAAAGCCCTGGCTGGGATGATTTAGTTGGGAGTTGGTCCTGCTTTGAGCAGGGGGTTGGACTAGATGACCTCCTGAGGTCCCTTCCAACCCTGATATTCTATGATTCTATGAATTAAACCAAAATAAATTTTAAATGTAAGTTCATCTAACCACTTTGAGGGTATTAAATTTTTATGATACTTTTTTGTGTTTGGAAGCCAAAGGTGGAAACCTGCTGAAAAGGTGGACACCTATTGACATTGTTTGGTTAGCTTTATGCATAAATTGTTATTTTTACACATTTTTATATGACATTTTTATAACTATATTTAAAAGTTCAAACAAGTTCATAAAAACCCAAACAAGAAATTGACATTTTTTTAAATATTACCTTTATCTTAATGTTGAGGTTTTCCCTCCTTTTTTTTTCTTTGAATAAAAAATAAAATAAAAATAAAAAACAAAACTGTGATTAATAAAAGAGAATTGTCTTTGTTTTCAATTGCATTATTTGTTGAGGCAGAAATATATGTACATATATTTATAACTTAGACCTTTTTGAACATTAAAAATATGGTATTAAAAGTATTATGATGGTTATACCCCAACCATAATATTAAAATAGTGTAGTACCACTTTTTTTTTAAAGGTATAAAATTGACATTTGTTGCAACAAAATAAAAATAATAAAAAAGTAGTCACGTCACATACACAACATACAATATAGGACAACATACATGATATACAGGACAAACAAGTGGCACCAGAATTATTTTTATAACTATACAAAATAAGGTAAATACAAATAACAAAATAAAAAATAAAGGGTTAAATGTTAAAATAAACAAGTCATTACTTTATTATTGAAAACATTTATTAAAAATTGATAAAAATTTGTAAAAAGAAAAGGAGTACTTGTGGCACCTTAGAGACTAACCAATTTATTTGAGCATGAGCTTTCGTGAGCTACAGCATCATCACTGCATCTGATGAAGTGAGCTGTAGCTCACGAAAGCTCATGCTCAAATAAATTGGTTAGTCTCTAAGGTGCCACAAGTACTCCTTTTCTTTTTGCGAATACAGACTAACACGGCTGTTCCTCTGAAACCTGTCATAAAAATTTGTGTTATTTGCCAAAGTTAATTTAGTAACTTAAGGCATTTTCCAGTACTTCATATTAACTTTATTTTAAAACTCTGCTATGTGGTAACAAGGAAAGCCTATATTTCAAATATTAATTAGTGGTTAGTATTAGAAGCAGAGTCTGCATTTCTGTTGTTTGGCAACCATATCCTCAAGAAAATTAGGAGTAATTCCAGCTGCTGCATTTCTGAAGGGTTAAAATAATTAAATTCTTGTATTTATTTAAAGTAAAAATCTTACCTTGTTTTTTCTTTGTTTGATTGTTGTTTTGTTCTATTTTCAATTGCTTTATCTTTTTGGAGTTTCTGTAAATACTGTAACTTTTAACTTTTAAAACAGAGAGAGAGAGACGAAATGAAGAGAGACGGGGAAAGTGGGGAGGGGTGAAGAGCAACCTAGGAAGGTAGGGAGATCTGAGCCAAGAGAGATTAATTAACTCTATAGAGTTATCTTAAGGTACAGACAGCAGAGCAGCAAGTTTAGCAAACTGAGAAAGGTTTCAAAGGAAAACTTAACTGGTATGTAAAAATATTTGAGAAAGAAAGTTATATTTTTAGCCATGAGCAAGGAGAGTGGCTCCAGGGTTTAAACCACCTGGGAACCTGCACAGTTGGGAACCCGCACCGCACCTGGTTTTTATCATGAAAGGAGAGTGAGGGTCATTACCTGCTCTTGCAAAACCTGATTTTGTTCCCCCAGTGTCTGTTGCTTTTGTTTGCATTCCAAATGGATTGTGGGAGTGACCTTACATGCTTCAGATAACTGTTTTTGGGCAACTCCATCTGTTAATGCATCAATTCTAGGTGTTAACCCACTCAGTTTTGGTTTTTCACTTTGAAGTTCTTTTTTATATACTCTCCTGTGATTGAGTCACAGCTCCTGTCTCCTAATGTGCTTTCTGAACTGTTCCATTTTTCCCTTCATCTGATTTACCAATTTAGTGAAAGTATTGTTTGCTACTTCTCCCTCCTGTGCACTTATTTCTCCCATTCTGACAGGCACCAGTCTAGGTCTCAGCTTAAGTTTTACTGGAACCTGACTTTTATCATATGGTGGTGATTGCAATGCAGTGGTTACAATTTCATCTTTTAATTTTGCTAAGGCCACCTTCTTCCATTTCTGTCCCCATTCTTCAGGCACAGGGTAGCTACCTGAAGCCTGCTGCTGTTGATCACAAATATTTATAACAGGGGACAGCACATCTCTTTTTTGTAGGTTTTTTACAGCTGTTTCCAGTGTTTTATTCTGTTCCCATATCTGCTGTCTCTGGACTGCTTGCCATCCTGCAAGGAGAGCGGGAGCATTCCAAGGCTCTGGGGCTTCTCCTGCTTCTTTTAACTCTTTCTTTGGTTCTGTTACTTGCCCCACCAATTTTGTGGCATGTTGTCTTAACCATTTAACAGCCATGGTTATAGTTTGCAATATTCTGTATTTCAAGGCTACAGTCTCTGCCCTAGCCTTACAGATTTTATTCCATGTTTCTTCCCACTATATTTTTTAAATGCATACGGGCCCCCTTGCTGTCAATCGAGTGGATGCAAATTTCATGAACTTCTGTGGGGAGGGGAGGGAGTTCCCTAGCTTGTGGTTTTCTGTCATGTTAGATCGTGATTCCTACCGAGGACAGCTTGCTTACTTACCAAATCAGAGGTCGTGGGTCACCAGTGTGGTTAGACGTTGATAGATGTTTGGCTGCATGTGTGTGTTCCCTCTGTGTGCCGCTCCAGCTCTGCGCAGACAGCTGGCACAGCAGACCTCGAGTGAACTGCCCAATGACCACAAGATCCATTAAGGGACGAAGGCACCCTGCCAGGTTTATTGTCAACGAAGTATGGTACTAGTATCCCACAGACTCTACTGGAAAACTAATACATGTATGCCTGTAACACTGGACCACACAAGCAAAAAATATGTGCTTAAATACAGCTAAATGTCAATAAATCTAGGAACAAAAAATGTAGGCCCTGCTTACAGGATGTGGGACCTTCTCCTGGGAATCAGTGACTCTGAAAAAGATTTGGGAGTCGTGTTGGATAATCAGCTGAACATGTGCTCCAAATGCAATGCTGTGGCCTATTGTTAGTGCTGTAGAAAGTTGTTGCTGATGCTGCAGAGTTATTACTGTTGCCAGTGTTGCTGTTCTTGGAGCTCTGATGTCAGCCACACTAGCAGACAGTGCAGCATGTTAACTCAGCAGACATTGATGTTATTCATAAGAAAGACCACAGGCTCAGTTCCGTGGTGAAGGTGCTCGGCCAGCTTTATTGTCAACAAAGCACTTCAGGTTCACTAATACATGTATGCCTGCGACAAGATACCTGCTCAGTCAGCACACCAGAATGCTGTCCCCTCGGTAAGTACAAAGTTGCCCTCCTGTGACTTCTCCTTTTATACATTGATACGAACAAGTTACATATTACACTCCAGATGTTGTTAGTTAACACCTTTATCCTTGTATCTGCTAGTTCAAACAAACTATCCTTATCCATTGTCCTGTCATTCCATCCTTATCTTACAAGGGGGGGTTTTGTAGCATCTCCTAGGAATGTGTTTACATAGTTACCCAAGAGATCTGTGTGGTTTTAGTACCAAGCTCTCCAGTCTGGAAAGTGCTTATTTGGTGTTAGCTAATACCTAGTATGTTGTTATTGTGCCAAGGCCAGGCCTACTCTGGTTCACAGCCTTTGGTTCACACTGGCTGCATAAACAGGGGAATCTTGAGTAGAAGTAAAGAGGTTATTTTACCTCTGTATATGGAACCACCGTGACCTCTGCTAGAAAGCTATGTCAATAATTCCAGAAGAGGAACTGACAAATTGGAGATGGTTCAGATAAGAGCCACAAGAATGATTAAAGGATTAGAAAACATGCCTTATAGTTATAGGAGCTCAATCTATTTAGCTTAACAAAGAGAAGACTAAGGGGTGACTTGATCACACTCTATAAGTGCCTACATGGGGAATAAATATTTGACAATGGGCTCTTCATTCTAGCAGATAAAGGTATACCATGATCCAATGGTTGGAAGGTGAAACTAGATAAATTCATACTGTGAAGGTAATTAACCACTGGAACAATGTATCAAAGGTTGTGGTGGATTTGCCATCACTGGCAACTTTTTAAACAAGATTGGGTGTCTTTCTAAAAGATATGCTCTGCATAAAAAAGAAATTATTTTGGGGAAGTTCATTGACCTGTGTTATACAGGAGATCAGACTAGATCACAATGCTTCCTTCTGGCCTTGGAATCTATGAATCTGTACATTAACTTTATGGTGGGTGGGTGGGGGCAGGGTGGCTATGAATTACATTCTCAGAAATCTCAACCAGGGACTACAAATGAGCATGCAATTCACAGTCAAAAAACCATTAATTAAAAATTTGTAGATTTCACCCAGCTCTGAAGGCAATGCCCTACCAGCAGCAGCATAGAAGTAAGCGTGGCAATACCATACCATGTGCTGCTGCCTGCAGAGCTGGGTGGCCAGAGAGTGGTGGCTGCTGACTGAGGGCCCAGCTCTGCAGGCAGCAGCACAGAGGTAAGGGTGGCAATTCCATACCTTACCAGCTGCCCAGCTCTGAAGGCAGCACCGCTGCCAGCAGCAGTGCAGAAGTAAGGGTAGCAGTACCACAACCCCCTCATAATAAA
The DNA here is from genome assembly GCF_965140235.1 of Caretta caretta. Classification (NCBI taxonomy): domain Eukaryota; kingdom Metazoa; phylum Chordata; order Testudines; family Cheloniidae; genus Caretta; species Caretta caretta. Next base: position 148,685,865 of record NC_134207.1, on the reverse strand, counting down.
CTTGCAACCCCCCCCCCCACACACACACCTCCTTTTTGGGTCAAGACCCCTACAATTACAACACTGAAATTTCAGATTTAAATAGCTGAAATCATGAAATTTACTATTTTTAAAATCCTCTGACCATGAAATTGACCAAATGGACTGTGAATTTGGTAGGGCCCTATATATGGATGACGACGATGAGATTAGGGCATTCAGCTGAGAGGTGGCAGATCCCTGTTCACATCCCTTCTTCTCAGCAGGCAGAGCAGGGAGTTGAACTTGTGGTCTCCCACATCCCAGGTACATACCCTGATTGCTAAAAGTTCTGAGGGAGGTCCTTCTTCTTTATTTTGTGTGGAGATAGGGAGCCACTGAGCATGCTTACCGGATCAGGCCCCACAGGGGAGTTAGTCAGAGAACTCCTATCGTCCCCCAGTTTGTGCATCATTCTGGGGCTTAGGCATCTGGATGCTTAGAGTAAGGCAGTAGTGTGCATTCCCAAAGACAGAAGCATAGGCACTTAGGGAATATTTACTACAAAAACATTGGCACTGAGTGAGTTTAGGCACCTACAGTATTAGGTGGCACCTGCTCAGGAGTTTTGTGAATACCAGTGGGGCCTAAATATTGGACTTAGGTGCCTAAAGTAGCAGTTAGGTACCTAAGTTCCTTTGTAAATTTAGTCTTTGGAAAAGTTGATAAGGAAATATTGGAGGGGAAATCACAACATAATCGGTTTTAGAAATATCAAAATATGCGGTGTCCAGTTATGCCCACTGGACACTGCAAGCTTCTTTGAGTTCTTCAGTTTAAGAAAGAAACTGATATGCACCAGGCTTGTTATCCCAAGGGGAGTCTCTGACATGCTTCAAACCAAACGCAATGCTTCAGATAGAATAAACAAACAAATTTATTAATTACAAAGATAGATATTAAGTGATTATAAGTCAAAGCATAACAAGTCAGATTTGGTCAAATGAAATAAAAGCAAAATGCATTCTAAGATGATCTTAACACTCTCATTGCCCTTAGCAAACGTCTCTCCTTTTACCATGTTCTTTCATCCCTCTTGGCTTTGCCCCCCACCCTTCAGAGTCAGGTGAGCATTACCTCACTGTAGTTCCAAATTGACCAACGGAAGCGGAGTGACTCACTCAAGTGTCCAACAGATACTTTGTTGCTGCCTAGGCCAGTGTCCTTTGTTCCTGTGAGGCTGGGTTTGTCCCATACATGCCCTGATGAGGTGTGAACTGCCTCTCTGCTCTTGGACAGTTTTTGCCTGGGCTTGTTTAAAGCTATGAGGACACATTTTCAACCTCATAACTATATACATGAAATTACAACCTATAACATTACTGTAACAATGATTACTATAACATCACTATAACAACAATGCTCAGTGCATCATGAGCCTTCCAAAGACACCTGACATGACAAACTTTGCATTGGATACCACACAATCATTTTACAAGGATGAACATGCGGGTGCTGGGTGTTCCCCCAAGGTACAGAATGTCATACCTCCCCCCCTTAGTTTACTGCAAGAGGGTTAGTCACTGACTAGCTCAAAGGAAGTCTGTGTTATAGTTCTCTTGGCACCCAGCCATCAAGGTCATGAGGCAGTGTGCCTCAGTTTCCCCATTCACACACAGCAAATCAGGTTTGTTATGGTTTCTCTGCTGTGATCAGCTTTAAATCTGTTTACAGGTATTAACTGAGAACTAGCATTACCCTAAGGTTTAACATCAGTAACTAAATTCTTATGCCAAAATTTAACATTAATACCAAAATATTTTATCACAGATGGGTGTTTACAAGTATCTTTATGATACCATGCCCTCTGTTCTGTACTTTGAGGTCAGTTTGTTCATTACCCATAGTGTCCTTTGACTCTCTCCCATGTAATCAGTCACTGGCTTTTCTTTCCCTCCAGTGTTCCCCTCTGTGTGGGCTCTTAATTTAATCATGTTTCTGGAATTTTGGGGTCTTGAGGTCTGGCAAGATAGGTGTTCAGGGGACCCTCCACATTGGCTAGCCCTTTGGGGAGTGGTCTCCCAACCCTAGGACTGTACATATGCAGAAAATCCAGCTTCCCTTTTGGGAATACCCTCTGTTTCCCCCTCCCAGCACTGAGTCCTTCCTTGCCCCCTTTTCCTAGAGGGCTGTGATCTGTGCTCTCTGGGCTAGGTGTGTTTACCCTTTGATCAGCTTCACCTTTTCCCAGCAGCTTTCCCATAACTGCTCCCTGTCTCTTACCAGCCTGGAGGAAAACACCCCCTTCTCTGTCAGTTGGGCCATTTGTGTTCTCACAAACTACCACGTGCCAATTTCCAGGGCTCAACTCCTCTGCTGTCCCAGGTCTTGGAGCTGCATCTTGATGTAAAGAGACACAGTTACATTTCAAAAACTTATCAGAAATCACATCCGGAAAAAATGGGACCCCTGCTGTAGAAGAATCAAGAAACTCTCTCCCATTCTCCACCACCCCTTTCTCTGTCCCTGAGAAGTCAGCTGTGTGACTGCTCCCCTCCAGGAGGTCAATCACACAGTTCCTTCTCAAAACCTGGGACACAGGCTGACCCAGCCATCCTCCTAGTGTCCCAGGCATCCTGCCCCAAATGACCAGTGAAGAGACATTCCTGTGCCCCCACTATTCCTTCCCCAGTTTCCTCCTCTGGGCCCCCTCCTAAGATACATTTCTCTGTGCTCCCTAAGAAGGGTTCTATCTCTTGTTCAGCTGCAAAACTCTGTCAGCTAACAACTGGGACAGTTTCCTTAATCACTGACAACACCTCTCCTGGCCCTGTGAAGGAACAGTAACCCACACCATGTAGAGTCAAGCACAGGAGTTTATTAGGCACAGCATTGGCTGAGTGTCACTTTGCTTATTAGGCTCAGAGACACTGCAGAACAATTAATTACAATAGATTATATAGGGTGCTCATTGGGCAGAGAGAAGCGATGGGGATGGGTTTTCCCAAGCCCCTGGATAGGTTCTAGCAGCAAGACAAGATAAACACAATAGGCCAATGGTCTAAAAGATTACATAATGTCTCCGCCCATGGTCCAAATTAACATATTGCTGACACACAGGTAATTACCCCCAAACTATGTTTATTAAAGTATATAGGTTAAATCCTAATTTTGGGATCCAGGGGAATGAGGTAGCAGCTCTCCTGGTTGACCAACAGGTACATTCCTAGAGATTTAAAGCAAAAAAACAGTAATTAAAAACTTTTGTACATGCTAGGGATAGTGACAAGATAGCCCCACAAGCATGTTACTCTTCAGACTATACCTGTAAACAGACTGGAAGCTTGGCACAGCAGCAAAAGCATAACAGGCCCATGCGGCTGTGTAGAAGGGGAAACTGAGGTACACCGCCTCATGGCATTGGTGGCTAAATGCCAAGACACCTATGCTTTAACAGATATTGCTGTCTGCATTCTGTTAGCCATACTACACCCCAACCTGTTTTCAGGCATCTGGGGACCAAGAACCCCAGAACTGGCTAGAACACTTATGAATGACATCATATAGTTTAAAAGTACTGAAAAGGAGTGTTACCAAAGACAAACAGGGATATTACATGTACTGCCTCCACCATGGACAGTGTCCAAGTCTCTGGCAGAAAGTTCAGGAGGAGGGAGTGACGGTGCCCCACATAAGACTTTATGGAACTATGCTTATGAATGTGTATATATATATATGACATAACTGGAATATGTTTTATGCTAAATATGTCATGTAACACAGCTCTGTGAAGGTTATGATCTACTGAATCTATTCACCCTATTTGTATGCATGTATCATTTTTGTATTCGAAGTTATGAATATTGGCTGTGGACTTGCTTGATTTCTAAGTAGCCTTAGTAAGCATTTGGTCAGCTTTTTGAGAAAGGAATGTGCAAGTTAAATGCCCAATCAAGAAGCACTTAACGGACAATGGATCTTGAAGACACCAATCCACATCTGAGCTTTCCCAGGAATGTAGCTTGGCTGGTAAGAAATTCAGTCATACACGGACATGTGACTTGCCCATGTGACTCCAAAACTCCATTTTGTAGCTGGATTCTATACAGGGGGAGGGAGGGTGTCCACCCACAGGAGAAAGTCTATTTAAACCCCTGGGAGGCCCCTCCATCTTGTCTTCAGCTGGCTCAAGAGATAGTCTCTCCACTCCCAAGGATACCTAAAAGAAACTGGAACAAAGAACAGTAACTACAGGGGGTGTGAGTGATTGCTGGACCCAGACTAGAAGGAGACTAGTCTGTAAAAGGAAGTTTATTGGAATTCCTCTAAGGGTGAGGTTTTTATCTGTTTTCAGTTTTCTTAGACATAGACTTGCGTGTTCTATTTTATTTTCCTTGGTAATTCACTTTGTTCTGTCTGTTACTACTTGGAACCACTTAAATCCTACTTTCTGTATTTAATAAAATCACTTTTTACTTATTAATTAACCCAGAGTATGTATTAATACCGGGGTGGGGGGGCAAACAGCTGTGCATATCTCTCATCAGTGTTATAGAGGGCGAACAATTCATGAGTTTACCTTGTGTAAGCTTTATACAGGGTAAAATGGATTTATTTGGGGTTTGGACCCCATTGGGAGTTGGGCATCTGAGTGTCAAAGACAGGAACACTTCTTAAGTTGCTTTCAGTCAGTCTGCAGCTTTGGGGCACGTGGTACAGACCCTGCGTCTGTGTTGGAACAGACTGGCGTGTCTGGCTCAACAAGACAGGGTGCTGGAGTCCCAAGCTGGCAGGGAAAGCAGGGGCAGAAGTAGTCTTGGCACATCAGTTGGCAGCCCCCAGGGGGTTTCTGTGATCCAACCCATCACAATTAGTACTTAACAATAACAATTGTTTGTAAGTTTACCCTTGCATTTCTGTGGGCTAGGATTGGCATACATCTGTGAGGGGAGGGTGTCATAACTCATGTCAATCATATTAGGCCTCTCCCTGACCTCTGTCTGGAATCTGAGGAGTATTGTACCACTATCTCCTCCCTGCATTAGGGAGTAACCGTGAGGCCTTTCTCAGAGCTTTATGTGTCTATAACTCATGATAAGAACACCCAATTACATTCAGAGTTTTGCTGGCTCTGCTCACTGACTTGAAACACACAAGGTTATCTGTTTACCCCAGCTTTCTCTTAGCTATGTATCGTTCTTTGTTAGCTAGTCCTCATCCGGGCCTATATGAAAAGTTCTTAGCAGAAACTGTAGTTAAGATTTTACATCCACAGCAAATGGATTTTGGCCCTTCACCCTGCACCTGAGGACATGTTGCCTTTTGCTGGAAAGGAGCTAGTCTCAGCCCCTCCCATACTTGGAAGTACACTGCTTCCCTGTGTGACAGAGTCACAGGAATCCTCACCCACCTCAGTGGTTTCTAAGATTCTCTGCTCCTCCTCTGGGCTCTCCTCTGGGACACATTTCTCTGTGCTTCCTAGAGCCAGGTTTATCTCTGGTTCAGCTGTGAACTGCTGGCAGCTAACAACATAGACAGTTCTCTCCCTGGCAGGCATTACACCCCCATTACACCACCTTCCTGATGTGGTGTTGCCTCCAGCTGCAGTGCAAGAGCTGGGCTTCACCAACCTGCCACCTGGAAGCATGTGGCTTACTCCTGCTGCAGAAGAATCAAGGAAACTATCTCCCATTCTCTCAGCAGTTCCTGAGACCTTACCCTTTCCCTCAAGGGTCTCAGCATAAAACTCCCTCCTGCTGCAGGCAAACACTTTAACCTAAGCTACACGGAAAAAATCATTACCAAGAAGCAGGTCAACTAGGAGGTGTTCCATTACCCCCACAGTCAAAACAGTTTCCAAACCTTCCCACGCCACATGGATTTTAGCTAGTGGTATGAGGAAACTGCTTTTGCCCACCCCCACAATCTCTGCCATTTGGCCAGGTAGCATACTGGCCTTTGGGACCACACTCTGTTTAACCAGAGAGATCTGGGCTCCTGTATCCCTCTGCCCCAAGTACTCCTTGCCATTAATTTGGACAGCCTTAATGTGCTCCATATCTGTTTCTGCAGAGGCTAACCTCACAGAACCAATATGGTAGGTTTCAATTGCTTGGGGGGTTTCTGTGTTGAGGACAGCAGAACTAACATGAGCTATTGTTTGCCTGCCTCCTCCTAGCACGGGACATTTATTCCTCAGGTGATCAGTGTAATTACACTGATAGCACCTTTGGGCTCTTCTGCTTTTACAGGAGATTTGGGATTAGGGTTAGCAGTAGAGGGATGTTTTGGGGTAAGAGAATGTTTAGGCTCCTGTCATAAATATAAAGGGAAGGGTAAACCCCTTTAAAATCCCTCCTGGCCAGAGGAAAAATCCTTTCACCTGTAAAGGGTTAAGAAGCTAAAGGTAACCTTGCTGGCACCTGACCAAAATGACCAATGAGGAGACAAGATACTTTCAAAAGCTGGGAGGAGGGAGAAAAACAAAGGGTCTGTGTCTGTCTGTGTGATGCTTTTGCCAGGGACAGAACAGGAATGGAGTCTTAGAACTTAGTAAGTAATCTAGCTAGATATGCGTTAGAGTATGATTTTTTTAAATGGCTGAGAAAATATCTGTGCTGAATGGCATGAATATTTCTGTCTGTGTGTCTTTTTTATAACTTAAGGTTTTGCCTAGAGGGATTCTCTATGTTTTGAATCTAATTACCCTGTAAGGTATCTACCATCCTGATTTTACAGAGGTGATTCTTTTTTACTTCTATTAAAAGTCTTCTTGTAAGAAAACTGGATGCTTTTTCATTGTTCTAAGATCCAAGGGTTTGGGTCTGTGGTCACCTATGCAAATTGGTGAGGATTTTTACCAAACCTTCCCCAGGAAGTGGGGTGCAAGGGTTGGGAGGATTTTGGGGGGAAAGATGTTTCCAAACTATGTTTTCTCAGGAACCCAGATAAAGTTTGGTGGTGGCTGTGGATGTCCAAGGGGAAAGGGTAAAATAGTTTGTACCTTGGGGAAGTTTTAACCTAAGCTGGTAAAAGTAAGCTTAGGAGGTTTTCATGCAGGTCCCCACATCTGTACCCTAGAGTTCAGAGTGGGAAGGAACCTTGACACACTTTTTTTATATATTTAACACCATTAGAAACGCTGGATGCAAAGTAGTGTTTGGGGAGGAGGCAGACAGCTTACGACCCCCCACCCCATGTAATAACCTCGCGACCCCCTGAGGGTCCCGACCGCCAGTTTGAGAACCCTTAGTTCTATATGATACTAGACAATAATATTCACTGGAGTGGCACAATAATGTTAGAAAAGCAAACTTTTGACCTGTAACCAAGCTTTATTCACACTATGTAAGTCAATAGGTTCATAAGAAATGTCCTGAATATATAAAAATAGACAGATTTAGACTATTTATAACAGAAGTGGAATAATAACCCAGAGAACAGCTCTTATCTTTACATTATGAGTGTAATTGTACTCTACTCATCTATCTACATATATACTGTTGAAATCATGCAATCCTTACAGGTATTTTTCTTTCAGTAAATAGAAAATAAAAGGAAAGATTCTGCAATTTATACAGAGTTCTGGGATGTGAGTGGTGGGGAGTTACATCACTGCAGAAGTGGCTCCTGGAGGCTTCAGGTCAGTGGCACAGCTACAATGGCACATTTGGGTGGGCCCTGATTTCAGGCAAGTGGGCAATGATGGGGGGCGGGGCAGCAGAAGTGATTTGGGGGGGCCCGCCTCCGTCCACTTCCTCCAATCCAGTTGGCCTTGAAGGGGGAAATGGACACTCTGGCCAGGGACCCCCGGGGGCCCCATGCGCGCACCCAGCTCCGGGAGGAGATGTTGCTCTCCAGCATGCATGGCTCCCAGCACTCGTCCCCATCGCACTGCCCCACGCCAGGCCTGGCTCCCTGAGACAGCAGGCTTACATATTCTGATGATCGCCGCCACCAGGCAGGCAGGCTGGCTGCCCTCCTCCTGTTGCGGCTTGCATGCATGGGCAGCACACTCAGTGGGCGCTCTGCTGCTGCGATCCCTCCCCATCTGGTCAGGCCAGGGATGTGTGCACCTGGCGTGCAGTGTCCCCCAGGTCTGGGCAGGGATAGCACTGGGACTGGAGCAGAATTGGAGCTGGGGAGTGGGCCTGGAGGCTAAGTGGATGGGCCACCCAGGCCCACCCATAGCTATGCCTCTGCCTCAGGTGCACAGGAAAGTGCATCTTGCACCATCCCTTAGGGCCAACAGCCCCATCCCAGCCTACTTCCTTTGAGATGACTTGCAGCTTTGTAGATGTTAGGTAGGAGGAACCCCCAAAGCACAACAGGGAATGCAATTGTTCATGACCCTTCTGGGTGGTGAAGGAACCTTGCACCCTCTCCACTAAGCAACTGTGCAAGGGCCAAAACAACTTTAAGGTATGTCTAGTCTGACCTCTTGCACAATGCAGGCCACAGAATTTCACCCATCCACTCCTGTAACAAACCCCTAACCTGTGTCTGAGTTATTGAAATCCTCAAATCATGGTTTAAAAATTTCAAGGTGCAGAGAATCCTCCAGCAAGTGACCAGTGCCCCATGCTGCAGAGGAAGGCAAAAAACCCCCAGGGCCTCTGCCAATCTGCCCTGGAGGAAAATTCCTTCCGACCCCAAATATGGCCATCAGCTAAACCCTGAGCATGTGGGCAAGACTCACCAGCCAGACATCCAGGAAAGAATTCTCTGTAGTAACTCAGATCCCACCCCATCTAACATCCCATCACAGGCCATTGGGCATATCTACCGCTAATAGTGGAAGATCAATTAATTGCCAAAATTAGGCTATCCCATCATATCATCCCTTCCATAAACTTATCAAGCTTAGTCTTGAAGCCAGATATGTCTTTTCCCCCCACGGCTTCCCTTGGAAGGCTGTTCCAGAACTTCACCCCTCTGAGGGTTAGAAACCTTCATCTAATTTCAAGTCTAACCTTCCTGCTGGCCAGTTTATATCTATTTGTTCTTGTGTCCACATTGGTACGGAGCTTAAATAATTCTTTTCCCTCTGTGGTATTTATCCCTCGAATATATTTATAGAGAGCAATCATATCTCCTCTCAGCCTTCTTTTGGTTAGGCTAAACAAGCCAAGCTCCTTGAGTCTCCTTTCATAAGACAGGTTTTCCATTCCTCGGATCATCCTAGTAGCCCTTCTCTGTTCCTGTTCCAGTTTGAATTCATCTTTCTTAAACATGGGAGAACAGAACTGCACACAATATTCCAAAAGAGGTCTCACCAGTACCTTGGTATAACCGTACTAACACCTCCTTATCTCTATGGGAAATACCTTGCCTGATGCATCCCAAAACCACATTAGCTTTTTTTCACAGCCATATCGCATTAGCGGCTCATAGTCATCCTCTGATCAACCAATATTCCGAGGTCCTTCTCCTCCTCTGTTACTTCCAAGTGATGTGTCCCCAGTTTATAACAAAAATTCTTGTTATTAATCCCTAAATGCGTGACCTTGCACTTTTCACTATTAAATTTCATCCTATTACTATTACTCCAGTTTACAAGGTCATCCAGATTTTCCTGTATGATATCCCGGTCCTTCTCTGTATTGGCAATACCTCCCAGCTTTGTGTCATCTGCAAACTTTATTAGCACATTCCTGCTTTTTGTGCCAAGGTCAGTAATAAAAAGATTAAATAAGATTGGTCCCAAAACAGATCCCTGAGGAACTCCACTCATAACCTCCTTCCAGCCTGACAGTTCACCTTTCAGTGTGACCCATTGTAGTCTCCCCTTTAACCAGTTCCTTATCCACCTTTCAATTTTCATATTGATCCCCATCTCTTCCAATTTAGCTAATAATTCCCCATGTGGAACTGTATCAAATGCCTCACTGAAATCAAGGTAAATTTGATCCACTGCATTTCCTTTGTCTAAAAACTCTGTTACCTTCTCAAAGAAGGTGATCAGGTTGGTTTGACACAATCTACCTTTTGTAAAGCCATGTTGTACTTATCCCAATTACCATTGACCTCAATGTCCTTAACTACTTTCTCCTTCAAAAACTTTTCCAAGACCTTGCATACTACAGATATCAAACAAACAGGCCTGTAGTTACCCAGATCACTTTTTTTTCCTTTCTTAAAAATAGGAACTATGTTAGCAATTCTCCAGTCTTTCCAAGACCTGAAACTCAAGCGTAGAGTTCCATACAGCATTATGAAATCCCAAATCAGAACTGACCAATAGCCACCACTTCTAAGAGGTAACAGGGTGTTTTTTTTTTTAAAAAAGAGCTTCAGTTTTCCAGTGTGGTGGCTCCAAATGGTTCCTGGTAGGAAGAGGCCTGATTTTTCAGCTACATATTTTGAAAAACATGAATCATACTAAAAGTAAAAATATTGAACTTTTCTTTTTTATGATTTCCTGTTAATAGTGACACACTGTTGGCTCATTTTATAACTGCAGTAAGACACTCCAGAGTGTGTGGTGCTGAAATATCACCATTTCTTGGGTGATTTCAGTCAGCCTCATGCCTAATAAATGGGGCCTTACCAAATTCACAGTCCATTTTGGTCTATTTCATGGTCATGAGATTTTAAAAATCGTAAATTTCATGATTTCAAATATTTAAATCTCAAATTTCACAGTGTGGTAACTGTAGGGGTCCTGGCCCAAAATTAGGTTGTGGGGGGTGGGGGGGTCGCAAGGTTATTGTAGGGAGGTCGCAGTATTGCCACCCTTGCTTCTGCGCTGCTGCTGACAGTGGCAGTGTCTTCAGAGCTGAGCAGCTGGAAAACGGTGGCTGCTGGCTGAGAGCCCAGCTTTGAAGGCAGCTCCACTGCCAGCAGCAGCACAGAAGGATGGCATGGTATGGTATTGCCACCCTTATTGCTGTGCTGGTGCTTTTAGAACTGGGCCCTTGGCCAGCAGCCACCATTCTCCGGCCGCTCAGCTCTTAAGGCTGCAGCGCAGAAGTAAGGGTGGCATGGTATGGTATTGTCACTCTTACTTCTGCGCTGTAGCTAGCAGGGTGATGCCTTCAGAACTGGGCACCTGGCTAGCAGCCGCCACTCTCTGTACACCAGGCTCTGAAGACAGCACAGAACTAAGGGTGACAATACATGACCCCCCCTTCAGCTCTTTTTTGGGTCAGGACCCCAAGTTTGAGAAATGCTGATCTCCCCACATGCAATCTATATAGTACAGGATAAAAGCACACAAAAGACCAGATTTCACAGGGGAAGACCAGATTTCATGGTCCGTTTTTCACGACCATGAATAAACTCAAACCAAGCTTGACAATATGTAAGCACAACACACCCAGTTATGTCTTGGGCACCAGTCTTACATTCCTTGGATACCCTACGCTACCAAGGAATGCAGGATCTGACCCTTATTGCTTAGTTCACCTTAGCACTAGTTCATATTATTCAGTTAGCTGTGACTATGTTAATTAATTATGTATTAACACTACCTGTAAAGTTCTCTTGGAAAATTCCCAATAATTTTTAATGGATATTTAGTTGGCAGAAAGTACTAGTTCCTCTGTGTAGCAGTAAGGAATTTTCTTTCAACCTGAGTTATGGAGCAAATACAAAAAATGTTGCTATCCTTTCCCTTTGCTCACTTTCTTTTTACAATGGTTATAACTGAGGAAGACTCTTTTGTCAAAATATACTATTTATAGTTTGATTTGTTGACAAATCCTGTCCAATACCAGATTCATATCCCACCTACTGGGTTTATGAAATATGAGGCTAATTTAGAAGTCATGCCACTTGGTGTGTTATTTCATTCATTTAAAAGATGTTCAAGTGATTTATAGCTCGTGCCTCTGAATTATAAATCACATCTTTGATATATACTTCCTGTATCTTATTTTTAATCTGGCACTCTTTACTTTTGAGTATAATCTCTGATTTACTAACTTCTATGTGAAAATAGAAAAAGGTGATTTGATTGAAATATTCGTACTTCAGGAATTTGTTAACCCCAAATCCTGGGGTTTAAGGTCAGATGCTGCAGCATTACTGATAATGAAAGTTTTGTCACTGACTTGAACATGTGCAGGATCAGGCCCTTACTGATAATTGTTTAACTGAAAACAGGTTTATCCTAAAACTGTAATACAGCTGTTACAGCGAGGGCTATACAACGCTGAGTTTCTGGGAGACACAGGGTTGCCTGGTGGGAAGAATGAGACTGAGAGTCATGAATCCTGGCTTATAGTCAAAGATCTGCCATTAACTTGCTGTCTGGCCTTGGGTAAATCAGTTAGGCCCAGATCCTCAAAGATGTTTAGGTGTCTAAGTCCCAGTTTTAAGCATGACTGCAATCCACAAAATTCCTGCTCCATTGCCACCGAAACTTGTAGTACCCTAAATTTTCATTGTGAAAATCCCCTGAGTGTCTATGTTTCTACCTCTGGGCATGCACACGATGCTTCACTCTAGATGCCTTAAATAGTCATTGAATAATCACTGTAGCAGGGGGATTTGACCCTTGGCCTCCTAGAGGAGTATCCTACCCAACAATTGACAGAATCATACTCATTCTTTTGATGTCTAATAACTATTTAAGCATTTATCCATAGTGGAACAGCTTCAAAAGGAGAGATTGAGGGCTTCCCTGTGTTAGATTATCCTATATCTCAGTAATCAGGGTAGTCTCCTGAGAGGTGTGGGAGACCTACATTCAAACTGCTGCTCCAAATTAGGTGTGAAAATAGGTCTCCTACATCCCAGGTGAGTGCCCTAATGGTAGATATGTTACTGTAATGTTAGTGGAGCTCTTTCTTCCCCCTTCTGGTTTTTGTTGTTGTTGTTTTTGTTTTGTTTGTTTTTTGTGAGAAAGAGTTAACCTAATTCAGGTGCCTAACACCAGGAAAGGGTTCACAGCTGATAATCCTGAGCAGAGGGAGGCACCTCCCTGTGGCTTGTCAGTCAATCACCTAAATTCCTTTGTGGATGTGACCTTAAATGCTGCCTCTTTCCTCTGTATTTTACTCCTGGCTAGCTCAGGCGGCTTCCTGATCAGCCTGCTAGATTCTGAGAGTCCCTTTCTTAGATGCCTAACTCTCCCAATGCATTGTATAGGGAGCCAGGGTGCCTAACTCATGTACTGCTGTGGAATTCACAGTCCCAGAGCAGGATACCTAGCTGTTAGTCCCCTTTGTTACTCTAGCCCAAAGTAACTACAACATTCTTAAGGACTGAGCCTTTAGCACTCAATTCACTGAAGAAATTCGGTACAATCCGAGATAGAATTTCTTCCAGGTTGTGGAAGAAGAAAGGCTCAGTCCACAGAAGAAGAAAATATGATCATCCCTCTCAGAGAGCATTAGCAAGCCAGATGGATTTGTGTTTCCACTTTCTCATTGATTGTAAGCTGCTGCATTGTTTTTTCAAGTTGCATTTCAAGAACTCTGTTCATTACACTTTGGATTTTATAGGGGGTTGAGTTCTGCTGGCTTTCAAGAGTAAGCTGCCATTTAAATTTCTGTTTGTGTAATTTGTTACAGGAGTGCCAAAACCTTGAATAGGTGCCTTTTTTATTATTGTATGAATCCACAGAAGTAAAAACTAAAATAAGAGGGAACATGCTGAATAGACCCGTTACAAACTACCACAATGCAGAAAAGCAAACATTAAGAAGTCAGCACTGACTACTGAAGCACCAAACTAGATTGTCTACTAAGCATAGACTTTAAGGGACCATTATGATCATCTAGTCAGACCTCCTGTATAACACAGGCTGCAGAATTTCAGCAAGTGATTTCTGCATCAAACACCATGAACTACCTCAACCAGAAGTCTCTCTCTTTGTAGGAAGACACCCAACCTTGATTAAAGACTTCGGGTGATGGAGAATCCACCACATCCTTAGGCAAGTTGTTCCAATAGTTAATTACCATCACAGGAGCACAGGATGATCTACTGCACCTAATCATCCTGCTTCCCAGAGCCTATATGAATGCATAACATTCAGCATGGACTTTGTGAATGCATGAGTGACCTGTATGTGAGTGTTGCAGAAGATAAGTTACTTGGCAAGTTTGCAAAGGGCACATAACCCCATCATGGGCTTCTATGCAGCTGTTCAAGGAAAGGAATTAATCCGGTTACAGTATGGCTTCTTCTTCTGCCCAGTCTATAGTACCCTGATGTTCTTCCCCTGAGGGGCAGCATCAAAATACAACTCTGCAAGGTCATAGAATATCAGGGTTGGAAGGGACCTCAGGAGGTCATCTAGTCTAACCCCCTTGCTCAAAGCAGGACCAATCCCCAATTTTTGCCCCAGTTCCCTAAATGCCCCCCTCAAGGATTGAACTCACAACCCTGGGTTTAGGAGGCCAATGCTCAAACCACTGAGCTATCCCTCCCCCCAAGGTGACTCTTATGACTCGTTATTTTGACCACATGTGGTGTATTCCTCTCTTGTGACAGTTCATAAAGACCATAAGAGGTTACTACCGCTACCACTAAAGAATTTATTTCTTTGAACTCAAGTGGTAGAAGCACATATTTGCAGATTGAATCTGAGATTTCAAGCTCCTACTGTGACCTATTACATTTATAGACCCACCCCCATTAAATTATACAAGGATATTTTAACGTTTGATTTGATAATGCAGAGACTTAAAGTCACCGGACAAAACCCTCAGTAATAATTTCATATTTAATTTTAGTCTTCTAGTTGCCAAACTGTTTTTTCTCAGTTGTACTGCCAACCACCTTAGAAAGTTTCCCAATCTTTTCTCTTTGAGCTGTGTCACCTGCCTGCAGCACCTCAGCAGATGTCGCAGCTTTCCTGCTTTCACTTACATTCTTCATTTCTTTGGATGGAGCTTGTCAAGGTTCCTCCCCCACTCTGAACTCTAGGGTACAGATGTGGGGACCTGCATGAAAAACCTCCTAAGCTTATCTTTACCAGCTTAGGTCAAAACTTCCCCAAGGTACAAAATATTCCACCCGTTGTCTTTGGATTGGCCGCTACCACCACCAAACTAATACTGGTTACTGGGGAAGAGCTGTTTGGACACGTCTTTCCCCCCCAAAATACTTCCCAAAACCTTGCACCCCACTTCCTGG
Source organism: Caretta caretta (assembly GCF_965140235.1). Classification (NCBI taxonomy): domain Eukaryota; kingdom Metazoa; phylum Chordata; order Testudines; family Cheloniidae; genus Caretta; species Caretta caretta. The sequence goes on along the minus strand of NC_134207.1, from coordinate 148,670,820 downwards.
ACAAGGTTTGGTAAAAAGCCTCACCAATTTGCCTAGGTGACTACAGACCCAGACCCTAGGATCTTAAGAACAATGAACAATCCTCCCAACACTTGCACCCCCCCTTTCCTGGGAAATGTTGGATAAAAAGCCTCACCTATTTGCATAGGTGACCGCAGACCCAAACCCTTGGATCTGAGAACAATGAAAAAGCATTCAGTTTTCTTACAAGACGACTTTTAATAAAAATAGAAGTAAATAGAAATAAAGAAATCCCCCCTGTAAAATCAGGATGGTAGATATCTTACAGGGTAATTAGATTCAAAAACATAGAGAACCCCTCTAGGCAAAACCTTAAGTTACAAAAAAGATACACAGACAGAAATAGTTATTCTATTCAGCACAATTCTTTTCTCAGCCATTTAAAGAACACATACCTAGCTAGATTACTTACTAAAAGTTCTAAGACTCCATTCCTGGTCTATCCCCGGCAGAAAACCAGCATATAGACAGACACACAGACCCTTTGTTTCTCTCCCTCCTCCCAGCTTTTGAAAGTATCTTGTCTCCTCATTGGTCATTTTGGTCAGGTGCCAGCGAGGTTACCTTTAGCTTCTTAACCCTTTACAGGTGAGAGGAGCTTTCCCCTGGCCAGGAGGGATTTCAAAGGGGTTTACCCTTCCCTTTATATTTATGACAGAGCTATATTTGTTCTGGATAAGCCTTATATAAATATCTGAGTCCTCTGTCTATGCACACAGGCACCACTAACTATTTCCCCAAGCCAGACTCCCAACACAATCAGTGGGAGGTGAGCATGGGTTGTCAGGACTGCAGAGTCTGGCACATGGTGACTCCAGGCACTGCCGCTATTGCCACCAGCATGGTGAATCCTCCAGCCAATCACCAAACTGCTCTTCCATATTCTGCAAGCTGGCTTCACTAGTTGCTTGTCTAGGACAGTGGTTCTTAACCTTTACTGTAGCCTGCACCCCTTTCGTTCTCAAAATATGTTCTCGCACCCCTTATCAAAAATCGTTGAAGTAGCATGGTGGTACACTGTATTTTGTAGCGAGATAATTTCACTAGAATTAGCTTCAAAACTTGAAAATAATGTTTTGTTTGTATATTACAGTAATCATTAAAAATGGTGTAATGTTAATAAATACATAGGTTTGATAACACAAAGCAGTTGTCCTTACGTGCCTGTGCTTAATTTGCGTTTTCAATGATTTACCTTCTAAAAAATTCTGGCATGTCTCGCACCCCCAGAAAGGGCATCTCGCATCCCCAGGGGGTGCGTGCACCCCAGGTTAAGAACCACTGGTCTAGGAGAACAGAAACCCCTTGTTATAGAAGGAAAAAGCTCTTCAATCGAACAGTTTACATGGCTTCCAGAGGCTTCACAATGAAAACATGATTGGGCACCCCCTCAGATTCTCTCAGAGGAGGAGCCAGCCAGTGACAGAGGAACCTGCAAACAGAGCTGAAAATAGAGGAGTTTGGGTAGGAGTTAGGAAGAGGGTGTGATATGTTTTGTCAGGAGTGGGGTTGCTTTTGTTTTTTTTCCTTCTTGGCAGGAGCCGGGGAGGGGGAGGGATAGCTCAGTGGTTTGAGCATTGGCCTGCTAAACCCAGGATTGTGAGTTCAATCCTTAAGGGGGGCATTTAGGGATCTGAGGCAAAAATTGGGGGATTGGTCCTGCTTTGAGCAGGGGGTTGGACTAGATGACCTCCTGAGGTCCCTTCCAACCCTGATATTCTATGAGCCTAGGCGGGAAGACTATGACAGCTACAGAGGGAGTAGTGGTATTGACCTGAAGAATGGAAGATACAATGAAGATGACTGGATGTGGAAGCTGCACAATGCCCATTATCTTGGCGCAGGTACCTGAAAGGTCCTTTGTATGAAGTCCCACCTGACAGATCTGATGGAAGAGAAAGTCCAAGGTCTGGAGATACAGCTAGAAATTATGGTTGAGTTTCAAAGGAGGCTTGATAGGATGATGGAGGGAAATAGAGAGGAGGCTGATAGGAAACCTCAAAACTTGCAGATGCATGCTGGGCCAGCAACTGTGAGGGTAAACTGCTGGATGAGGAAAAGACTGACAAGCGAAGAAGAAATGGAGCAGAGGAATAGGTTCACTGACCTGGAAAATGAAGGGGAGAGGCAGGCAGTAACAGAAGATGGGAAAGAAAGGAACAAGGTAAGAGCAGGTAGTCCTGCAAGAAGAGAGCCAGAGTTTAAAGTCCCAAAGGGATAGAGGATGACTCTCAGAAGATTGCAAGTGAAATCAGAACACAAGAAGACTTGCAGACAGAAATAACAGAAGGGAGAAGGCCAAAGAACACCACCAACATCAGGCACAGGCAGATCTACTTGACTGGGGACTCCCTACTAAGAACAGACAAACCTGTCCCCAGAACTGATCCTGAGAATGGAAGGTTGTCCTGTTTGCTAGGAGCCAAGATACAGAATGTGGATATGAGGCTGAAAAGTATCCTAAAGGGAGCAGGAAAAAATCCATTGATTGCCCTTCACATGGGAACACATGACCATAGAATCATAGAATTGTAGGACTGGAAGAGACCTCGAGAGGTCTTCTAGTCCAGTCCCCTACACTCAAGGCAGGACTAAGTATAATCTAGACCATCCCGGACACCTATTTGTCTAACTACCCTGACAGTTAAGAAATTTTTCCTAATGTCCAAACTACACTGTCCTTGCTGCAATTTAATCCCGTTGCTTCTTGTCCTATTCTCAGAGGTTAAAGAGAACAATTTTTCTCCCTCCTCCTTGTAACAACCTTTTATGTACTTGAAAACTGTCATCATGTCCCTTCTCAGTCTTCTCTTCTCCAAACTAAACAAACCCAATTTTTTTTCAATCTTCCCTCATAGGTCACCTATGATAGATCTTAATCATTTTTGTTGCTCTTCTCTGGACTTTCTCCAAGTTGTCCATATCTTTCTTAAAACGTGGTGCCCAGAACTGGACACAATACTCAAGTTAAGGCCAAATCATCTTGGAGTACAGCAGAAGAATTACTTATGTCTTGCTTACAACACGCCAGCTAGTAATGGTGTTTGCTTTTTTTGCAACGGTGTTACACTCTTGACTCATATTTAGCTTGTGATCCACTATGAGCCCCAGATCCCTTTTTTCAGTACTCCTTCCTAGGTAGCTGTTCCCCATTTAGTACGTGCACAACTGGTTGTTCCTTCCTAAGGTGGAGTACTTTGCATTTGTCCTTATTGAATTTCATCCTATTTACTTCAGACCTTTTCTCCAGTTTGTCCAGATCATTTTGAAATTTAATCCTACCCTCCGAAGCACTCGCAACCCCTCCCGGCTTGGTATTGTCCACAAACTGTATAAGTATAACTCTATGCCATTATCTAAATCACTGAGGAAGATATGGAACAGAACCAGACCCAGAACTGATCCCTGTGGGACCCCACTTGATATACCCTTCCAGCTTGACTGGGAACCACTGATAACTACTCTCTGAAAATGATTTTCCAAACAGTTATGCACCCACCTTTATAGTTGCTCCATCTAGGTTGTATTTCCCTAGTTTATTTATGAGAAGGTCGTGCAAGACAGTATGAATAGCTTTACTAAAGTCAAGATATACCACACCTATTGTTTCCCCCACCCCGCCATCCATAAGGCTTTGTTACCCTGTCAAAGAAAGCTGTTTGATTTGACATGATTTGTTCTTGACAAATCCATGCTCACTGTTACTTATCAACGTATTATCTTCTAGGTGTTTGCAAATTGATTGCTTAATTATTTGCTCCATTATCTTTCTGGGTACTGAAGTTAACCTGACCGGTCTGTAATTCCCCAGGTTGTCCTTACTCACCTTTTTAGAGACTTGCACTATATTTGCCCTTTTCCAGTCCTCTGGAATCTCTTCCATCTTCCATGACTTTTCAAAGATAATCACTAATGGCTCAGATATCTCCTCAGTCAGCTCCTTGAGTATTCTAGGATGTATTTCATCACACCTTGGTGACTTGAAGACATCTAACCTGTGTAAGTAATTTTTAATTTGTTCTTTCCCTATTTTAGCCTCTGATCCTACCTTATTTTCACTGGCATTCATTGAGTTAGATGTCCAATTGCTGCTAAACATTTTGGTGAAAACTGAAACAAAAAATCATAACACTTCTGCCATTTCCACATTTTCTGTTATTGTTTTTCCACCCCTCATTGAATAACAGGCCTACCCTGTCTTTGGTCTTCCTCTTGCTTCTAATGTGTTTGTAAAATGTTTTCTTGTTATCCTTTGTCTCTAGCTAGTTTAATTTCATTTTGTCCCTTAGCTGTTCTAATTTTGTCCCTACATACTTGTGTTATTTGTTTATATTTATCCTTTGTAATTTGTCCTAGTTTCCACTTTTTGTAGGACTCTTTTTGGCATTTCAGATCATTGAAGATCTCCTGGTTAAGCCAGAGTGGTCTCTTGCCATACTTCCTATCTTTCCTATGCAGTGGGATAGTCTGCTCTTGTGCCCTTAATAATGTCTCTTTGGAAAAACTGCCAACTCTCTAGAACTGTTTTTTCCCTTAGACTTGCTTCCCATGGGATCTTACCTACCAACTCCCTGAGTTTTCTAAAGTCTGCCTTTATCTTTATTGCGCTGTTTCCTTAGAACCATGAACTCTACCATTTCATGATCACTTTCACCTAAGCTGCCTTCCATTTTCAAATTCTCAACCAGTTCCTCCCTATTTGTCAAAATCAAATCTAGAACAGTCTCTCCCCTAGTGACTTTCTCCACCTTCTGAAATAAAAAATTGTCTCTGATACATTACAATAACTTGTTGGATAATCTGTGCCCAGCTGTGTTATTTTCCTAACAGATGTCTGGGTAGTTGAAGTCCCCCATCACCACCAAGTCCTGTGCTTTCGATGATTTTGTTAGTTGTTTATAAAAATCCTCATCCAACTCTTCTTCCTGGTTAAAGGTAGTCTGTAGTAGACCCCTACCATGACATCACCCTTGTTTTTTTACCCCTTTTATCCTTACCCAGAGATTTTCAACAAGTCTGTCTCCTTTTTCCATCTCAACTTCAATCCAAGGGTATACATTTTTTATATATAAGGCAACACCTCCTCCCTCTTTCTCCTGTCATAGAATCATAGAATATAAGGGTTGGAAGGGACCCCAGAAGGTCATCTAGTCCAACCCCCTGCTCGAAGCAGGACCAATTCCCAGTTAAATCATCCCAGCCAGGGCTTTGTCAAGCCTCACCTTAAAAACCTCTAAGGAAGGAGATTCTACCACCTCCCTAGGTAACGCATTCCAGTGTTTCACCACCCTCTTAGTGAAAAAGTTTTTCCTAATATCCAATCTAAACCTCCCCCACTGCAGCTTGAGACCATTACTCCTCGTTCTGTCATCTGCTACCATTGAGAACAGTCTAGAGCCATCCTCTTTGGAACCCCCTTTCAGGTAGTTGAAAGCAGCCATCAAATCCCCCCTCATTCTTCTCTTCTGCAGGCTAAACAATCCCAGCTCCCTCAGCCTCTCCTCATAACTCATGTGTTCCAGACCCCTAATCATTTTTGTTGCCCTTCGCTGGACTCTCTCCAATTTATCCACATCCTTCTTGAAGTGTGGGGCCCAAAACTGGACACAGTACTCCAGATGAGGCCTCACCAATGTCGAATAGAGGGGAACGATCACGTCCCTCGATCTGCTCACTATGCCCCTACTTATACATCCCAAAATGCCATTGGCCTTCTTGGCAACAAGGGCACACTGCTGACTCATATCCAGCTTCTCGTCCACTGTCACCCCTAGGTCCTTTTCCGCAGAACTGCTGCCTAGCCATTCGGTCCCTAGTCTGTAGCTGTGCATTGGGTTCTTCCGTCCTAAGTGCAGGACCCTGCACTTATCCTTATTGAACCTCATCAGATTTCTTTTGGCCCAATCCTCCAATTTGTCTAGGTCCTTCTGTATCCTATCCCTGCCCTCCAGCGTATCTACCACTCCTCCCAGTTTAGTATCATCCGCAAATTTGCTGAGAGTGCAATCCACACCATCCTCCAGATCATTTATGAAGATATTGAACAAAACCGGCCCCAGGACCGACCCTTGGTCCTTCCTGACCAAGCTATATCCTTCTTTAACAATATTCCAGTCGTGTATTATTCTGTCAGCTATATCATAGTTGTGTTTATTAACTAGCATTTCTAGTTCTTCCAGCTTATTCCCCATATTTCTTGCATTAGTATACAGACATCTAAGATACTGATTTGATTTCCCCATAATGTTCTTGTCTCTCCCTTATCCCTGCTGTAATGGCCCTTGTCCCTCCCCCCCCCCCCCCCAGATTCAGACCCTTCGCCCAGGTTTCCATATTTTTGACTTACCTGTGGGCTTTTGTCTCCTGCCCCCATCAAACATAGTTTAAACCCCTCCTCACTAGACTAGCCAGTCTGTATACAAATATGCTCTTCCCCTTCCTTGATAGGTGGACCCCATATCTGCTTAGTTGTCCTTCTTCCTGACAAACATCCTGTGGTCAAGGATAGGGAGCAAGCAGATACCGGACACAGAGTATTATATACCAACTCTAAATGCTCTTTATTGATTGCAAAACAAACTTTACTCACGGCATATTGGGCTGCTTTAGTAGGCGCATTGCCAGCAGATCGAGGGAAGTGATTATGCCCCACTGTTCAGCACTGGTGAGGCCACGTCTGGAGTACTGCGTCCAGTTTTGGGCCCCCCACTACAGAAAGGATATGGACAAATTGGAGACAGTCCAGCAGAGAGCTACAAAAATGATTAGGGGGCAGGGGCACATGACTTACGAGGAGAGGCTGAGGGAACTGGGCTTGTTTTGTCTGCAGAAGAAAAGAGTGAGGTGGGATTTGATAGCAGCCTTCAACTACCTGAAGGAGGGGTTCCAAAGAGGATGGAGCTCAGCTGTTCTCAGGGGTGGCAGATAACAGAACAAGGAGCAAGGCCTGACTTGACAAAGCCCTGGCTGGGATGATTTAGTTGGTATTGGTCCTGCTTTAAGCAGGGGGTTGGACTAGACCTTCTGAGGTCTCTTCCAACCCTAATCTTCTATGATTCTATGACCTTGTAAATAATTCCATTAATAATTATCTGTTACATTACATTTACATGACTTAATTGGGCCTTTTCTGTCGTACATCTCCAAAATGCATGTTTTTCAGTGGTTACCACACAAATACACCCATTGCCTAAATCAAACACTCCTGTACCATTCAAGGCTAAACATTGCAGGGTACATTGTCCGCTTGAATGGTTCAAATGATATCCCTCTAGGGCCAAGTTAGTTGTGGGCATACCCATTTGTTTCATCCCCACTCTTCACAATGTTTTGTTAATTCCCTTCTTCTTCTTGAGGCAAGTGTGTCCCACCTATTTCTATTTGCCATAATTCTCTATTAATAATTTTTGGCAACACTCAGGATATTGCTGCTTTTCTTTGCTTCCCTGTGTTATATAACAGCATTCTGCCGTTCTCAATTAAACTCCATATATTTCTTCCATCCTGTAATTCATTGATTCCATATATGAGGATCTTTGAACCATTCAAAAGGCCATTGCCCATTACTTAACAGATTAACCCTTCTCTCTATGTACCTTATCCCATAAGTTTGCATCTGTACACATCGTATTGCTAGTACAGTTTTATTGTCAATTTCAGACACACCAAATAGATTTACATTTAGAGACATTTTCAAGGCTTGGGCTTGTTTCAATTGGAGTTCCACACTTCCTATTCCTTGTTCCTATAATGCACTAAAATTTTGTCACGTGTCTGTATAGCTCCCAAAATCTTATCCAAAGCTGACATTTTCCCTTGTAACGTCTCAATATCAAATGAGTTTAAAACTCCAGCTCCAATACTACCTACCATATATTCTCCTATCTCTCTTATTTTGTATAGTCCTGTCTCCCCATTGTCGTTGCCATGCTTGAAATAGAGGCAAGGCATATGGCATACACTCTGGATGTTTCAGAGAAGCAGCCGTGTTAGTCTGTATTCGCAAAAAAAAAGGGAGTACTTGTGGCACCTTAGAGAGTAACCAATTTATTTGAGCATAAGCTTTCGTGAGCTACAGCTCACTTCATCGGATGCATTCCTCTGGATGTTGTGCACTGATGTTTATTTGCGCTCCTTCCAACCAGATTGTTTGATCCACAGTAGTTGGAGCTTCGATTACTTTCCCCCTCCTATATGGGTGCTCGTCTGCCATGATTCTTGGTGCAATCTTGTTTACTGGTATCTGATTAATAAACATAAAAAAACCAACCATGTCCCTGAAAATATATTCCCCCGTTAATTTTCCTAAAGCAACTCAATCTTATCATTATGGAAGGATTTGCTATTACACCATATTCCCATAATTTAAGAGCCATTAACTCATTCCTTTCCACATGAGTATTAGCCAGTTCTTGTTCATTTCTCACATATAGGATGACTACATCAAATCCCAAACTCCAGAAGATACAGTTCACAGTACCATATTCAGATTGTTCTCATCATAACTAAATCTAAATCTTAGGTGACCTTCCCCCCTTAGTATGTACAAATATCTTCATTGCTCCTCCAAATCTCTTGGCTTTAGATATTCCCATGTCACATTTTTGCCATCTTCCCACCATATTTCAAATTTTACCTCAAAAGGTTTTTCTTTACACCTGATTTTGTTTGATCTTGTTTTTCCCATTCTGTCCCACTAATAGTCGAATGTATTATCCCCTTTGAGCCATACCTCCATCCGAGAGGTGCTCCCATATGTATATCCATGTATCCCTAAATTTCCCCAAATATTCAAAAAACACAAAAGCCAAAAACCATAATTCAAAAAGGGTGGAAATATGAGGATCCTCAATATTGAAGCCATGGCCATTATTCCATAGGAATAATGGCTGACGCTTCCAGCTGTATTATCCTAAATACTTACGCAAACCTTGTCTATTTTCGCTTGAGCTCCCATATTATTTTTTCTTCCTAAAATATAACACACACAACACAATTCATCTATTAAGAATAAAATGCAAAGCAAAGCAAGCATAAGCAATAAACCAATTACAAAAATTGTACCATCATCCACACTCCAAATCCAAGGTCTGTACAGGATAATCTCCGGTGCAATCATAGAATCATCCAGCCCCATGAACTTGTGCTTTTCCAGCTTTTCTATATAGTCCTGAACTGCTGCTTTCTCCACACAGGGACTGCTGCTTTCTCCACCCCATGCTGTGCTGCCCAGTGCAGTAGTCTGGGAACTGACCTTGTTTGTGAAGACAGAAGCAAAAAAAAAAAGCACTGAGTACATTTAAATTATTCCACATCCTCTGTCACTAGGTTGCCACCCCCATTCAATAAGGGGCCCACAATTTCCGTTACCTTCTTGTTGCTAACATACCTGTAGAAACCTCTCATTACTCTTAACATTCCTTGCTAGTTGCAACTCCAAATGTGATTTGGCCTTCCTGATTTCATTCCTGCATGCCTGAGCAATAATTTTATACTCCTTCCTGGTCATTTGTCCAAGCTTCCACTTCTTGTAAGCTTTTTTTATGTTCAGCAAGGATTTCACTGTTAAACCAAGCTGGTCGCCTGCCATATTTACTATTTTTTCTACAGAGCGGGTTGGTTTGTTCCTGCAACCTCAATAAAGATTCTTTAAAATACAGCCAGCTCTCCTGGACTCCTTTCCCCCTCATGTTATTCTCCCAGGGGATCCTGCCCATCAGTTCCCTGAGGGAGGCAAAGTCTGCTTTTCTGAAGTCCAGGCTCCGTGTTCTGCTGCTCTCCTTTCTTCCTTGTGTTAAGATCCTGAACTTGACTAACCGCCTCCCAGGTTCCCACCCATTTTTGCTTCCCCTACTAATTCTTCTCTGTTTGTGAGCAGCAGGTCAAGAAGAGCTCTGGCCCTAGTTGTTTCCTCCAGCACTTGCACCAGGAAATTGTCCCCTATACTTTCCAAAAAATTTTCAAGCTCATTTTCTTCCGAGTTATCAGTGACTCGGAAACAGAAATGCCATTTTTGACAGGGCACCAAGCCCCCCCCCCCCCCCCCACCCCCACCCCACCCCCAACCCCTTTTGCTACTCAATCCTTCCTAAATAGGTTGTAACAATTAATTTTAACATTCAATTTGTGTGAATCATCCCACCATGTTGCAGTAATAACTAGATTGAATTTATGCTCATAAGTGAGCCATTCCAATTCCTCCTGTTTCTTATCCAAGCTCCTACCACTGGTGTTTAAGCAATTCAAGCATTTTTCCTTCATGTCATTTTATTCCCTTAATCAATTCTGTTCTCAACATCTCCATTTTGTGCTTAGTGCTCATATCTTCCCTCTTTTTACCCTCACCTTTTGTTTTTAGTTTAACTCCCTCCTGACTACTGTAGTCAGCCTGCCCCTAAACAGATTGGTCCCCCTTCTACTGTGGTGGAGGCCATTCAAACTATACATTGGTCCACCATCCACATGGAAGGTGGACCAATGTTCCACAAAACCAAAGCCCTCCACTTTGTACCACTTACCTAGCCAGTGATTCACTTTCAGATAACTTGAGCTCATGGAGTAACATATAGCGATAGTAGGTTGTAATCATTAGCACTAAAGGGGATGACACACTTCACAAGTGGATTTCACAGATATTTGCTGACATCAGAGTCATGGTGAGACTGGGGAATCTTGGATTCCATTCCAGCCTCTGTAGGGGAGTGTTAGCTAGTGGTCACATGCTTTTGCCTGCTCCTCTTTTAAGTTTGACCTCTTCAGTACTGTCTCCTGTCTTTTGCCCACCACTGGCTCCTTGTCCCAGTCTCATTCTCCTCGCCTATCCAGTCTGTCTCCACTCCTCTGACTTTTCATCCCAGTGTCAGTCTCTTTGCCCAGACAATCCCAATTTCCCCTCCTGTCTCCTTATCTGATCTGTCTGTTCACACAGTCTCCAGTCCCAATATCTCTCTGTGCTCCTCATCCAATCTGTGTCATCCATCTGGGCTACTTGTCCCAGTCAGTCCTAGTTCTCCCCCAGCTCCTTGCCAGATCTGCCTCCCAATCTCCCTCACACTCCTTCCCTCTCTACCCCAATACATTTCAGCCCTCGTCTCCCCTTTGGCTCCCAGTCTCAGCCTTCCCCCCCTCCACCCCAATACACAGTCCCAGTTTCCCTCCCTACTCTACCAGCATTTAGTCCCAGTTTCTGCCATCTGCACAGATGTCTTCTCCCAGTCTACTCCCCACACCTTCCACAGGTCTGGCTCTTGTTCCCTCTGCATTTGAATTAGCCAGCTATTTCCTCCTTGTTGTATGAGCCCTGCAGAGTGTGCGGGGGAGTGATTATAGAGACAGGCTCCCTGCTCTCAATTCAGGTGCCTATTCCTGGCCTATCCTACCACAGTCCAGAGCTTCAGTTGCAGGGAAAGTCCTTCTCAGCCCTGGGCTGGAACATGCCCAGTGCAGATGCCATCTTTGGGGAATGTAGCTTAACTTTCATCTACTGAGCATGCGTAAACTGAGATTTTTCAAAGGCTTCTAACTTCGCCACATTTGGGTGGATTTTCATGGGGATGGCCAAAGACTCATCCCTAACACAAAGGCCATTCCTTGCCAAATTTCAACTGCCTGCTCCAGAGTGTGGGGGTACAAGACCCTTTCAAAGAAAAAGTCCATTTTTAATAGGGGTATTTTTCCCATACCCTAGCCTCATTCTCAGAAACAGCTGAACCATTGTATCTGAAATAATAAAAATGCTGAGACAGACATGGAAAATTTCAGACCAAATTATTAAAATTTGAAAGTGTACAAGCAGCCAAAAACAGGATATTAAAAGGGGAAGCGTCAGGCAACCTTAATAGTTGGTATTGGTACCAGCCCTGCTTATAAAAATACAATTCAATTTTTAAAATAACATATGTACAATTTAATTATATTTGTTGTTACTTCTGTTTTGGGGTTTAATTCTATGTATTCAAGGATTAGAGAATAGTAAAATAATAAATAGAAACCAAAATAGATGTTATTGCATTTTTTACTTATCTTCCCTAAATAATCTGTTCAGCATAGATGTCCCTCTATTCCCTGCCAAACTTTACAAAACTACTCTCAGATGTGTATGTAGTCTAAGGTTACACAGCACAGGTGTCTCTCAATGATAGGGTCTGAAAGACAGGCAGGCAAAGTACTTGTAGCTAAAACAAAGATCTCTTTTGTCTTACACTGAGTTTCTGTAATGATCAGACATTTTCTTTTAAGGAACTTTTGGCTTGTGTAATTCATATGCAGCTTTATCAAGTCTGGCTTATTTTGAAACGTTACCTGATCGTGCTGACAGCAGAGCATAAAACAGGTTCAACTACAGCAGCTCATGTTCAAGGTGAAGAAAAGGAAACAGATTGGACTTTAGGCCTGGCAAAGCACCATCTGTCACCATGCTTCAGCAACATCTGGGCAGATCCATTTGTGAAGCTGTTGCATGTAAAGATTATTTTTTAAAAGTATACATGACAATCTCCTCTCTCCTGGTGATTAGTCTTCATCTAATGAAAAAGCTTGATTTGTAATACATGGAGCCATATTTTGATCTCACTTGGTATAAATCAGGAGTAACACCATTGGAGTTATACAAATACAAAGAGGTAGGGATTGGGCTCATTACTACTTAGGTTATTTGCTGTTGCTTGACATTACAAATTATCTTTCTCCTTCTAGAAATCAAAATTTGTTACAGAACTAATACTTTAGGAAAACAGTTAAACAATTATATTCTCACCCTATTGACTTGGAAAATGGGGTAAATCACACCATTTTGCACTGCATTTTAAATCTAATTTCCATCCAGTGTTACCCCATCCACATTTTCAGATAAGCAATCAGTTCTGTCTCATGATGAATTAGTGACACCTGCTGGGAGAAACGGACTTGAGTAACAAAAGATTTGAACCTTACTGGTCACTGCAAGCAACTTTCCCTGCTCCTAGAGTAAAACAGACCAAAGTCTAACAAATAATAAATTATAGTGCTTGTCTACACAGGGAAGTTAGTGTGCAGTGAGCTGAGTGTGAATTTAAAGCACACTAGCTACTCTGCACTAAACTCCCTGTGTGGACACTCTTACAGAACATTAAGAGTGACCTTAGGTAATTGAGCTTAATACACTTCCAAAGTGAATTAAGATAACGTATGCAAAGGCATTCTTAGTGTACTGCAAGGGTATGTCTACATTGCAATTTAAAAACCTGCAGCTGGCCCCTTGCTAGCTGATTCAGGCTAAAGGATTGTTTCATTGCAGTGTAGACTTTCAGGCTTGGACTGGAGCCCAGGGTCTAGGGACTTGCTAGCTGTGGTGGTCTCAGAGCTTAGGCTGCAGCCTGAGCCTGAACATCTACACTGCAGTTACACAGTCCCTTAGTTTGAGCCCTGCAAGCCTGCTTTATTCATGGCACCCCTGCTTTATTCATGGCACAATTTGGATGATGTGTAATAAATGAGGCATGGTCTGCAGGAAGAGGAAGGATGGTCTTGTGATTAAGACTCTGGGCTTGAAACTACAGTTTTATTTCTGTCAGTGACATGGACATCCTGTGCAAGCCTCTAAAAATCACTTAAAGTCTCTTTGTCTCAGCTCTCCATCTAGTATAAATAGGTTTTGTGAAAATAGATTCATTAATGATTTGGGGGCACTCATATAATAATAATTGCTATAGAAAAGCTTATAAGGAAAATAATCCTTATTCTGTGCAGCGTTCAGGTACTGTACACTCAAGGAGACAGGGGACCACTGATTGAACAGCTGCCTCATTCACCAAGTACTGTCCATTTTTGGAAGGGGGTTAATGATGAAACAATATGCAATCAGAGACTCTAGTTGCAGCTCCATAGTTAAGGTTTAGTTCTGCACTTCAAGCAGGGATTCTCCTTGTTATGTATGAAAAAGACACTGTCTCCTCCCCAGCACTGCTGCCTGTACTATGAGCACTGAATGCATTTTCTGAGAATTTGTAAGTAAATCTGCTAATTATCTTCTAGATTAAAACTAATTTATAAATGGGTCTTTTAAGTAATGTACCACTCATTGTTTGACCTTTTCTTTGTCCTGAATGATCACATCTCATGCACCGTCTACACAGAAATTGAATGTTGAACTGCTCCCATGTAATAGTTAGGTTTTTAAAAAAAACATTAAGGATGAATGATTGGTTGATCGATTTTTCTTTGTAAATGCATGTTTATCCTTCCATAGAGACTGAACAATAAAGTTTTCCTTCAGAGAAACTCCGCAAGAATTGCCCTCTATCAAAATGGCTGCCATCTCTTATTGTTCTCAATGGGACTGGGAACAGAGACTGTTGTCTGGTTAAATGGCCTTCTCAAACTGAATACCATCTGTTATTGTTTTTATTAGAAGTGAAGCTACAGAATGCCCATGGAAAAGATGGCCACCACCTCCAATCACCTGATCCTTATAGTGCTCCTCTCTTCATCCCGGCAATAGAGTCACTGTCTTCACTGAGGGCAGCTTGCCTTCATTCATATTAGAGACAATGGGAGGCAATGGCCATCTTTACTAAGGGCAGCCATTGAGAATATTGGGAAATGGTGGCCATTATGAAAGGACCATCTTAAATGGTATCTGGGCTTTATTGTCTGTGAAGCTTTTTACCAGTGAAAGAGCCATCACAGTAATATCCTTAACCTCTATTTATTAATAGAGGTGTTGTGGTCTGGCAGTTCTGATCTTAGGCTGTGTGCTGGAGTTAGGTTCCAAAGAACTTCCCTTTGGACCCCAGTCTATATAGTTAAAACTTGGGTCCTACCTTAACCAATCATTTTAAACTAGAGTACTACAAAACAGTTTTTTACCAATCCTAGCCCCTTATGAAACAATTCTGTACCCAGACCCCACCACCTTAGTTGATTTAAATCTTGAAAAATTAGTTATGCAACAGACAAACAACTGAAGAATCAGACAGAGCCCATACAGTTAAAGTATAGAGAAGTGGGGACCATAAAAGTAAAAGTATAGCTTTCACAATCACAACTATTGATAAGAGGTTTCTTGCCAGACAGAATGTTATCAAACAAAGTTTTCTTTAAACATCTTAAGCTCTGTTTCTTTATGTGGTGATGGTGGGTACTATTAGGACAGGGGTGCCTTCTTAAGAGCCTGGAATGACATTGTTTTGGTGCAACAGATGGAACATGAGGATGTGACTCTCAGCACCTTAGCTCATGGCTGCTGTTTCTCACTCTGTCTGCAGTTCTTACTGCAGAAAGATGCCTCAGACCTTACAATTGGACCTCCCTGGTATACCAGGTTGCAGTGAAAGAAGCTAAATTGCATGCTAGGGGATGGCCTGCCAGAGCAAGCCATATCACAAGGGGTATTCCCAATTGTAATTATGAAAATGCTAGAGATTTAAGGATATCCACTCACTACAGAAGACTTATTTCACACACAGTTCAAGATAGCTACTCACTTCCTCCACATAGCAAAACACTCTGGATAAAATGTCAAGAGCAAAATATTTTAGTAATCTCAGTTTGGTATCTGCATACAATCAGATTAAAATGGTAAATTTTCTATGCAGGTATTTAGACTATGGTGATCAAATCACCTCTTAACCTCCTCTGATATAGTGATCCATGCAATAGAAAATCCCATACGAATTAATCAAACAAAAACCTTATTGTGTGCAGGGTTTGGATGGTGCACAATAAATAAAACTAGGCGCCATACATTTTATCCTTGTGATTCAAAAAAAAAATTATATATATTATATTGAACCAAACCTCATACATGGAGCACCATCAATCTTTTGCACTGAATGAAGTGAGGGTCCTGTTGCAAAAAAATAGCAAGTGTTCACATTATCTATATTTTGGTGCAACCTTAAATTGGTAAATTATGGCCATCCTTCATTTAGCATTTCCTTAACTTCTACAAGTTATGCATATTGTAGGGAAAGCAATGCCCATATTTAGGTTGCCAATGATTTCCACTATAGGAGACCTCTGGAATTGTCTGAGAAGCTCTTGCATCTCCATTGTTTGCAGCAGACTTTTGATATTCAGCAGGGGAAAGCCCTTAGGTCACAGAAGTTCTTTTTCTTAGTTCCATTAAATTCTATTAAAACTTGGCTGAGATTTACAATTTCTAGAATTTTCATTTCCCTTCTCTCATGGGCGTTCCTCAGGAAAAGTTTAGAAGCCTCCCCTGCCAAAAATAATTAATTAATAACTGAGTAATCTAAGGGCATGGCTAGACTTGCAGATGTAGACCACTTTGAGTTAAACCTGCCTTCAGAGAGTGCAGTAGGGAAAACACTGCAGTCTCCACACCGACAGCTGCAAGCACACTGGCGTGGCCACATTTGTGGCACTTGCAGCGGCATTGGGAGTGGTGCATTATGGGCAGCTATCCCACAGAGCAACTCTTCCCATTCTGGCGCTGTGGCTTGTGGGAAGGGGGTGGGGGGGCAGTCTGGATCCTGTCTCAATGCCCCGTGATGCATTGGTTCGCATCCCTGCAATCCCTGTGCTTCCATCCACATTTGGCGCCTTCTTTCAACTTTTTTTCTCCTGAGAGCTCTGTCTTCCCTTTCAGTCTGTGGGAACTGAACCCAAACAGCTGAGGAGCATGCTGACAAGTCTCACCAACACGTCATGTTTGGCAGTTGAGTTATTCCTTATGATCTAAAGTGACAGTGAGGGCTCAGACGATATCAACTAGAGTAACGCATATGACACGAGCTTGTGGCATTCACAGACATGCTCACCACCATGGAATGCTGCTTTTGGGCTCGGGAAACAAGCAAGCAGTGAGTGGTGGGATCATATTGTCATGCAAGTCTGGGATGACGAGCAGTAGCTGCAGAACTTTTGGATGAGAAAAGCCACTTTCATGGGACTCTGATGAGCTCGTCCCCACCGTGCAGCGAGATTGAGAGCTGCCCTGATGGTGGAGAAGCAGGTGGCTATTACAATCTGGAAGCTGGCAACTCCAGACAGCTACCGATCTGTCGCTAACCAGTTCAGAGTGGGAAAGTCGACTGCTGGAAACATGTTGATGCAAGTTTGCAGGGCCATTAATTGCATCCTGCTCAGAAGAACCGTGACTCTGGGTAATGTGCATGACATTGTGGAGGGCTTTGCGCAAGTGGCTTTCCCAAACTGTGGAGGGGCGATAGATGGCATGCATATTCCAATTCTGGCACCAGCCCACCTAGCCTCCAAGTATGTTAATCGGAAGTGGTATTTCTCGATGGTTCTCCAGGCACTTGTGAATCACTGTGGGCGTTTCATTGACATTAACAACACAGGCTGGCCCGGAAAGGTGCATGGCACATGCATCTTTTGGAACACTGACCTGTTCAGGAAGCTACAAGCCTGTACTTTTTTCCCCTAGATCAGAAGATCACCGTAGGGGAAGTTGAAATGCCCATTGTGATCCTTGGAGACCCCGCTTACCTTTTAATGAGATGGCTCGTGAAACCCTACACAGGGAGCCTTGACAGCAGCAAGAAGAGGTTCAACAACAGGCTGAGCTGGTGCAGAATGACTGTAGAGTGTGCTTTTGGCCATTTAAAGGGCCGCTGGCACTCCATGTATGGGAAGCTGGCCAATGACAGCATCCCCGCAGTTATATCCGCGTGCTGTACCCTCCATTACATTTGTGAAGTGAAGGGTGAAAGATCCACTCAGGCATGGAACTCAGAGGTTCAACACCTGGAGGCAGAATTTGAACAGCCAGAGAGCAGGGCTATTAAAGGGGCCCAGCACAGGGCTGCAAGGATTAGGGATGCCTTCAGGGAGCAATTTGAGGCTGAAAACCACCAGTAATGTCTGGTGCCGTGCACAGGAGTGAAGTGCAGTATTTCCAATGTTAGTAGGAATCTGCTTGCTACACTGACTTGCAGTGCCTGTTTCTTTCCTGGGTTAAGGTATCTTTTATTTTATGCAATAAAGAATTTTTTCAAAGCCAAAAAATCCATTTATTGAAAAGAAACAACGGCTTGGGAAACAGAAAGGGCAAGGGGTTGGGAAATGGTACAATCACAGATTTGAGTATGTCCTGTCTGGAGTGCTGTGCAATGAGTGCTGCACTTCAGGATGGCTATACTGCCTGGTGATGGGGGATGAGTGCAGTGGGTAAGGGTCGTAGTTTTCAGGGTTGAGTGGTGAAGCTACAGGTGTTGGAGGCAGCTGGTGGTGGTAAGAACCCGGATGTTGGGGAAAGTGGGTTGGAGGTTACATGGGGGCACAAGGCAAAGAGTTTTGGGACAAGGGCTGTGGGGGGGCGGGAACGTGCACAGCCATACAAACCTGCATGGCTATGAGCGCCTGGATCGAGTCCGCTTGGCGCTCCATTATGCTTATCAGTTGATCCGTGCTTTGCTGCCGGAGCACATCGCTTTTGTGCCAATGCTCCTCATTCTGCTGGCGGATCCTCCTTTCACTGTCCCGCCACTCCTGCGCTTTTTGATTTTCATTACCTGAATTCTGCATTGCTTCATGCAACATGTCTTCCTTGCTTCTGTGTGGCCTCTTTCTGATTCTTTGGAGTCTTTTGGCTGGTGATAACACAGACGGCTGAGATCTCAAGGTTGCATTCGTAAAAGCAAAATGCAACACTTAACAGAGGCAGCATTGTTCACACCAGACAGAGCAATGATTCCCCCGTACTTAAGGGCAAGCACAGTCTACATAATAGCATCATTTGCCCATCCCAAAGCGAGCACACACAACCCACGGGAGCCCCAGAATGGTGAGTAACTGGTCAAGCATGACTGATTGTTTCACGGCTGTACTGTCCTCTGGGTTTCTGTGCCTTGGGGAGAGCCAACAGCGGCAGGGAGCCCCTATACTGAACTCTGTTCCCACATTTTCCACAGGAGTTCATCCTGGAAGATCTCACTGCTGAGGGTGACCTGGGAAGCAAGGGAGGGTCTTCTACTGCAATGTGGCTTCTGCCCTGGCCCTTATGCAGCTTGCCTATGTGCAGCAATGGTCCCCCCGTCCCTCATGGCACAGTGGCACGGACAAGCTGACCTAAATGGGACTAGGACCACAGTGGCTCTCCCGAGAAACCTGCTCAAGCACATTGCCCAAGTTCTGGATGAGACCTTTGAAGAGATCATGGAGGCCGATTACCGTGATATGTGAGAGCACATCAATGCCCTACTCTGCATCTAGGCATGTATGCAGCCCTAACCCTCATTGCCTCAAGAGCCCGCACTGAATAACTTCTTTCCCAAAATAAAAGCAGCTTACCAGGAACCTCCTCTGGTGTTTGTCCTTCCCCAAGGACCAGCCGCCACGACTGTCTACCTTCCTCCTGGCTTGAGAGCAGCTCATGGCTGCATGTATCTAGGGATTCCTCCGCCTCAGCACCCTCACTCCCACTTTGCTCCTCCTCCTCCTCCCGCCTTGTTGTACTGTGCTCTGAAGTGTCCATGGTGGTCTTTAGAATGGAGGGGGGTTGCCCCCAAGTATTGCATTTAGCTCTTCGTAGAAACGGCAGGTCGCAGGGGCACCACTGGAGCGGCGGTTTGCCTCACGGGCTTTGTGGTAGGCATTCCGCAGCTCCTTCACTTTAATCCTGCACTGCAGTGCATCCTGGTCATGGCCCCTTTCCATCATGTCCCTTGATATCTGCCTGAAGGTATTGTAATTCCTACAGCTTGAGTGCAGCTGGGACTGGACATAAGATTGTTTTACCTTTCTTTTTAAGAGAAAAAAACTTGGAGTGCACACAAAAACCCTACATTGCAAACTAAATGTTCTTGTAAAGTCAAGCACTTACAAGTTAGGAAGTGCTGAATATCAAAGGCCCCCTGAAAACACTGGAGGTGTGAGAGCATCTCTAAGAAATAGTTGCAAAAATTAGGCAAATATAAAAATCACTATGATCTCCCCTAATATATGTTGTACTTTATGATAATACTGTGTATAGATCAGATTCAGTCCACAAGCCTTCCCTGGCGGATGTAGGAGGGCAAACGATGACACCTTCCCACAATAGATTTGGCCTGATGTGACAAGTGTCTGTGAATGCTTTGTGAAAGTCGGTCTTATAAAAAAAAGGGGGGGGGAAGATGGTTTTGGGGTTAACAGAACATTTCTACAATGTAAGAGCCTGGGGAGGGTGGGACTGGACTAACAGGAGGATCTGGCTGCAACTGGAGAACATCCAATAATATTGTGATTCATTGGCAAGGAGGTGGGTTTCCCTCAACAAGTAAATCAAAGATATTAATTTACATGACTACAAATTCCCTTTCTGTCCCACTTACACACCTCATCTAATACTGCTTAACAGAAATATCCAATAAAAATAAGGTGTTGTTCTCTATTATACATGCTGTTAACCAAGTGAAACTGAATTTGAAATTGGTAACTGTTATTGAGACCAGTGCACTGACAGTCAATATTGCTCTAACTTAGTTCAAAATTCTTAATTTAGACAATTCTATTTAACTTTTTGCCATAAGGTTGTCAGCCAAAGGCATTGGTAAAAGTGTGAGCATATAAGGGACAGCATTCTCAAAAAACTGCTACCAGAAGATTGACTACATTGTGTTGCTGAACAGGGCAGAGCACGGTTGGTTACAGATACATAATGGCTATTAATGTTGTTAATGCAAAGAATATAGCTGATTCATAAGAAAACCCTGCAGCAACACAGTTAATAACACTGTGTAAACATTTTCCACACAGAGGTCACATTTGACTGACATACAGCAGTACTGATTTGATCAAATATTTTTGTAGACTCAAACACAAGCCAGACTGTCAGTTGGTTGAGCCTTAGCCTAGGGGCTTATTTAAGATATAGAAATGAAAACGAAGAGATTTTACTGACGTTCTCTCCTGTTTCTCTTCCACTAGAGCTGGAAGGACCAGTAGGAGTTCGGTACATGTTGGAACAAATTGTGGTGCTATTGGTGAATGACACAGTTATTTGTACTGTTTGCTCTACATGACCCAATCAATTCCATATTGCAATAAACACCACTACCTGACTAAAGAATTTAACCTGAGAAACACTGGACCTAAAACAAATGTCATTTGACCTAGATTGGATTTTGTTTTTTAGTTTGTTCATTAAAATTGTTCATAAAGCTCCATTTCCTGAGGCATATCCAGGGTAACAGAACACAAGAGAAAAAAGCATATTAAATATAATCCTTAAATTGAAACTGTATGTTCAAGTACTACTGTACATCTCAACTATTGTGTAGTAAAACATACCTCAGTCTAACAAACATGCTTAAAGTAAATCTTCCAGATACATACACTTTCTACACTTAATCTTTCCAAAGAGTCCTACTTTCTATTTTTACTTTTACAGCATGTCATATGAACCCAAGGGTATATTGCCTGCTACTAACCCACGGACTGGAAAACATGGTCTCCCACCTGTTCTGAGCAGTAGATATTATGGATGAGGCACGGAGAGGCTAGAATAGCAGGCCTTTAGTATGGAAGACCCATTCCCCTGCCCCATAAGGGAGAGGGAAAAGTGGTGCTACTGTAGTCTGTTGTCTGAGGGAAGCAGACACCCTGTACATGTGGCAGACCTCATTTATTATTTCCATGGCAACCAACTTCTCTCTTCTTCTGGTGCTTTGCCCATTCAAATACCGTATCTCAGAGAAGTCCATAGTATCATTGAGCTGCCAGCTGGACAGAGGATGACATTGGGCCATGGTCTCAATCTGTTCTGAAGCAAAGATCTAGAAATGGCTGTTTATCATGTCCTGGAAGGTACGTGTGCATTGCAGCTTGTAGAAGTGCTGGCTAAACTCCTTCACTACAGAATGTCAGCCAATGCCAAGCTAGCATTAAGAGCCTAAAGGTAAGCTACAACGCTAAGGTGCTGGGGGTGGGGGAGGAAGTGGAGAAGAAGAGACACAAGACACACCTCTTAGAAGAGGAGTCAGATCAGATACTGAAGACTTGTGCCTCCTCCCACACAGTAATAATCATGGATAGTAGCAAGGAGCTGGGGGTTTTGATCCAGGACAACAGCAAGGAAAAGGCCACACCCAGTTAGACAAAGGTCTGCAAGACAGTGATTTGGAGCTACAGGGCTTCTGAATATTTATGGGGGAAAACCCATTCCAGAGGTCTCTGTAGCAGACAGGTTAGCCATGCTGCTGCCACAAGAGGAAGTGGAGGAGGAAATAGAGTTTAGAGCAAATCTCTCTTCCTCTGCCAGCTAGGAGTTACAGAGAATGCCCCCAGCAAGCCCCTATTCTAGGAACCAAAGGGGGAAAGTAGTATGAGCACTAGTTGTACTATCTCTTTGCCAGTCCTGGACTTTCTCCAAACTGAAGTCATTGGTTGGGGAGATTCAATTGCCTTCTGACCCCTTTGCAACACAGGAGGAGCATAAGGGGACCAGCGCAAGGCTGAATATTCAACCTATTGTCTCCAAAAACAGTCATATCCAGCCATTCAACACAATCTCGTCAGCATAACAGCAACCATCGTATTTCACACAGTAATTCCTGCATGAAGCCAGTAACTTCTGATTAAACCTCTTTGGGGGGGTTCTATGGATTGCAGATGGGGATGGTGTGGCTAAAAGGAAGGAGAGAAGGAAGAACAAAAAGGAGAGGAAGGGGGGATAAGGAAAAGAGGAGATGAAGGATTAAGGGAAGGAGAGATAAAGGAAAGGGATGAGAGCCATGGTGCTGACAGTTTTTATAGTGGCGGTGCTGAAGACAGAAACCATATATTTGGGTTGTTACTACTACTACAAGCCAGGGGGTGCAGTAGCACCCCTAGTTCAGATGAGAGAGAAAATGATAAGTAGGGGCATAGCGAGCAGATCGAGGGACGTGATTGTCCCCCTCCATTCGACATTGGTGAGGCCTCATCTGGAGTACTGTGTCCAGTTTTGGGCCCCACACTACAAGAAGGATGTGGATAAATTGGAGAGAGTTCAGTGAAGGGCAACAAAAATGATTAGGGGTCTGGAACACATGACTTATGAGGAGAAACTGAGGGAACTGGGATTGTTTAGTCTGCGGAAGAGAAGAATGAGGGGGGATTTGATAGCTGTTTTCAACTACCTGAGAGGTGGTTCCAGAGGATGGTTCTAGACTATTCTCAGTGGTGGAAGAGGACAGGACAAGGAGTAATGGTCTCAAGTTGCAGTGGGGGAGGTTTAGGTTGGATATTAGGAAAAACTTTTTCACTAGGAGGGTGGTGAAACACTGGAATGGGTTGCCTAGGGAGATGGTGGAATCTCCTTCCTTAGAAGTTTTTAAGGTCAGGCTTGACAAAGCCCTAGCTGGGATGATTTAATTGGGGATGGGTCCTGCTTTTGAGCAGGGGGTTGGACTAGATGACCTCCTGACCTTCCAACCCTGATATTCTATGATTCTATGATCATTGAAGGCAGGGTGCATGAGGCAGCATGCATTGCAGAGTAGTTGGAAAAGTGCAACAGCTTTGAACTTTGTCCTGAGTTCAGATAGTCAAAAGTGTCTTATGCAGGCAGGAGATTACTGGGAATGTGAAGGGCTGCTGCTGCTGGCCATGACAGGAGGTTGGGGGCTTTTTAGGCGGCCCTAGAGCTCCTCTCCGGTAGTGCTCAGTCCTCTCCTAGAGTACGGGGTACGTATGCTGTTTCAGTAATTGACACTATTCATAAGACAACGAGACGAGGAGTACCCCTTATATCCTTTAACCTGTTGGTTAGGGCACTCATTTGGGATGTGGGAGAGCTTGATTCAAATTCCCACTTTGAAGCAAGAATTTGATCCCAGGTTTCCCCTCACCCCCAGATGAGTGCCCAACCACCAGACAAACAGCTACCCCGGGATAGGTCTCTCACTCTCTCCTACTGAAGCGGTTTTCCTTTGAATAAATAGTCTTTGGAACAAGGACTTGAGCCTGGGTCCCCTACATAAGCGCCCTAACCACCAGGCTGCAGAGTCAGACTCACTCTCTCCCTAGCACAATGACTGT
This sequence comes from Caretta caretta, assembly GCF_965140235.1. Taxonomy (NCBI): domain Eukaryota; kingdom Metazoa; phylum Chordata; order Testudines; family Cheloniidae; genus Caretta; species Caretta caretta. The sequence continues at coordinate 148,646,835 of NC_134207.1, read as the reverse complement.
ATAAGTAGTTCTTCCTCCACCTGCCGTTTTTTTACTCCACCCTTGAAAAAGTGATCAGAAAATATATTTCAGGTTGAACAAAACTTTTAGTTCAACCTAAAAAAGATTTTTTTCAATTTCCCAAAAATTCTCTGATTTAGTTCAAGTTGAACTGAAATTGTTTGATTTTTTTTCCGGACTGCCAGCAAAACAAACAAAAATCCATTATTTCCCCAGCTCTAGTCCTTGTACAGGTCCTGGCTTATCGAACAGAGCAGGGGTTCTCAACCTTTTTCTTTCTGAGGACCCCCACTCCCGCCACATGCTAGAAAAATTCCATGGCCCACCTGTGCCACAATAACTGGTTTTCTGCCTATAAAAGCAAGGGTGGGCATTGAGGAATAGCAACCAGGGCAATTGCCTGGGCCCCCATGCCACAGGGGCTCCACCAAAGGTACAGTGCTCAGACTGACTTCAGTCCCAAGTGGCAGGGCTCAGGGTTCTGGGCTTCGAATTTCTACCCCGGACCCCAGCACGTCTAATGCTGGTCCTGTCTGGCAGCCCCACTGAAACCTGCTCATGGCCTCCCAGGGGGCCAAGCACCCCTGTTTGAGAACCAGTGCAATAGAGGGAAAGGAAGCAGGTATGCCCTTTGACAGTTTAATAATGTTATCAAAAATATTATATTTTACATTAAAACTAATAAAAGGGAAAGTAAAATAGAACTCCCAGCACTTACAATTCCTTGGATTTCAAGGCCAGAAAGGACCATTATGATTATCTAGTCTGACCACCTGTGTAGCAGATCATAGAACACCCCTAAAATTATTCCTAGAGAAGGTCTTTTAGGAAAAGATCCACTCTGATTTAAAATTTGTGAGTGATAGAGACTTCACCACAACCTTGATAAGCTGTTCCAACAGTTAATATTCAATTTTATACAAATTACATATGATATTATGGAAAAAATATTTAAGTTAGCTGCCACTTCTTTAAAGGATGAAGCCAATATTTTATTGAAGACTTACAATAGGTTTGCCAGGTGGGGGGTTAAAAAGTAAACCCAACAAATCCAAATATAAAACAAACACCATTGGCAAGTAGTAGTGAATGCTCTAAAGCAGCTTTGAAAGTGGATTCAATATTAAGTTTTATTTTTTAGTAATTAGAAGAGATCTGCAACTTATCCAAATTAGTTTGGGTTAAGATAGCAGTTCTGAGGAATAATTGATGTCTAGCACCCTGGACTATTATAGTCCAGAAAGCAGTAATTAACATTCAGAATGCAGGTTGTCTTATGTCATTGAAACGAAGTTGGATTAAGCAGGGTGAAGGAGTTCCTTTTGTCTGGGAAATACTGAGCTAACTTCCTTTCATGGTATAAATCTGCTTTAACTTCACTGACTCATTGGACTCATTCCACTTTTACAATGACAAAAGAAAATGGGCCAGATTTTGCTCTTAGCAGGATTAATGCATTATAACCATTGATCAAATTTTTCACTTCCAACATTTTTAATACAAGACTAAGCAGTCACTGCCTGCAAGTGACATTTGAAAACTGAAAAGCATTTTTCTTGGACATGGTACATCCATCTCAACCAGTCTTCTGTGTATATAAAAGACCAAATATACTCTAATATGGGACTTTGGACTTATTTAAATTTGTTATTAAACTCCTCTGATTCTAGACAAATACTTGTTCTTGAGAAAATTAGACTGACTGCAACAGAAATACATCTGATAATAGACCAGATGGAGCAGGATTAACATTCAATTTTGTCCTTTTGAGACTCAAAGGGGATCAACAAAAGCATAAGTTGATGTCATGTTGGGTCAGTTTGGGATTCTCCAGGGTAGGCTACCTGATTGTTACAGACAAATTCTGGCTTTATTGTTAAAGACAAATTTTCTTTTGTTTGAACTGGTATGGTGAAGATAAGACGTTACAGTAGATCCATATATGTTTTCCCAAACAGTTCTTCTACGGAAATATTGCTCTTTCAAAAAGTCAGTTTACACAAGACTCCAATCAACTTCACTGTTCTCTATAGCAGTCCCTAAAAAAACTAAAATATTTACAAACATCTGTGTTAATAGTTATTTCTGAAGACAATTCTGTGGAAATATTTTTCATTTGAGTATAAAATGGTAACAGCAAAACTGTTTGTTAAAGAATTCACAACCAATTTAGGTTATTTTAATCAAGTTAAATAATCCTTTCCAACCCTATTTAAAGGGTGAGAAAACATACACTAGTGATATTGCCAGGTGCATCCTGAAGATGAATGCATGACTTGTGCAGATGGTGTCGACAGAAGGGCTTTGACTTCAACCGTTAGAGGCTGTTCTGGAAAGAAGGACTGTTGGAAGAGATAGGTTCCATCTGACCTAGAAAGAGAACAGCATCTTCATGCAGCAGTTTGCCAACCCAGTGAGGAGGGCTTTAAAGGTTCAAAGGGGGCAGATGACAAAAGCCCACAGGTAAGTATAAAATAGACAACCTTAACAGGGTTAGATACTGTGGGGGATTGGCGGGGGGGAGCTAAGAATCAGACTCATGATATCAAAAGTATTAAAAACAAAAAAGTACTCAGTCATCTCTCTCATCCTCCCTCTATCCCCATTTTCTATGCAATAGTTTCTCTCCCTCCCCCCCCCCATCACTCATGCATAAAAACTAGCTAACTAGCTCACTCACATTCCCTCTCCATCACACTCATCCATCCCCCCTTGCACAGATACACATTTGTTCATCTTCTCCCTCATCACAGAGGAAAGCAGCCTGATGCTTCAGCCCAGCAGTTTAGAGTGCTGGACATACTGTATCTGATTTAGTTCCTTCACTGGTCTGTCTCCCTAGCCAAACAGTCCTGTGGCCTGATTACTTCTGGATTCCAGGACCTGGAAAAGTGAGGGAAGGAGCCGTGGGTGGGAAGGGGCTCTGTACAGGACTCTGTGATGCCAGATGGGAATGGAATGAGGCCAGAAGAGGATTTAAATCAGTGAGTGCCAAAGATAAGGTTGCCAGCATAAGCTTAACTCTGCCTTCTTGTGCATATGGTTTTGATTCAGTGCGATATGTACAGAAATCAGAAGATGCAAGTAAAGGGAACTAGAGGTGATAAAGTGAGGTGAATAAATCAAATGGCCAGCTAAAGGATGGCCATGAGGTGATGTCACAGATGGAACAAGAGAGAAAAGTGGTGATGTTGATGTAAAGGTTGAATAGATGAAGTCCCTAGTATTAGGTTTTTTTAATTTTGCTCCTATTGTTCTGCACCCTGCTGTTAGGATACAGATATTTAGGCCTGCCTGTAAAGGCCTATACTTTAAGAATTTAGTTGTGTGTTTATCATTTAGCTAGTTATAGAGGTAGACAAGAAAGAATTGGTGAAAGGGCCTTCTCTCACTGTGACAATCTGAGGCCCTGTTCTTAGGCCAATGCCTTTGGCTAAGCAGCAGAGGCAGCCATATGCTGGGAAGCAAACAGTCACATCCTCACATTCCAAACTAGTCAATATGGAGCTGTTAGGAAGGTGATCCAATCCATCACCTCCAGAGAAAGGGAAGAGCCTAGAACATGTAAAAGGAAATTTAGTTTGATAGTTTTCTGTCTGGTAAGAACTCACTTATCAATAGACACAGCTGGGAAACCCTTATGTCTTTATAGATGTAGTTGTGAAATCCTCACTTCTGTATTGTTTTGTCATTATAGTTCCCACTTTGCTATTGTTTATTTGCATGGTCTCTGTCTGGTTCTGTAATTGTTTCCATCTGCTGTATAATTAATTTTGCTGGGTGTAAACTAATTAAGGTGGTGGGATATAGTTGGTTAGCAAATCATGTTACAATACGTTAGGATTGGTTAGGTAAATTTCAATAGAATGATTTGTTAAGGTATAGCTAAGAATATTACTATATAGATTAGGGGAAAACAGGAAGTAAGTTGGGATTTGAAAAAGGAACTTGGATTTAAGCTTGCTGGAAGTTCACCCCCAATAAACATCAAGTTGTTTTCACCTTCGGACTTTGGGTATTGTTGCTCTCTTTTCATGAGAGAAGGACCAGGGAAGTGGGAGAGTGAAGGAATAAGCTCTAAACACCTGCAAGTAGCCACAAGCTTTGGTTAGCACTGTGGGCAGAGCAGTTGCAGGATGAAGCCATACTAGCGTTCTTAAATGCTGTAACTGTTGCCTGAACCCTTGTGGAAATACCTTTCCTTGCAGGATACTGCAGGCTCAAGTGGAAGTCTGGTGATTATTATATACAACAGATGAAGCTAAGGCCTGTGAAGGAATACATTTAGGGATACTATAGTCTTGTGAAGATGACAGCTGGGTTCTGTCCACAGCTCTGCTCTCTGTCCTTTGGGAATTTGGTTAACCTCTCTATGCCTCAGTTACTTTTTCTTTCAAGTTAGCTATAAAATATTTCCATGTGCCAGAACAGATTATAAACAATCCAGAACTCAAATTTTATAACCAGCTTTAAAATTTAGTAAAGCATGTGCAGGCCTTACTGGAGTCTTAGGCATAACTATCAGTATGACCCAAAGGCAGAATAGTAACACACTAGGTGTCAGCTAACCAAGTAAGCACTTTCCTGACTGGAGAGGATGGTACAAACACAGATCTCTCAAATAACTACATAAATGCATTCCTAAGAGATGATACAAGAACACCCTGACCCCTTGTAACAATAAGAAAGGGGTAACAGAAAAATGGATAAGGATCTTTTGTTCAAACCAGCAGGTACAAGGATAAGGGTGGTAAGTAGCAACATCTGGAGTATAATAAGTAACTTGTTTGTATCACTGTACAAAAGGAGAAATCATAGGACGGGCATCTTTGTCCAGTCTAGTGGACAGCATCATATTATGCTGACTGAGCTGGTATCTTGTTGCAGGCTGTGAACAGATCCACCACCTAGTGGTTGCAGTATGGGGGTAGGGGAACCAGGGCTCTCCCGCTCCATTGGGTTCTAACTCAGGGCTTTGTGAGGCCTCTCCAGTGCTTTTCATCTTGGGATGCCTTAAATAAACCTCCATGGGTCACTTCCTATCTCCCCCTTTCCTGCAGTTTGTCTAGCAAGCACTGTATCATGGGTTGCCTACCCATCACCAGTCCATAAGAGCTGCACTTTCCAATACTTCTCCTCGTCTGGCTGCACCCCTCTCCTCCACCCTCAGCGCTCAGATTCAGTCCTTCTCCCTGCGCACCCCAATTGAGCTGGCCGGCTCCTTTTTAAGCCTTCCCCAAATGGAGCACACTCGACACAGGTGGAGAGGCAGAGCCTCCTAAGACCAGAGCTGCTCTTCAATCCTTTCCTGTCCAGTGCAGGTTTTATACACCCCATTACATGGGCACTCATGTGTTAGTGTACCTGTAGCTCCTATGGGGCACTAGGACCATGTTTTGACGACTGTAAACCTGTCCAAGAATGTTCACCACTGAACTGAGCCTATGGTCTTTCTTATGAAGATGATTTAGGTCTGCTGAATCAACATATTGCACTTTCTGCTAGTGCAGCAGACATCAGAAAGCCAACAGCAGCAGCACAAACAGCATGAACTTAGTACTCATTTTGGCTTCTGCATAGGACCAATTTCAAATTGTGAAGGTCAGTCATTTCTGTGAAACTCTCCTGCAAAAAAGTGGTTGCAGCCATTTTTTTTAAAAGGATAAAATTGTGAGCTATATCAATTCTCATATAACCCACAAAAAATACTTCTCAATCTTTCCAAAATATTAATGATTCATAGATTTCAAGGCCAGAAGGGACCACTGTGATCATCTAGTCTGACCTCCTGTCTAACGCAGGCCATAGAACTTCCACTGGATAATTCCTGTCTGAATTACAGCATATCATAGAAGATTCAACTACCTGAGAGGTGGTTCCAGAGAGGATGGTTCTAGACTATTCTCAGTGGTAGAAGAGGACAGGACAAGGAGTAATGGTCTCAAGTTGCAGTGGGGGAGGTTTAGGTTGGATATTAGGAAAAACTTTTTCACTAGGAGGGTGGTGAAACACTGGAAAGCGTTACCTAGGGAGGTGGTAGAATCTCCTTCCTTAGAAGTTTTTAAGGTCAGGCTTGACAAAGCCCTGGCTGGGATGATTTAATTGGGGATTGGTCCTGCTTTGAGCAGGGGGTTGGACTAGATGACCTCCTGAGGTCCCTTCCAACCCTGATATTCTATGATTCGGGTTGGAAGAGACCTCAGGAGATCATCCAGTCCAACCCCCCTGATCAAAGCAGGACCATCCCCAACTAAATCATCCCAGACAGGGCTTTGTCAAGCTGGGCCTTAAAAATCTCTGAGGATGAAGATTCCACTACCTCCTTAGGTAACCCAGTCCAGTGCTTCACCATCCTCCTAGTGAAATAGTGTTTCCCCCAATAGCCAACCTAGACCTCCCCCACTGTAACTTGAGACCATTTCTCCTTGTTGATTTAACGATTGCCAGTGATTTAAAAAAAAAATCCACCACAACCTTTGTCAAAGTGTTTCAATTGTTGATTACCCTCACTATTAAAAACTTATTCCTTATTTCCAATCTGAGTTTGTCTAGCTTCAACTTCCTTCCATTGGATCTTGTTATAACTTTATCCACTAGATTGAAGAGCCTGCTTTCAAATATGTGTTCCCCACATAGCTACTTATAGACTGTGATCAAGCAGGTTTTTAATCCTTTAATCATTCTCATAGCTCTTCCCTGAACCCTTTCCAATTTATCAAAATCTTCCTTGAATTGTTAACACAAGAACAGTGTAGCAAAGCGAGACTCACCCGCACAGTGCCTCCTGCTGGTCATCTTGGGAATTAGCTCTTTCCAGCTCTGCAGCACGCTCTGCTGGCTGGCGTCTTACCTACCTCAGGCCTCAGGTCCCTCCCAGACCCCAGTGCCCCTTTAGCTCAGTGTTCTGCCCCAAGTAGTACCCCCTTACTCTGGGTCTCCCCTCTCAGGGGAACCCCCAACCCTCTAAACCCACCTTGCCTCAGTAACTACTACCAGTCATCATCTAGCCCCCCACTCACCGGGGCAAACTGCAGTCTGTCATGGCCACTCATTAGCAAGGAGGTTGGACCAGTAGCCTCTACCTATCTCTGGGCTGCACCTCCCAGCCCCAGGACCTGCATAGCCCTTTATTAAGGCCTCAGCCTGGGGAGTTGCCAGGCTGGAGCTCCCCAGCTCCTCTGGCCTTTCCCCAGCCCTGCTCCATTCCAGGTACCCTTTTCTCCCAGGCAGCCAGGTCCTTCTCTCTCTACAGCCAGAGAGAGACTTCTCCCAGCTCCTGGCCCACAGCCCTCTTATCAGGGCCAGCTGGGCCCTAATTGAGCTGGCCAAAGCTGTGGTTGCTTCCCCCAGCTGTTATCAATCCTCTTATTTCAGGAGCAAGGTAACCACCCAGATACAAACTGGGCACAGTGTTCCAATGATGGTCACACTAGGGCCAGTTCCAAAGGTAAAATAAACTTTTTACTCCTACTGAAGATTCCTCTGTTTATGCATCCAAGGACTGCATTACCCTTTTTGGCCACAGGATTACACTGTGAGCTTGTGCAGCTGATTATCCACCACAACTTAGGCAGCTTGAAAAATTTCAGCTTGTAAGTTTAAAAATGGCAAAGTGATAAGCAAATGAAAGCAGGAAATTGGTCTCATGATGAAAATTGTTAACCAGCTTTAATTATAGGCAACGCTACCTGCTTTGTATTTAATTTAATTCATCCTTCTCAAATCTCTTTCTGTTTTTCCTTTAACTCTGAACAGAAGCTCTGGTAAAGACTCGCTCCACAGTCCCCAGCAATAAGCAAACCTTTGATTTATTATCAGGAGCTGATCACTGATAACATGACTTTTTCACCATGAAAAATTTAGGTATTCCTTTTTAGTTTCCATAAGCCCATGATCAAGAAGCATAATTTTCATTTAGACTTATTACACTCTAGTCCACAACATAATGTGCAGTGGAAGCAAAAATGAATAGCTAATCATGAATAGTTTCAATGAGTTGTGACAAAGTTCCTCCTCTACCTTGACAGAGTTTCAGAGTAGCAGCCGTGTTAGTCTGCAAAAAGAAAAGGAGTACTTGTTGCATCTTAGAGACTAACAAATTTATTTGAGCATAAGCTTTCGTGAGCTACAGCTCACTTCATCAGTCTTCTGCTTATTAGCGCATTTGCTCCCCTTGGAGCTTCACAGCAGCCCTCAGTTTGGCTGTTTTCGTGAACCCACAGTCCAGGTCAACTCCTCCTGTGTCTGACCAGAAGTAGGGAGGTCTGGGGGAAACCTGGGCCCGCCCTCTACTCCGGGTTCTAGCCCAGGGCCCTGTGGAATGCAGCTGTCTAGAGTGCCTCCTGGAACAGCTGTGCAACAGCTACAACTCCCTGGGCTACTTCCCCATGGCCTCCTCCCAACACCTTCTTTATCCTCACCATAGGACCTTCCTCCTGGTGTCTGATAATGCTTGTACTCCTCAGGCCTCCAACAGTCCACGTTCTCACTCTCAGCTCCTAGTGCCTCTTACTCCCAGCTCCTTATACACGCACCACAAACTGAAGTGAGCGCCTTCTTAAACCCAGGTGGCCTGATTAGCCTGCCTTAATTGATTCTAGCAGCTTCTTGATTGGCTGCAGATGTACTAATCAGCCCGTTTGTCTTAATTGTCTCCAGAAGGTTCCGGGTTATTCTGGAACCGCCCCTGTTGGGAAACGGGATGTCCCTTGCTTGCTCCTCAGCTATCTGCTTTCTATTCTTTCCTAAAGCCCCCTGGCCTGGATTTTTCTTACTTTTTGAGCCTGCCTTATTTCCCCCGCCCGGGCCAGACGCTTTTTTGTTTTGGTTTGTTTTTTTGCCGTTTTTTTCTGCTGCCGTTGAGTGCTGGTTGGCTGCCAACTTGCTGCCAGCACCCCCCCACCCCCACGCCTGCTCCCGGGCGCAGCTATTTGCCTTAGCTGAAACCCCCGGAGGAGGGGAGGAAGATTGCCGACCTGCTATCCGGAGGGGGGAGTGGAAGCCCCCAGACCCAGCCGTTTTGCTGTTGGCTCAGAATTCCTTATTATCTCTGCAACATTCTCGGCATGCCGGAAGCCTTGGTACAAAGCCAACGCAGCTGGAGAAGAAGAAGATAGACGACAGAAGAAATCACCCAGGGAAGCTACAAATCATCGTGGAGGGGGGCCGTAAGACTGAGTAATTTTTTGAATTATACTCTCGTGGGGGGGAGTTTGACTGTGGCTTAATTGTGTTTGTGGCGGCACAGGGGGTGTGGCACGGAGCTGCCCCCGATCCATCGGTGCCCCCCCCAACATTATTACAACTGTCACGGCCCCCCCGCTGTCCGTCCCTGCTGGCAACCTGCCATCTGCCTCGGATCCAGCTGTTTGCTTTGAACTTTGCCTTTCGGACCGGACATAACAGCTGACCAAACGAGACTCTTTGGACAAACGTGCATGGGTCCACACACACACACACACACCCCCGGACTGTTTATCCCACAGCTTGCCCCAATCACTGGACCCCGATTCCTGTTTTTCCCCCCTTCCAGTCCAACCCATTTGGTACCCCCCCTGCCTGCAGCCCAGCAGGGAGGAGCGGTTAATCTGCTTCCCCCTCCTCCTTCTGGTGTCTCCCCGTCTCTCCCTGCTCACAATGGCAGGGAATGAGAGGGGTGAGGCCCCTCTACCGATATTAGTTGTGCCTCCCCCACCCACCCAACCCCCGAGCCCCCCCACCACCACCACTGTCAAAACACCTGCCACCGCCCCCGCTGGGGCACCGGCAGCAGGAGGCACTGGGGCGATTACTGCCACTGCTACGTCCACCACCCCCCCAGATTCTAGGAACCCCCCCCCCCCCGCAGCTGGCCGAAAAGGCCAGGGCAGGAAGAAAGAAAAGGGCCCTGCTAAAACCACTAGGCCCTCCATGGCAGGGGCTGCCCCCACCGCTGTGGCCTTGTCATTGACCGTGGTGCCCCCCCCACTGTTCCCTCCACCAGCTCTGCGAACATCCCTCCCCCGGCCCCCAAGACGTATGCCCGCGCGGTGGCAGCCCCCCCCCCCCCCCGCCTGCCGCCTCGTCATCTCGCCCATCCACTGCCTCCGCTACCATCACCAACGGCCGGGGCCCCTTCCCCACCTTGACCAGGAGGCACGGCATCCGTTGCCTCCTGGTGCCCGCCTCGCCCCATGTGGAGACATACGTGCAGGCATTGGCGAAGGTGGTAGGACCCACGGCTATTGTGGTGGCCTCCAAAATGTATGGGAAGGTCGTTTTTTTCTTAGCTTGGGAGGCTGCCGCCCAGGAGGCGGTAGAGAAGAGCCTGCTAGTGGGGTGGGTATTTGTCCCCCTAGAGCCGCTAGAAGACCTGGGCGTTCGCCTCATCCTCATCTCTGTTCCTCCCTTTTTACCCAATGCTGCCCTGTTACCCGCTCTCTCCACCCTGGGGAAACTTGTCTCTGTCATCAGCCCTCTCCCGTTGGGCTACAAGGATCCCACCCTCCGTCACGTCCTTTCGTTCCGCCGGCAAGTACAGCTTCTACCGCCAGCGGTGGCGCGTGACGGAGAGGCGCTCGAGGGGTCCTTCCTAGTCCCCTACCAAGGAACCCACTATCGGGTCTTTTACTCCACCGGAGAGGCCCGGTGCTACCTCTGCCACTCAGTGGGGCATGTCCGCAGAGACTGCCCTTTGGCCCGGGGGGAGGGGCACCCGAGACCCCCGAGACCAGGCAGGACATCGGCTCCGTTGTTGCCGACGCCACTGGCCGCCCGGCACCTGAAACCAACCCTCCTCCTACTCGATCCTCCGCTGCACCCGTCCAGGCCCAAGAAACACCTTCCCTACAACACCCAGGCGAGCAAGGGAGTCCCACCCTTGCTATTACCAATCTGGTAGAGCCTATGGAGGAAGGTGAGGCAAAGATATTACCGGGTATAGGAGAGGGCCCGCCCCAAGGAGAACCCCCCGCCCCTCATGCTGCCTTACCATTACCCCCCCGAACCCCTGAACCATTGCCTCCACCCCCCGACACGACCCCTGCTAACCAACCCCCAGACGATGCTATGGAGGGCTGGACCCTAGTCCAGGGGAAGCGAGGCAAGCGGAAGGCTCGAGTTCCGTTGCACCCATCCGATGCGGAAGCCCCCCGGAAGACCGGAAAGGGAGGCACTGATATCGAGCCTTCAGCTATGGCCACGAGTGAGATCCATCCGCAGGTGTCGGGAGGGGAAGACAGACTGGCATTGGAGGGCAGAATCCCCCCTCCATGAGAGATCCTCCCCTCCGAGACCCCTGAGGAAGCTCCTTCTGCCCGGATACCACCCGAACCCCCCGCGAACCCCGAGGCGACTGTTGAGGCGGGCCCTAGAAGAGAGGCTCCCGGGGTGGCAGGAGTTGGCCTCTCCTCCGTGTATGTGGAGATTGAGGCCCTAGATTTGACCCCGGTCACCCAGGGAGAGGATGATCTACTGCCAGCTGGCCTCGATCTGGGTAACCTTACCCCAGCCCCCCTTTCCCTCCCCCAAATTGCTCCCTCCCCCTAATTGCCTTCCCGGGTGAGCGCACCGCAGAAGGTGGTCCACCACCTGATGCCATGGCCGCCAAGACCACCACGGAGCCAGCACCTAGCGTCACTGGGAGCCCCCTCCCTTACCACTTAACCCTCGACTCTGCTCAGGAGGCACCTTCTTTTAGCTGCTCGCCTCATGAAGTCCAGACCTTACCTCTGCCCCCGCCCCCACCCCTGTCCCTGCCCAATTCCCCTCCTCCTGCAATGCTAATGCTGCCCCTGGGGTTATTTCTTTCCCGCCTTTTGCAGATTCCCCCCAGGGAGCAGTCTTTGCACTTTCTAGTTGCGACCCATTAGGAGTTGCAATTTTTTCCCTGCCATCCCCTTCCACCCCAAGGCGTGAAATGGATTTAATAACCCCAGCCTGTCAGACGCCCCGTCGGTGGTCCGCACCCTGTCTACCCACCTGAGCGGACCACGAGGCTGCATTAAGAGCCCCACCAGGGAATACCCCGGAAATCATAACCCCACCCCCCATGAGCTGCGGCATGCGCTACGGAAGTTCCTAGCACACTCCCATGGCGCCCGCAATAGGATACAGCTGGCTCTTCAGCTATGGGGGGACTTTGACCAAATCCTCCAGGCCACAAGGGCCCTTATACAGGAGGGCAGGGGGCAAGGAAAGTGCGGTGCTGCGGCCTACAAGCGGGCCCGTGGCTTCCGAACAGATCTAGTCATCCACGGGATGGGTCACGGGTTGCTGCGCAACCCGCCGGGGGCTACGAACACCCCCACCAACAAGAAACCCCCACCCCCCCAGCCCTCCACATGACGCCTCTCATTATTGCAACCCTGAATACCAGGGGCTGTAGGATGGCTCTCCGCAGGTCCCAGGTGCTCTCTTACCTTCGGGAAGGGGGGTACTCTGTAGCTTTCCTGCAGGAGACCCATACGGACCCGACCGTCGAGGACAGGTGGCGGCTGGAGTGGGGGGACGGGGTATACTTTAGCCACTTCACGACTTGGCAAGCTGGAATGGCGACCCTGTTCTCCCCCAACCTACGGCCCGAGGTGCTAGGGGTCACTGAGGCCGTGCCGGGCCACCTGCTGCACCTTCGAGTCCGTATGGAGGGGCTCGTGGTCAACCTTGTTAACATCTACGCCCCGCAAACGAGCCCAAAGCGGCCACAATTCTATCAGCGGGTGTCCGACTTTCTCAGCACCCTAGATTCGCACGAGTGCCTAGTCCTGGGAGGGGACTTTAACACCACCCTCGAGGAACAGGACTGCTCAGGGGCCGAGCCAAGCCTGGCCGCTGCGAACATTCTCCGAGGAATAGTCGAACATCACTCCCTAGTGGACATCTGGCGTGATCATCACCCAGATGACACTTCCACGTTCACTTTTGTCCGGGTGGAGGCCCATTGGTCACACCACTCTCGGTTGGACCGTATTTACTTATCCCGTTTCCATCTTTCTCAGGCCCACTCCTCCGCCATTCGGCCGGCCCCATTCTCCGACCATCATTTAGTCACCATAACGGTCTCCCTCCGTGCAGAGAGAGACCGGGGCCGGCCTATTGGCACTTTAACAACAGCCTGTTGGAGGACGAGAGCTTTGTGACGTCCTTCCGGGAGTTTTGGCTGGCCTGGCGAGAGCAGTGGCGTGCCTTTCCCTCGGTGCGGCAATGGTGGGATCTCGGGAAGGTGCGCGCCAAGCTCTTCTGCCGTGACTACACTCAGGGCACCAGCCAACGGAGAAATGCAGTGATAGAGCAGTTGGAATGGGAGGTCTTAGAGATGGAGAGGCGCCTGGCCGCCAACCCCGAGGACCCGTCCTTCTGCGGAGCGTGCCGGGAGAAGCGGGAGGAGCTCCGGGCCCTCGAGGACCACCGGGCCCGAGGTGCCTTCGTTCGGTCCCGCATCCACCTCCTTCAGGAGATGGACCGCGGCTCCCGCTTCTTCTATAAACTGGAGAAAACGAGGGGGGCCAAGAAACACGTCACCTGCCTTCTTGCAGAAGACGACACCCCCCTCACGGATCCGGAGGAGAAGTGTGGGAGGGCCCGTGACTTCTACACAAGCCTCTTCTCCCCGGATCCGACCAATCCTGGCACTTGAAGGGTGCTCTGGGAGGAACTCCCCACGGTCAGCATGGGCGACCGAGACCGACTAGAGCTGCCTCTCACCCTGTCAGTTCTCGGAAGCCCTCCGTCGCATGCCCACCAATAAATCTCCGGGCATGGACGGGCTGACCGTGGAGTTTTACTGTGCGTTCTGGGACATCCTCGGCCCAGACCTAGTCACTGTCCGGGCTGAGTCCTTGCAGAGCGGTGTCCTCCCTCTGTCGTGCAGGCGAGCGGTGCTCGCCTTGCTGCCGAAGAAGGGGGACCTCCGCGATTTACGAAACTGGTGTCCCGTCTCACTCCTTAGCACGGATTACAAAATCGTAGCGAAAGCAATCTCGCTGCGGCTAGGGTCCATGATGACGGACGTGATCCACCCAGACCAGACCTGTACTGTCCCGGGTCGCAGCATTTTTGACAACCTATTTCTAGTCCGAGACCTTTTGGAACTCAGGCGTAGAGACGGTCTGTCGTTCGCCCTCCTGTCTCTCGATCAGGAGAAGGCGTTCGATAGAGTAGACCATGAGTACCTCCTGAGCACTCTGCAGGCATTTGGATTCGGACCTCAGTTTGTGAGTTTTCTCCAGGTGCTGTACGCCTCTGCGGAGTGTTTGGTTAGGCTCAACTGGACCCTTACCGAGCCGGTCAGCTTCGGGCGAGCAGTGCTGCAGGAGTGCCCCCTCTCGGCCAGCTGTACGCTCTGGTGATCGAGCCTTTCCTCTGTCTCCTCCGCAGGAGGTTGACAGGGTTGGTGCTGCAGGAGCCGGAGCTGCGGCTGGTCCTGTCGGCGTACGCTGATGACTTACTCCTCGTGGTCCAGGACCCAGGTGACTTGGCGCGGGTGGAGGCTTGCCAGGCCATCTATTCGGCAGCCTCCTCTGCCCGAGTCAACTGGGTCAAGAGCTCTGGCTTGGTGGTGGGGGACTGGCGACAGGTGAGCTCCCTCCCACCCGCGCTTCAGACCATCTGTTGGAGTGCGGGTCCTCTGCTCTACCTGGGCGTTTACCTTTCTGCCACGCACCCTTCCCCACCGGAGAACTGGCAAAATTTAGAGGGCGGGGTGATAGAGCAGCTCCGGAAATGGACAAGGCTACTCCGATGTCTCTCCCCCCGAGGGAGAGCACTGGTGCTTAACCAACTAGTCGTGTCCACGCTCTGGTACCGCTCAACACCCTGGTCCCGGCCCCGGGTTTCCTGACCAACCTCCGGACATCGATTCTAGAGTTCTTTTGGTCAGGAATGCACTGGGCCCCTGTTGGGGTTCTTCATCCTGAAGGAAGGAGGGCAGAGCCTGAAGTGTCTGCACACTCAGGTCCTTGTCTTCCGCCTCCAGGCCCTGCAGAGGCTCCTTTATAGTGCAGGTAGTTCGACATGGAGCATATGGGCGCACGGCTTCCTGTGCCGCTTCCAAGGGCTCCGATACGACCGGTAGCTCTTTTATCTCTGTCCGAGAGGTTTTCCACGAGACCTCTCTGGGCTGCCGGTCTTCTACCAGGACCTCCTCCAGACCTGGAAACTGTTCTCAGCGACCAGGTCCGTGGCGGCCACCGTGGGAGCAGATCTCCTCACGGAGCCCCTGCTACACAACTCCCAGCTCCGTGTGCAGGTGGCGGAGTCCCGCTCGGTGCGCCAGAGTTTGGTCCTGGCAGAAGTCACAAGAGTCGGAGACCTCCTGGACTATGACCGGGGAGACTGGCTGGATCCCCTGACGCTCACCCGGCACATGGGGATCTCCAGACCTCGTACCCCCCGGCACGTACTTCAGGAGGTGAAGGCCGCCTTGATGCCCGCTGCTCGGGCTTATCTTAATCGAGCCCTGCGCGAGGGCACACCCCGCCCACCCTCTACCCCAGGCCCACCAGAACTTTCAATTGGGCCCCTACCCCGTAGATCCCAACAAACCCCTCACCCTTTCACTGCAAGCCGGCTGCATGAACTGCAGCCGGTCAGCTTCCAAATCGCGCCACAGAAATATTTATACATACTCACGCTTCATACCCTTCATGCCCACACCCTGGTATCCCGCCCCGATACAAAGTGGCGGGACCTCCTGCCACCTTTGGAGGGTAAGCGACCTCGGTGGGCCAGCCTGTATTCCACCTTGGTCCCGAGGCCCGTCGGGGACATTAGTTGGCAGCTCCTTCATGGAGCTGCGAGCACGGGTGTGTTTTTGACACGGTTCACCCCCATCCCGGATACTTGCCCTTTTTGCAATGTGAGGGAAACCCTGGCGCATGTATATTTAGAGTGTGCCAGACTGCAGCCCCTTTTTCGGCTCCTCATGAATATTTTATTACGCTTTTGGCTACTCTTTTCCCCTCACCTTTTTATCTACACACTCCCCATCCGTGGCCCCACAAAATCGCGAGATCTCCTGGTTAACCTCCTCCTGGCCCTAGCTAAAACAGCCATTTATAAGACCAGAGAGGGGAGGTTGGCTAATGAAGCATCCTGCGATTGTAGGGCCGTTTTCCGATCCTCAGTACATTCACGTATCCGGGCGGAGTTCCTCTGGGCGGCGTCCACCGACTCCCTTGATGCCTTCGAGGAGCGGTGGTCGCTGTCCGAGGTTCTCTGCTCAGTGACCCCGTCCAGTTCCCTCTGTCTGACCCTTTGATTGAGGGGAAGAGCCAGAGACCCCAGCCCCAGCCGTTGCCGCTGTGGATACCATCATCACTGTCACCTAGAAGGTGTCCTATCACACGTGGGTGTACGTCCGCCCTCCCACCCCCCCAAGCCACCCACCCCGCAGCCATGCCCATCTTGCCGGGCACTCTCAGGAGAGGAATAATTGGTGACACTGGGTGTGGCACTAGGTAACTCGAGGGGGTGGAAGACCATGAGTGTCGAGGAAGTCCCCCCGCTCTGGTCCCAGTCTAGGCTGAACGCTTCTCCCTCCTGAAGGCTGCTGTGTTATGCCTTGTGTTTGCTTTTGTTTTGTTGCATAGTTTTGCTTTATCCTTTTTGGTGATTCTTTGTAAGTGT
Source organism: Caretta caretta (assembly GCF_965140235.1). Lineage (NCBI taxonomy): Eukaryota > Metazoa > Chordata > Testudines > Cheloniidae > Caretta > Caretta caretta. The sequence continues at coordinate 148,630,233 of NC_134207.1, read as the reverse complement.
TACACAAATAAAATTTTTTTTTTGCTTCAAAAAAAAAAAAATTACTCTCGTGTAGCCATCTGGCCCGACCCTGTTCCAGCGTCTATATATTGCTTGTAGTTTTTTAGATTTACTATTTAGTATCAAAATGCAATTTTTATTAGATTTAGAAAAATGATTCCATTTTTTATCTGGAGAAGATCACTAACATTTCCCAAGTACTCAGTAAGTGTAATCCCAAGATAATTATTTAATATGTTGTTTACAGAAGGAGAAATCTGAAAAGAAACATAAATCTAAAGATTTGAATATGCAAATACATCAGACTTTCTTGGGTGTTTTTAAAGTTTTTTTTAAAAAATCTGTTCTTTCTCAAAAGACATCAGATTTTTTTCATCAGTGTAGTTCCAGTTGTTAAAATGCATTGTGCCCTTGAGCTATAAAAAATTAGACACAATTCTGCATGAGGATTTTAAACCCACACATATGCATGCACACACACATGCACACACACCCACTGATTGCATAGATGTAGTATTTGGGGGTTGGTTTCATATCTGAAAATTATATTTTTTTCTAAAATTCAGCTATGGGCCTTATTAGATTTCACACTTATTATAAACCTGGAAGCCCTTTCCCCTCTCTTTCTTGGTTGTATACTTCTGACCTGATGCAATCTGCCTGCAGGGGCAAATACAGTTATCTCCTTCTAAATTAAAATTGTAACTCATTTGGTACAGTTTACACAAGGCTTCTGCTTGACACATGCAATTACTATGAACATAGGAGGAACATGATTGCTGTGCGCCACCAGAAATAGAGTTTAATCAGAAAACATGGAGTTGTTCCAACAGATTTATAATTTCACTACTTGCTATTCGTTTATGTTCTTGAGTGTTCAGATAATTAGATACACTAGTTCTTGCTTCTCAAGAGGCCAGAAAGGGCAAGATTCCTATTTTTACATTAAAATTAAATTATAATATCAACAATCTATAACTTTTCGTTGAGGTGACAAATTCACACTACACTAATTTTAGTGCTTACAAAATGTTACAATTAATTTATTTTGTAGTACTTGAATATTTCCCGCAATGTAGGCATTTGTGAATTAATTACTTATCCAAATTTACAGCCCAGTCTGACAACTTTTACTCACAAGAGAATCCTTATATAGGTCACCTATTCTAAATTTGTTTTCTTAAATAACCCTTAAATGAACATAAGGTTTATTTTCTGTTCTGTTGCTATACTTAGTTTATAAAATGTACTACAGTTATTAAAGCAAAATTACAGATCTGGACAACCTCTCAAATTCTGAGATGTTCAAAATCTGGAGCTGAAACCAGATCTGAATTTTGGGCCTCAAGCCCATCTCTAAAAGGACATTTAAAATGAATTTAACTGAGTTAAATGAAACTCTTTAAGTTGAAAGAACAAAGCGACACTAAACATTGCATTTAGGAAGCAATGGTGTAAATTTCAATACAGGATTCCCTGCAATGTGCATCAGTACGTTCTCCTGAGAGTGGAGAACATTCATGAATTGACTCCTGCTGCCAATAAAACATCTGAACGGTAAATATTAACTAATTAATGAATTAATATAAATGTGTGACTTCATGGAATTATACAGGCTGTATAAATTGGGTTCAATAATATGTTCATGTTAATTCTATTTTAATGCAAAGTTTTCCAAACTTATGGGTGGGACCCATGTGAGGGCTACAGACCAAGTTGAAGATTGGGGGGGTGACACAGGGCAGTTTAAAATAGTGTGGGTGGAGAAAGTTGCGTGACTCCAGATACCAATATGCTCCTGCAACTCTGGCTAAAATTGTGGGTGCTTCTTTGAAACTCACCGGCTTTCTATTCCTGCTCCTATTTTGGCCATTAATGAAGTCAATACAGCCTAGAGATAGAGAACCTGCAATGGCTGATCAAGGAGCAGGAGGAGGTATAGAAGGTAATGCAGAGTTTTCAGTAAGCCCACCCGCTGAGAGACAGGCCTTGCTCACCTGGCCAGCAGAAGAGTGCAGCAGGGACAGAAGGACGGTGAAAAAATTTGGCAGCATGTGACCTCCAGAAGAAGAAAGGTGAGCATCCATGTACCAGTAATGCAGATAAAGGTAAGCAACTGTTTTCATGTTCTCTCCAAGGCACTAATGTGGAGAGTGGACAGATGATACATCTGAGGGAAGGGAACAGAAGGAGACTCTGCCGATTGGAAGGCATGAGATGCCCTGTCCTAGGGATGGGGGTTCCATGACCACCACTCCCAAGAGAAGGAGGCAGGTGGTGGTGGTCAGGGACTCTCTCCTCAGGGGGACTGAGTCATCTATCTGCTGCCCCGACCGGGAAAACAGAGAAGTCTGCTGCTTGCCAGGAGCTAGGATTCATGATGTGACGGAGAGACTGCCGAGACTCATCGACCCCTCGGATCGCTACCCCTTCCTGCTTCTCCACGTGGGCACCAATGATACTGCCAAGAATGACCTTGAGCAGATCACTGCAGACTACGTGGCTCTCGGAAGAAGGATAAAGGAGTTTGAGGCACAAGTGGTGTTCTCGTCCATCCTCCCCATGAAAGGAAAAGGCCTGGGTAGAGACCGTCGAATCGCAGAAGTCAAAAAATGGCTACGCAGGTGGTGTGGGAGAAAAGGCTTTGCATTCTTTCACCATGGGATGGTGTTCCAAGAAGGAGGAGTGCTAGGCAGAGATGGACTCCACCTAACGAAGAGAGGGAAGAGCATCTTTGCAAGCCAGGCTGGCTAACTTAGTGAGGAGGGCTTTAAAACTAGATTCACCGGGGGAAGGAAACCAGAAGCCCTGAAGTAAGTGGGGACGTGGGATACCGGGAGGAAGCACGAGCAGGAAAGCACAAGAGGGGAGGGCTCCTGCCTCATACTAAGAAAGCAGGACAAAACAGCAAGTTATTTCAAGTGCCTATACACAAATGCAAGAAGTCTGGGAAACAAGCAGGGCGAGCTTGAAGTCCTGGCACAGTCAGGAAATTATGATGTGATTGGAATAACAGAGACTTGGTGGGATAACTCACATGACTGGAGTACTGTCATGGATGGATATAAACTGTTCAGGAAGGACAGGCAGGGCAGAAAAGGTGGGGGAGTTGCATTGTACGTAAGAGAGCAGTATGACATTGCATTGTACGTAAGAGAGCAGTATAAAACTGCAGGAAAACCTGAGAGTCTCTGGATTAAGTTTAGAAGAGTGAACAACAAGGCTGATGTCGTGGTGGGAGTCTGCTATAGACCACCGGACCAGGGGGATGAGGCTTTCTTCTGGCAACTAACAGAAGTTACTAGATCGTAGGCCCTGGTTCTCATGGGAGACTTCAATCACCCTGATATCTGCTGGGAGAGCAAGACAGCGGTGAACAGACAAACCAAGAAGTTTTTGGAAAGTGTAGGGGACAATTTCCTGGTGCAAGTGCTGGAGGAACCAACTAGGGGCAGAGCTCTTCTTGACCTCCTGCTCACAAACCGGGAAGAATTAGTAGAGGAAGCACAAGTGGATGGGAACCTGGGAGGTGGTAGAGTTCAGGATCCTGACGCAGGGAAGAAAGGAGAGCAGCAGAATACGGATCCTGAATTTCAGAAAAGCAGACTTTGACAACCTCGGGGAACTGATGGGCAGGATCCCCTGGGAGAATAACATGAGGGGGAAAGGAGTCCAGGAGAGCTGGCTGTATTTTAAAGAATCCTTATTGAGGTTACAGGGACAAACCACCCTGATGTGTAGAAAGAATAGTAAATATGTCAGGAGACCAGCTTGGCTTAACAGTGAAATCCTTGCTGATCTTAAACACAAAAAAGAAGCTTACAAGAAGTGGCAGATTAGATAAATGACCAGGGAAGAGTATAAACATATTGCTGAGGCATGCAGGAGTGAAATCAGGAAGGCCTAATCACACCTGGAGTTGCAGCTAGCAAGAGATGTTAAGAGTAACAAGAAGGGTTTCTTCAGGTCTGTTAGCAACAAGAAGAAAGTCAAGGAAAGTGTGGGCCCCTTACTGAACGAGGGAGGCAACCTAGTGACAGAGGATGTGGAAAAAGCTAATGTATACAATGCTTTTTTTGCCTCTGTCTTCACAAACAAGGTCAGCTCCCAGACTACTGCACTGGGCAGCACAGCATGGGAAGGAGGTGACCAGCCCTCTGTGAAGAAAGAAGTTGTTCAGAACTATTTAGAAAAGCTGGACGAGCACAAGTCCATGGGGCCGGATGCACTGCATCCAAGAGTGCTAAAAGGAGTTGGTGGATGTGATTGCAGAGCCATTGGCCATTATCTTTGAAAACTCATGGCAATCGCGGGAGGTCCCAGATGACTGGAAAAAGGCTATGTAGTGCCCATCTTTTTAAAAAAAGGGAAGGAGGAGGATCCTGGGAACTACAGGCCAGTCAGCCTCACCTCAGTTCCTGAAAAAATCATGGAGCAGGTCCTCAAGGAATCAATTCTGAAGCACTTAGAAGAGAGGAAAGTGATCAGGAACAGTCAGCATGGATTCAAGGGTAAGTCATGCCTCACTAATCTAATTGCCTTCTATGATGAGATAATTAGCTCTGTGGATGAGGGGAAAGCAGTGGACGTGTTGTTTCTTGACTTTAGCAAAGCTTTTCACATGGTCTCCCACAGTATTCTTGCCAGTAAATCAAATTAGTATGGACTGGATGAATGGACTATAAGGTGGATAGAAAGCTGGGTAGATTGTCGGGCTCAATGGGTAGTGATCAATGGCTCCATGTCTAGTTGGCAGCTGGTATCAAGTAGAGTGCCCCAAGGGTCGGTGTTCGGGCAGGTTTTGTTCAATATCTTCAATAATCTGGAGGATGGCATGGATTGCACCCTCAGCAAGTTTGCTGATGACAGTAAACTGGGAGGAGAGGTAGATACGCTGGAGGGTAGGGATAGGATACAGAGGGCCCTAGACAAATGAGAGGATTGGGCCAAAAGAAATCTGATGAAGTTAACAAGGACAAGTGCAGAGCCCTGCACTTAGGTCAGAAGAATCCCATGCACTGCTACAGACTAGGGACCGAGTGGCTAGGCAGCAGTTCTGCAGAAAAGGACCTAGGGGTTACAGTGGATGAGAAGCTGGATATGAATCAACAGTGTGCCTTTGTTGCCAAGAAGGCCAATGGCATTTTGGGATGTATAAGTAGGGGCATTGCCAGCAGATCGAGGGACGTGATCGTTCCCCTCTATTCGACATTGGTGAGGCCTCATCTGGAGTACCATGTCCAGTTTTGGGCCCCACACTACAAGAAGGATGTGGAAAAATTGGAAAGCGTCCAGCAGAGGGCAACAAAAATGATTAGGGGACTGGATCACATGACTTATGAGGAGAGGCTGAGGGAACTGGGATTGTTTAGTCTGCGGAAGAGAAGAATGAGGGGAGATTTGATAGCTGCTTTCAACTACCTGAAAGGGGGTTCCAAAGAGGATGGATCTAGACTGTTCTCAGTGGTAGCAGATGACAGAATGAGGACTATTGGTCTCAAGTTGCAGTGGGGGAGGTTTAGGTCGGATAGTAGGAAAAACTTTTTCACTATGAGGGTGGAGAAACACTGGAATGCATTACCTAGGGAGGTGGTGGAATCTCCTTCCTTAGAAGTTTTTAAGGTCAGGCTTGACAAAGCCCTGGCTGGGATGATTTAGTTGGGGATTGGTCCTGCCAGGAGGTTGGACTAGATGACCTTCTGTGATCCCTTCCAACGCTGATATTCCATTATTCTATGCTATGATTCGGGAGCAGGCTAGTATTCAATTGCAGCTCCTGCACAAAGTGGTGAGTCCCACCAGAGGGGATGGTGTTTGGGCACTGGGCTTAGTACTTTGTAAAACTGGCCCAACAGATGACCCCAAGACCTTCCTACACATCTTTGAGCGGGTAGTTGTGGGGGCAGGATGAGACAAGGTAACTTGTGACCGACTCCTATCTAGCCAGTGAAGCCCAAGCAGCCTACGTGGGCCTAAGTGAAGAGCAGGCCAGCAATTATGAAGCAGTAAAACCATCCCTCCTGGATAGGGTGGGGCTCTCTGTGAAGAAGTACCGCCAGAAGTTCCAGTTGGTGAGGTGGACAGGGGGTTTGTGGCCCCAGATGTTTGCGCAAAAGTTAATGGACTGGGCCACCCACTGGCTGAGGCTAGATGCCCAGACAGTCAGGGAGATTATGGACAGGCTCATCCAACAGCAGTTTTTACAGGGCCTCCCAGAGAACATAAAGGTGTGGGTGAGGAGGCACCAACCAAATATGGTTGAGGTGGCCCTAAGGCTTACAGAGGAATACGCGGAGGCAGACTTCCCCAGGAAGCAGGGATAGCCAAGCAAGGAAGTGGATACCAGGAGAAGGCCCAGAGAACCCATGCCCAGAAAGGCCCTGGAGAATAAATGGGAGGACACCTGTGGGGCTCCCATGGCGTCCAGACTGGTTGTCTGCTGGCAGTGCAGACAACCAGAACACAAGAAGGGGGACTACCTGCACATGGATTGTGGGTGGGCGGGCAGAGTTTTTTGGCTGGGCAAATGCTGGAGGGCATGGGAAGGGGTGGAAGCTATCCACCATTCCAGTTATGGTGGGTTGGACATCCAAGCAAGGCCTGGTGGACTCTGACTTGGCCTGCTCTCTGGTACAAAGGAAGCTGGTGAGGCCGCACTGGTGGATTCACGGTGCGAAGATGGACATAGAATGCATCCACGGGGATCGAAGGCAATGCCCTATGGCCCTTGAAGTTTGGGGCAGGTTTAAGTGGCAACGGGTTTGGGTAGTAAAGGGCTGCCATATCCAGTGGTAGTTGCTACAAACTGGGACCATTTCCCAGGAGGGAACCTGGACAGAGGGAGAAAACCCAAGATAAGAAAAGGGGAGGTTCCCCAAGGATGAGCAGAAAACACCTAGACAACAGAGCCTGAGAAGGAAGAGGGAAGCTATGGTAAAGCCATCCACCCCAGGTCCTTGACCGCAGTGCAAGCCCAGCTGAGGTCCTTATTAGCAGACCCCCAAAGGAAGAGACCCAGGCCCTGCTGGATGAGCTTGGGGCACAGGAAGCCCTGAGGGTCCGAGAGAGGGCCAGGACCAACCCCAAGCTCATGACGGAAGCAGGGAAAACAGGGGAACACCCAGGGGGTTGTGCAAGGACCTGTGGGTTGTGGTGGAGCCTTCCACCCCTCACCTGTGGGTTGTGGTGTGCCGTCCACCCCACACACAAAGTAGTTTCTGTGGGTGGGGGATGGAGGAACTCCACACAGCAAACCCTGGGACTGACCCGAAAGAGAAGAAAAGACTCCCCAGTAGACCCCCCCCAGTAGAGGGAGGAGAGGAGCATAGGGATGAACCTGGCAATTGAGGAAGGTGTGAGACAGGGTGCTGTGCAAAGGGTTGCTGATTCAGCCCTCTCTCACGCTAGCTCCCATTTCGGGAAATAAATTAGAGCTGGCTGGAGATAACCTGGCCCTAATTGGGGAAGCAGAGACAGCTGTCGCCTAATTAGCCTGGGGCTGTATAAAAGCTGCAGGGGAAGGAAGCCAAAGGAAGAGCAGAAAGAAAGGGAAAAGGCAGGGAGTGGAAGCAGGGAAGTAGCTCTTGCCTCCCTTCCTCCCGCCTGCAGACAGTGAAGGGCCAACTATACATGGTGAAGCAATGGTGGGAACAAGCCTATGAATAAACTGCACCAGTGGTTACTAACACCAGGGTCTCAGAGTGACTTTGTTGACCTAGCAGAGGCAAGGCCAAGGAAGCCCTGCCATGCTCTGCTACAGGCTCCATGGAGCCACAAAAGGATTTTCCCCAACTGCTCACTTGCTGACTGGGGGAAAAAGTGAGAGGAAGCCACAAAAGAATAAAAATTGCAAGCAAAACAAAATTAGAGCAGAAAAGACAAAGACTACAGGGGGAGGTGGGGGCAAGAATGCAAGAGCATGACACCAAGGGATGTAAGGGGAGTGCTCATCTCCATTGCAAGTGAGGCTTTTTTTCCTGTGAAGAGGCCTGTACTGTCAGATGTCCAATGAATCATAGAATATCAGGGTTGGAAGGGACCCCAGAAGGTCATCTAGTCCAACCCCCTGCTCGAAGCAGGACCAATTCCCAGTTAAATCATCCCAGCCAGGGCTTTGTCAAGCCTGACCTTAAAAACCTCTAAGGAAGGAGATTCTACCACCTCCCTAGGTAACGCATTCCAGTGTTTCACCACCCTCTATTAGGAAAAACTTTTTCCTAATATACAATCTAAACCTCCCCCACTGCAACTTGACACCATTACTCCTCGTTCTGTCATCTGATACCATTAAGAACAGTCTAGAGCCATCCTCTTTGGAACCCCATTTCAGGTAGTTGAAAGCAGCTATCAAATCCCCCCTCATTCTTCTCTTCTGCAGGCTAAACAATCCCAGCTCCCTCAGCCTCTCCTCATAAGTCATGTGTTCCAGACCCCTAATCATTTTTGTTGCCCTTCGCTGGACTCTCTCCAATTTATCCACATCCTTCTTGTAGTGTGGGGCCCAAAATTGGACACAGTACTCCAGATGAGGCCTCGCCAATGTCGAATAGAGGGGAATGATCACGTCCCTCGATCTGCTCGCTATGCCCCTACTTATACATCCCAAAATGCCATTGGCCTTCTTGGCAACAAGGGCACACTGCTGACTCATATCCAGCTTCTCGTCCACTGTCACCCCTAGGTCCTCTTCCGCAGAACTGCTGCCTAGCCATTCGGTCCCTAGTCTGTAGCTGTGCATTGGGTTCTTCTGTCCTAAGTGCAGGACCCTGCACTTATCCTTCTTGAACCTCATCAGATTTCTTTTGGCCCAATCCTCCAATTTGTCTAGGTCCTTCTGTATCCTATCCCTCCCCTCCAGCGTATCTACCACTCCTCCCAGTTTAGTATCATCCGCAAATTTGCTGAGAGTGCAATCCATACCATCCTCCAGATCATTTATGAAGATATTGAACAAAACTGGCCCCAGGACCGACCCTTGGGGCACTCCACTTGATATCGGCTGCCAACCAGACATGGAGCCATTGATCACTACCCGTTGAGCCCGACAATCTAGCCAGCTTTCTACCCACCTTATAGTGCATTCATCCAGCCCATACTTCCTTAACTTGCTGACAAGAATACTGTGGGAGACCGTGTCAAAAGCTTTGCTAAAGTCAAGAAACAAAACATCCACTGCTTTCCCTTCATCCACAGAACCAGTAATCTCATCATAAAAGGCAATTAGATTAGTCAGGCATGACCTTCCCTTGGTGAATCCATGCTGGCTGTTCCTGATCACTTTCCTCTCATGCAAGTGCTTCAGGATTGATTCTTTGAGGACCTGCTCCATGATTTTTCCAGGGACTGAGGTGAGGCTGACTGGCCTGTAGTTCCCAGGATCCTCCTTCTTCCCTTTTTTAAAGATTGGCACTACATTAGCCTTTTTCCAGTCGTCCGGGACTTCCCCGGTTCGCCACGAGTTTTCAAAGATAATGGCCAATGGCTCTGCAATCACAGCCACCAATTCCTTCAGCACTCTCGGATGCAACTCGTCCGGCCCCATGGACTTGTGCACATCCAGCTTTTCTAAATAGTCCCTAACCACCTCTATCTCCACAGAGGGCTGGCCATCTCTTCCCCATTTTGTGATGCCCAGCGCAGCAGTCTGGGAGCTGACCTTGTCAGTGAAAACAGAGGCAAAAAAAGCATTGAGTACATCAGCTTTCTCCACATCCTCTGTCACTAGGTTGCCTCCCTCATTCAGCAAGGGGCCCACACTTTCCTTGGCTTTCTTCTTGTTGCCAACATACCTGAAGAAACCCTTCTTGTTACTCTTAACATCTCTGGCTAGCTGCAGCTCCAGGTGCGATTTGGCCCTCCTGATATCATTCCTACATGCCCGAGCAATATTTTTATACTCTTCCCTGGTCATATGTCCAACCTTCCACTTCTTGTAAGCTTCTTTTTTATGTTTAAGATCCGCTAGGATTTCACCATTAAGCCAAGCTGGTCGCCTGCCATATTTACTATTCTATCGACTCATTGGGATGGTTTGTCCCTGTAACCTCAACAGGGATTCCTTGAAATACAGCCAGCTCTCCTGGACTCCTTTCCCCTTCAAGTTAGTCCCCCAGGGGATCCTGGCCATCCGTCCCCTGAGGGAGTCGAAGTCTGCTTTCCTGAAGTCCAGGGTCCGTATCCTGCTGCTTACCTTTCTTCCCTGCGTCAGGATCCTGAACTCAACCAACTCATGGTCACTGCCTCCCAGATTCCCATCCACTTTTGCTTCCCCCACTAATTCTACCCGGTTTGTGAGCAGCAGGTCAAGAAAAGCGCCCCCCCTAGTTGGCTCTTCTAGCACTTGCACCAGGAAATTGTCCCCTACGCTTTCCAAAAACTTCCTGGATTGTCTATGCACCGCTGTATTGCTCTCCCAGCAGATATCAGGAAAATTAAAGTCACCCATGAGAATCAGGGCATGCGATCTAGTAGCTTCCGTGAGCTGCCGGAAGAAAGCCTCATCCACCTCATCCCCCTGGTCCGGTGGTCTATAGCAGACTCCCACCACTACATCACTCTTGTTGCACACACTTCTAAACTTAATCCAGAGACACTCAGGTTTTTCTGCAGTTTTGTACCGGAACAAAACAAAGCTCAGCTTGTTACATAAAATTGTGACAGTCATTGAAAGTGGGAGAAAATAGGCTGGTATTACCTGAATTGTTTAAGTTAAAACTATGATAAGGGGATCATGGTAAAGTCATGGGTTAGCATAAGAACAAGCTAAAGACTCCAGAAAAGGAAGAAAACATTTATACATGAATAATTTTGTTTGGTTAATTCTTATGGAATAAAGGTACTGCCTCTTCCAGAAGACTGTTTATCTAAGTGGGAGCTGTGGGACATGTGGACTGGAAGGATCAGACTTTACCACTATGGCTTATCACATCCACCATTCCCTGGAGCCACAAAATCCACCATTGGGCCTCTGTCTTCCTGATCCTATAAGGCGCATTTTCTAGACCTGCCAGAGAGAGGGAAACAGATGACATTGACCTCTTCTTTGGCTTCAGCTAAATCCTGAACAATACCTGGGATGTGAGACCTAGGATCCTGCTCTTACCCTCTCCTTTGTCTGTCAGTTTCCCTTCTTACTTTATTTCTCCCCTTTTCTAATTCTTCCTTTTTGTCTTCGGGTTTAAATGGCAACACTACTGTGAGCTTTTGAACAGAAAGGGAACTAAAAGCAATGCCTTAAATGGCCCAATGCAGATACAAATTTGCCATTTCTTGGAGTTGATGATTAGACCAATTTCTGGGCCTCTATTTCTCTAGCAGCAACTGAAAGTCAATATTAGAAACAGAAGCTACATTTTCTCTCTGCTGTTCTTTTCTCTCCCATTTGTGTTTTGTCTTAAAACAAGATTGGATTCCAGTACCACAACAGCAAAAACAACAATTCCAGACTATCTACATTAATTGTCCTTTTATGAGAGAAAACAATGCCACCTTTAATACTATCTTACAGGCTTTTTTTTAAATAGGGAAAATTCCTGTTTAGAGAGAACCACATAAGGAGTGTTAAAACATTTGAAATGTACAGTTATTTATTTTAACTGTTTTTCCTTTTTTTCTGTCTTTAATAGAAAATTGTCAAGGTTCCTTCCCCACTCTGAACTCTAGGGTACAGATGTGGGGACCTGCATGAAAACCTCCTAAGCTTACTTTTACCAGCTTAGGTTAAAACTTCCCCAAAGGTACAAATTAATTTTACTCTTTGCCCTTGGAATTTCCACTGCCACCACCAGACTTTAACTGGGTTTACTGGGAAATGTAGTTTGGACACGTCTTTCCCCCCAAAATCCTCCCAACCCTTGCACCCCACTTCCTGGGGAAGGTTTGGTAAAAATCCTCACCGATTTGCATAGGTGACCACAGACCCAAACCCTTGGATCTTAGAACAATGAAAATGCATTCAGTTTTCTTACAAGACGACTTTGAATAGAAGTAAAGGAATCACCTCTGTAAAATCAGGATGGTAGATACCTTACAGGGTAATTAGATTCAAAACATAGAGAATCCCTCTAGGCAAAGCCTTAAGTTACAAAAGAGACACACAGACAGGGATAGTCATTCTATTCAGCACAGTTCTTTTCTCAGCCATTTAAAGAAATCATAATCTAACACATACCTAGCTAGATTACTTACTAAAAGTTCTAAGACTCCATTCCTGTTCTGTCCCTGGCAAAAGCAGCATACAGACAGGCACAGACCCTTTGTTTCTCTCCCTCCTCCCAGCTTTTGAAAGTATCTTGTCTCCTCATTGGTCATTTTAGTCAGGTGCCAGCGAGGTTACCTTTAGCTTCTTAACCCTTTACAGGTGAGAGGATTTTTCCTCTGGCCAGGAGGGATTTTAAAGGGGTTTACCCTTCCCTTTATATTTATGACAAAGATTAAAAAATTAATTGTGGGTATTACAATGGGAGCCATCAGCAATAATTTGACAAGAAACCCTGGACCACACTTAACTGTTAAATGTAGTAACAGCGAACAAGAATTTCATATTTTATCCCTTGCTGGTCCCAACACTCCTCCTTTTCAATAGATTACTGTTTTAATATCAGCCTTCATAGAATCATAGAATATCAGGGTGGGAAGGGACCCCAGAAGGTCCTCTAGTCCAACCCCCTGCTCGAAGCAGGACCAATTCCCAGTTAAATCATCCCAGCCAGGGCTTTGTCAAGCCTGACCTTAAAAACCTCTAAGGAAGGAGATTCTACCACCTCCCTAGGTAACGCATTCCAGTGTTTCACCACCCTCATAGTGAAAAAGTTTTTCCTAATATCCAATCTAAACCTCCCCCACTGCAACTTGAGACCATTACTCCTCGTTCTGTCATCTGCTACCATTGAGAACAGTCTAGAGCCATCCTCTTTGGAACCCCATTTCAGGTAGTTGAAAGCAGCTATCAAATCCCCCCTCATTCTTCTCTTCTGCAGACTAAACAATCCCAGCTCCCTCAGCCTCTCCTCATAAGTCATGTGTTCTAGACCCCTAATCATTTTTGTTGCCCTTCGCTGGACTCTCTCCAATTTATCCACATCCTTCTTGTAGTGTGGGGCCCAAAACTGGACACAGTACTCCAGATGAGGCCTCACCAATGTCGAATAGAGGGGAACGATCACGTCCCTCGATCTGCTCGCTATACCCCTACTTATACACCTTTATCACCCACATGTTAAATTTTTAAACAAGCAGCTTCATGCTTTCTCTCATGCTTCCCTTTTTATATGGGAGTAGCTACCTGTAAACATCTACAGCACTACTTAATTGTTCTCTTTCAGATCTACCCTTAAAACTCCTTTGCTGCGATGACTACAAAAAAAACTTGACAATGGTTAGGCAAATGATGTGTTTGGACTTTTACTTTTCACATATGTTTAGGGGTTAGAAAAATCAAAGGCACCTGTTCCAAGCTCTTCTATGATGTCATCACCAGTTTTTTAGTCCTTATGGAACTAGAAAATAATGTGATCATGCTGAGGTGACTAGACATTATGGTAGGTGCCTGAGGACACTTGTATTTGTAGATTTACATAATCGTCTGTCTGGGAGAAGGATAACCTGAGTAATCTAGCTCTCTCCACTACGCAAATTGTTGTTCATTGCTGGCTGAGAAATTCTGAGAAAGATGTGCAACGCACAGATATCAACAGCGGAGTCTAAAAATGCTTGCTGAATTTAGAGTCCCTTTCTGGTAACTGTCAAATAGTTAGTCATTTAGACATTTCAGGAAACTCAATTTCCCCCTTCATTCAGTCCCCAGTTTGTGTTAGCAGTCACAGGTATGTGGAATGGTGAAGGTGTGCTCTCTCCTCTAACATTTCCTGTTCCCTCACCACCACCACAATACGCTGAGAGCAAGGCCCAAACTGAGTCCTCATACATGCTCCCCAAGCCAGAAGTATCAAAAGAACACGTTTCTAAACCACTAACATCTAATCTTGCCCTCATCAGTGACCCAACAGTATCTGACACAGACCCCGACTCTATTACAGTTTCATTCCCCACCACTGACACCTTTCAGCAGCACACTATTGCTCTCTCCCTACTGCACAGGGAGAGCAGAGATGTCGAGCATAAGCTAGTGCTGCTGTGTCTTATGGACCCAACATATGTGGCCCTCTGAGAAAGCAACCAGAAAAGAAGGGACAAAAAGATGATAGGATGCAGGTGAAGCAATCATCCCATTCCCCACCCCCTCCACCTTATGAGCTGTCAAGGTTCCTTCCCCACTCTGAAATCTAGGGTACAGATGTGGGGATCTGCATGAAAACCCCCTAAGCTTATTTTTACCAGCTTAGGTTAAAACTTCCCCAAGGTACAAACTATTTTACCTTTTGCCCTTGTACTTTATTGCTGCCACCACCAAATGTCTAACAGATATATAACTGAGAAAGAGCCCGCTTGGAAATGTCTTTCCCCCCAAAATCCTCCCAAACCCTACACCCCCTTTCCTGGGGAAGGTTTCATAAAAATCCTCACCAATTTGCATAGGTGACCACAGACTCAAACCCTTGGATCTTAAGAACAATGAAAAAGCAATCAGATTCTTAAAAGAAGAATTTTAACAGAAGAAAAAGTAAAAGAATCACCTCTGTAAAATCAGGATGGTAAATACCTTACAGGGTAATTAGATTCAAAACATAGAGAATCCCTCTAGGCAAAACCTTAAGTTACAAAAAGACACAAAAACAGGAATCTACATTCCATTCAGCACAGCTTATTTTCTCAGCCATTTAAAGAAAACAGAATCTAACTCATATCTAGCTAGATTACTTACTAAATTCTAAGATTCCATTCCTGTTCTGTCCCTGGCAAAAGCATCACACAGTCAGAAAGAGAGGCTTTGTTTCTCCCTCCCCCCAGCTTTTGAAAGTATCTTGTCTCCTCATTGGTCATTTTGGTCAGGTGCCACCAAGGTTGTCCTAGCTTCTTAACCCTTTACAGGTGAAAGGGTTTTTCCTCTGGCCAGGAGGGATTTAAAGGTGTTTACCCTTCCCTTTATATTTATGACATGAGCACATTGTAATTGCAGATTGTTTTTCATATTCATAGATTTTAATACCAAAAGAGACCATTATTATGATCATCTAGTCGATTTCCTGCATAACACAGCCCAGAGAATTTCATCAAATGATTCCTGCTTTTAGACAATTTCTGGTTCAGCTAAGGTATTAAGGTATATCTTTTAGAAAGACGCCCAAACTTCAAGTGATAGAGAATCCACAATATAGGTAAATTGCTCTAATAGTTAATTACCCTCACTTATTTATTCTTAGTCTAGCTTCAGCTTCCAACTATTGGGTCTTGTTGTGCCTTTATCTGTTAGATTAAAGGGCCCCTCTACTATCGGAAATCTTTTCTGCCTATACAGACACTTCTTATCTTTCTCTTGGTTAAACGAAGTCGACTGAGCTTCTTTAGTCTCTAACTTTGTCTGTTTTTCCAGACTTAAAACAATTCTTGTAGTTTTTTAATTTATCATCATCCTTTTTAAAGTGCAGACACCAAAACTGGACACAGTTTGGCTTTGGGCATAGTCATCATCATGGTATTAAAGAGTAGATTTTTGGCCTATCTATGAGAGTATGGCTAATTTCACTATTATGTAATCCTTTTTTATTTCCCACTTGCAAAATAGTTAACAATCACCTATCCCTAATAGAGCTGGTCAAAACAGAATTTCCAATTCACAGGATATCTTGACATTTTGTAATTTCCCTCCCCCTCCCCCCATCCCCAATTTGGGGCAGCAACTTGAATTTTTGAAATTTTCAGTAAACTGGACTTTCTGAAACATTTCAATTTCAGAAAATTTTTGGTTTTGGAATTTCACAGATTCTAAGGCCAGAAAGGACCACTGTGATCATCTAGTCCAGTGTGTCTCAACCTTTCCAGACTACTGTACCCCTTCCAGGAGTCTAATTTCTCGTGAGCCCCCCCATCCCAAGTTACACCTCACTTAAAAATGACTTGCTTACAAAATCAGACATAAAAATACAAAAGTGTCACAGCACACTATTACTGAAAAATTGCTGACTTTCTCATTTTTACCATACAATTATAAAATCAATTGGAATATAAATATTATACTTTCATTTCAGTGTATATAAAGTAGTATATACAAGTCATCTGTATGAAATTTTAGTTTGTACTGACTTTGCTAGTGCTTTATATGTAGCCTATTGTAAAACTAGGCAAATATCTAGATGAGTACGCCCTGGAAGATCTCTCTGTGCTGCCAGGGGTATGTGTACCCCTGCTTGAAAATGACTGATTTAGTCTTACCTCATGTGTAAAACAGGCCATTTCAAAATTTCAGTTCAGATTTCAGAATTTTGTTCATAACTTTAAAATGTATTTCAAGTGTTATTATATGAGGGTTTTTAATTTTTATTTTATATTAGTTTTTGATGTCTTAAAATGACAATATAATTGTTGAAATATTCTATTTGTTTGTTTTTGAAATCAGCATAGACGCCAACTCCGTGGGTGCTCTGGGACTCAAGCACCTATGGAAAAAATACTAGATGGTGGTCAGCACCCACTTGCCACAGCTGTTCAGTGGGGCCACCAATAAGCTGTTTGGTGGTGGGCAGGAGGCCCTCAGAGGAGGGCACAGAGCAGTGGGTGGGAGGACTCAGGAAGGGGCGGAGTGGGGGCAGGACCTTGGGGCAGAATCGGAGTGGAGCACCCACTGGGAAAAATAATTTAGCGCCTGTGAAGGGCATTTGCTACTTAATACTGATTAACATGTCTTGTCTTTTCTAGATCAAAAAGTGTCTCTTGTTTGTGTTGTAATGAAACAGTTTCATACAAAGGACTCAGACTTTAAGGTCAGAAGGGACAATCGGAATCATCTAGTCTGACCTCCTGCACTTTGCAGACCACAGAACCTCACCCACCCACTCCTGTAGTAGACCCATAACCTCTGGCTGTTACTGAAGTCTTCAAATCATGATTTAAAGACTTCAAATTAAGGAGAAGCCACCATCTACACTAGTTTAAACATACAAGCGACCTGTGACCTCTGCCCCATGCCATAGAGGAAGGCAAAAAAAAAAAAAAAAAACCACAGAGTCTGACCTGGGGGAAAATTCTTTCCTGACCCCAAATCTGGCAATCAGTTAGACCCTGAGCATGTGGGCAAGACTCACCAGCCAGACACCTGAGAGAGAATTCTCTGCAGTAACTCTGAGCCCTCCACATCTAGTGTCCCATCACCAGCCATTGGAGATATTTGCTGGAAGCAGTTGCAGGTGAGCTACATGCCTTTGTAGCTCATCTCCTTCTATTATCTCCTCTATAAATTTATCAAGCTCAATCTTGAAGCCAGTTAGGTTTTTTGCTTCCACTGTTCTCCTTAGAAGGCTGTTCCAGAACTTCACTCCTCTGGCAGTTAGAATTCTCTGTCCAATTAGAAGCTTAAACTTGTTCATGGCCAGTCTATATCCATTTGTTCTTGTGTCCACATTGGTGCTTAACTTAAATAACTGCTCTCTTTCTCTGGTATTTATCCCTCTGATTTATTTATAGAGAGCAATCCAGTCAAGGTTCCTCCCCCACTCTGAACACTAGGGTACAGATGTGGGGACCTGCATGAAAACCTCCTAAGCTTACTTTTACCAGCTTAGGTTAAAACTTCCCCAAGGTACAAATTAATTTTATCCTTTGTCCTTGGAATATCCACTGCCACCACCAAACTCTAACTGGGTTTACTGGGAAATGTAGTTTGGACACGTCTTTCCCCCCAAAATCCTCCCAACCCTTGCACCCCACTTCCTGGGGAAGGTTTGGTAAAAATCCTCACCGATTTGCATAGGTGACCACAGACCCAAACCCTTGGATCTTAGAACAATGAAAATGCATTCAGTTTTCTTACAAGATGACTTTGAATAGAAGTAAAGGAATCACCTCTGTAAAATCAGGATGGTAGATACCTTACAGGGTAATTAGATTCAAAACATAAAGAATCCCTCTAGGCAAAACCTTAAGTTACAAAAGAGACACACAGACAGAAATAGTCATTCTATTCAGCACAGTTCTTTTCTCAGCCATTTAAAGAAATCATAATCCAGCACATACCTAGCTAGATTACTTACTAAAAGTTCTAAGACTCCATTCCTGTTCTATCCCCGGCAAAAGCAGCCTACAAGACACAGACCCTTTGTTTCTTTCCCTCCTCCCAGCTTTTGAAAGTATCTTGTCCCCTCATTGGTCATTTTGGTCAGGTGCCAGCGAGGTTACCTTTAGCTTCTTAACCCTTTACAGGTGAGAGGATTTTTCCTCTGGCCAGGAGGGATTTTAAAGGGGTTTACCCTTCCCTTTATATTTATGACAAATCCTATCTCCCCTCAGCCTTCTTTTGGTTAGGCTAAACAAGCTAAGCTCTTTCAGTCTCCTCTCATAAGGCAGGCTTCCCATTCCTTGGATCATCCTAGTAGCCCTTCTGTGCACCTATTCCAATTTAAATTC
This sequence comes from Caretta caretta, assembly GCF_965140235.1. Taxonomy (NCBI): domain Eukaryota; kingdom Metazoa; phylum Chordata; order Testudines; family Cheloniidae; genus Caretta; species Caretta caretta. The sequence continues at coordinate 148,611,717 of NC_134207.1, read as the reverse complement.
ATCTTTCTTAAACATGGGAGACCAGAACTGCACACAGTATTCCAGATGAAGTCTCAGTGCCTTGTATAAATGGTACTAAACACTTCCCTCTCTCTACTAGAAATACCTCTCCTGACGCATCCTAGGATTGCATTAGCCTTTTTCATGGCACATCATATAGGCAGCTCATAGTCATCCTGAGTTCAACCAATACAGCCAGGTCTTTCTCCTCCTCTGTCACTTCCAACTGATAAGTTCCCAGCTTATAGCAAAAATTCTTCACCAAGCATTCTCAAAACTACGATACCCGCACGAGGAAATAAGGAAACAGATCAACAGAGCCAGACTTGTACCCGGAAGCCTCCTGCTGCAAGACAAGCCCAAGAAAAAAACCAGCAGAACTCCACTGGCCATCAAACGCAGTCCTCAGCTAAAACCTCTCCAGCGCATCATCAGTGATCTACAACCCATCCTGGATAATGATCCCTCACTTTCACAGGCCTTGGGAGGCAGGCCAGTCCTCGCCCACAGACAACCCACCAACCTGAAGCATATTCTTACCAACAATGACACACCACACCATAGTAACTCTAACTCAGGAACCAATCCGTGCAACAAACCTCGATGCCAACTCTGCCCACATATCTACACCAGTGACACCATCACAGGACCTAACCAGATCAGCCACACCTTCACCGGTTCATTCACCTGCACGTCCACCAATGTAATATATGCCATCATGTGCTAGCAATGCCCCTCTGCTATGTACATTGGCCAAACTGGACCGTCCCTATGTAAAAGGATAAAGGGACACAAATCAGATATTAGGAATGGCAATATACAAAAACCTGTAGGAGAACACTTCAATATCCCTGGACACACAATAGCAGATTTAAAGGTAGCCTTCCTGCAGCAAAAAAACTTCAGGACCAGACTTCAAAGAGAAATTGCTGAGGTTCAGTTCATTTGCAAATTTGACACCATCAGCTCAGGATTAAACAAAGACTGTGAATGGCTAGCCAACTACAAAAGCAGTTTCTCCTCCCTTGGTGTTCACACCTAAACTGCTAGAAGAGGGCCGCATCCTCCCTGATTGAACTAACCTCGTTATCCCTAGCCTGATTCTTGCTTGCATATTTATACCTGCCTCTGGAAATTTCCACTACATGTATCCGATGAAGTGGGTATTCACCCATGAAAGCTTCTGCTCTAATATGTCTGTTAGTCCTGTGGCACCTTATAGACTCTTTGCCACTTTTACAGATCCAGACTAACACGGCTACCCTTCTGATACTTGAGGGGACTGTGACTCAAGTGTAAGACTGGTATAGTGATCTACGAGTTCACATTTGTTACTGGCTTGATGAAAACTAATTAATACACCAGTTTGGGGTATCTGCCCTTGTTTTCTGATGGTCTGCTCTGAGATAGGCACATACAGTTGATCCACTCCAGATAGTGTTTCAGAGTTGCAGCAGTGTTAGTCTGTATCCGCAAAAAGAAAAGGAGTACTTGTGGCACCTTAGAGACTAACAAATTTATTTGAGCATGAGCTTTCGTGAGCTACAGCTCACTTCATCGGATGCAGAAGAGTGTGACAGCTTCCACTTTGCCCAATAGTAAGCCCCTTCATTTTCAGTTTAAACTGATTTTTTACTGAAAAATTCCTGGGTTTTCCAAGAAGTAGTATTTAGCTTTTTCCAATTTCACCCTATTTTTGTATCAAAAATGTAAAACATAACTTGTTTTATCAGGAAAATACAATAGATTGGATGAGATACATGTATTATGATAAATACATTAGTCTTTGTGTATATGCGAAGCTGCCTGTTGAAGTAAGGCTATGTTTTAATCTAGAAGATACACACAATAAACAAACAGGCATGCACGCAAGCTCTGACATGCATCTGTATATGAACGTACTAATGAATCTCATGCGCACCACATACACATTTCAAGCTGCTAGCAGATAATGGTTTAAAGGTATGACATACTAAAATGGGACAAAAATGAAAATCTATCAGAATACATTTCAGAATGCAAGGAACTACTCAAAAGTTTAAAAAAGATCAAAACCAGGAGAAAAGGATGAAGTTGGGTGTATGCACTGCAAATGGCATTGCCCACTTATTAAATGTAAATATTTATAGGCTAATAGTTCTAAGTCTACAACAGTAAACTGTTTATTCAAATAAAAAGTTTTTGGAGGGAATAGAGATATATTGTTTTCTTAAACTCAGAGGTGTCATGTTTTGAGTTCTGTTTTAGTTCTGCAGCAAACCATATTGATGAACAGAATTCAAACCATTTATCTACTGAAGACTTTTTTGCCTGTCTTTCTATTCACCAAAAGAAACCCTGATATTTACCCAGAAAAATTAATAGTTTTTGCACTGATTTTTTCACTTGATTTTGTGGTTGTACTAATAAACATTGAAATTTCTGGGAAAAATTAAATAAAATAAAAACTGAAAAACAAAGGTCCCTGCCAATAAGCTATCCTGGTAGAGGATATTCTACCACTGAGTAAGACCTGTCAAATGGCTACCAAACATCCCTCTTCCTCCTCATTCACTCACAAAGCCTCCATGCCATGAGATGCAAGGAGCTGAGCATGCTATGGAAGTGTGGCCATTATTCTGCATGAGCAAGTCAGGATGGAGAGGAAGGGATATGGGAAGCTGAATAGCAGCACAAGGTCAGAAAACCAGCCCTATTTCAGCTACACGGGAGTGATGAGGATGAGCTTGGCCCAATCTGCTTTCAGTTTGAGGATAACCTGTGGCGTGATTGGGATTGGAGGAAAAGCATACAGGAGAGCCAATTGCCAGCTAATGTAGAAGGTGTCCCACAGGGATCCCACACTGAGGCCTCCTCAAGAGCAGAACAGATGGCATTTCCTGTTGTAGTGAACAGGTCGATCATTGGAACATCCCATGCTGCAAAGCTCATAGAATCACAGAAGATTAGGGTTGGAAGAGACCTCAGGAGGTCATCTAATCCAACTCCCTGCTCCTCCCAAAGCAGGACCATCACCAACTAAATCATCCAAAGCAGGGTATTGCCAGCACGCAGTGCCAGAGGCGAGCAACAGCAGGGGGTTCGCTGCCCCGTGTGCGTCACCCAATGATCACAATGGGGTGGCGAAGCAGAAAAGTTTATTTGAAGCTTCAAAGAAGGTACAGGGAGATTAGAATCTCAAATCCTGCACACAGAGCAGGAAGTTACACAGGCTTTTATACATCCTTTCTTCAGCATACTTATCCAATAGCAAGCTGCCCTAAGTATCCATATAGCCAGCCAATCCAGTTACCAGCTAGTTCCCTTGTTCTCTGTACCAGCTGTTAAATTATACATAAAGCTACTTTATTCAGCATTGTTCTTCCATATCTGTCTTGTTTGGCCTTGTTTAGTTTCAGGCAGTCTGACTCTGCAACATAACTGCTGCGAGTTCCTCCCGGCGGGGGGGGGGGGGGGGCAAGGACACTTTGGGCCTAGTGCGAGGGGGCTTCATCGACACTCATGGTCTTCCATCCCCTCGAGTTACCTAGTGGCCATGCCCAGTGTCCCCAACAAGGGCTTTGTCAAGTCGGGCCTTAAAAAGCTCTAAGGATGGAGATTCCACCACCACCTCCCTCGGTAACCCACTCCAGTGCTTCACCACCCTTCTAGTGAAATAGTTTTTCCTAATAGCCACCCTAGACCTCCCCCACTACAACTTGAGACTATTGCTCCTTGTTCTGTTATCTGCCACCACTGAGAACAGCCTAGCTCCATCCTCTTTGGAACCCCTCTCCCCCCTTCAGATACTCTTCTCTTCTGCAGACTAAACAAGCCCAGTTCCCTCAGCCTCTAATAAGCCATGTGCCCGAGCCCCCTAATCATTTTCATTGCCTTCCACTGGACTTTCTACAATTTGTCCACATCCTTTCTGTAGTGGGGGGCCCAAAACTGGATGTAATACTCCAGGTGTGGCTTCACCAGTGCCGAATAGAGGGGAATAATCACTTCCCTCAATCTGCTGGCAATGCTCCTACTGCAGCCCAATATGCCATTAGCCTTCTTGGCAACAAGGGCACACTGTTGACTCATATTCAGCTTTTCATCCACTGTAATCACCAGGTCCTTTTCTGCAGAATAGCTGCTTAGCCAGTCAGTCCCCAGCCTGTAGCAATGCATGGGATTCTTCTGTCCTAAGTGCAGGACTCTGCACTTGTCCTTGTTGAACCTCATCAGATTTCTTTTGGCCCAATCCTGGGACACTCTGGACTGTATGCCTTCCCTCCAGTGTATCCACCTCTCCCCCCAGCTTAGTGTCCTCCACGAACTTGCTAAGGGTGCAATCCATCCCATCATCCAGATCATTAATGAAGATGTTGAACAAAACCGGCCCCAGGACCAACCGACTCACTGAACACTGGGCTTCAGAGACCACTCATGGTTTAGGGAAAAATTCCTGATGAGATGGTCCATGAGATGAGTCTGGACTGTGACAAGTGACCAGCTACCACAGTGATAGCTCATCAATGCAGAACTGCCACAGCCTGATCGACTCTTGGCAGAGTGCCCTGGAGTGTGCGCCACCTTGCCTGTTCACATAATACATCAAAATGTAGGATGGCCTAGGATCCTTGAAGGAGTGTAGGGTCTTGTCCGTCTTGACTTAAAACAACAACCCAGCCATCAAAAAGCAAATCCTCTATGGCTTGCTGCACGTCAGGAGCAAAGCCTGAATTCTGCAGCCATGACACCATTCTCACCTAACTCTGGTCTATGATGTCCAGCACAGACTGCAATGTTGTCTTGGCCACCAAACAACCTTCATTGATAAAGGCCCAAAATTCCTCTCTGGAGGCATGGACGAATCATGACTCCCTATACTGTGGGGGGCACAATCCAAAGGGGAGACATGTGACTACCCTATGTGTCTCCTCTGCCCAACGACACCCCCCCCCAACCCTGTACCCAGCATGGGGCTTCTTCGCTCTCCCTGCCCCATCAGAGTTACCTGGGGGAGGGCTCCGTCCTTCTCCTGCCATGCCTGCCCCATGGCACTTTTGACTGGTCTCCCTGGCAGCTGGGCCCAGGCGGGGAATGGGAGAGAGCCGCTTCTCACGTGCCTGAAGCTGGCCGCTCTGGGTCACTGTTCTGTGCAGCTCAGCAGCTGCCTGCGAGAGACTGGCTGGGGAGGTAGCAGTGGTGGCCTGCTCCCTGCCCAGGCCCGGCTGAGGCCAAATGTGTCAAGGGAGACAGGAGACTCCAGCTCACTCAGCCCCTGTCCCTGGCAGCCAGGCTTGGGCTAGGGGCAGCCCTCTGCCACCCCAGCCAGGCTATCTCTCAGCAGCAGCCACACTGCACAGAGCAGTGAGCAAGTGGTCTGCATGAGAAGTGACTGATCCTGCACCTTCCACTCCTCGCTCGGGCCCAGCTGTTAGAGACAAGGGACAAGTATGCTGGGGGGCAGGCACAGTGGGAGAAGGACAAACAGAAGTCTGTCAGCCTCCCCAGCAAGCCAATCAGAAGTCTGGGGGGCACTTGACTCCGCATGACCCCCCTACATGTCACCTCTGTCTGGAGGTTTCAGGCAGCTGGTCCACAAACTTGGACATAACAGTCCAAAGTACAAAGTCATACATGGACTGCAATGCCTGCTGGTTGGCAATCCATATGTGCACAGCTAACAGTTTCACAGAATTGTTTTATTGTGAATATGCAAAGTTAGCAAAGCATTTATACATTGAAAATTATGTCCATGTCAATCTTTCCTGGTCTTATGGACTATACATTCATCTTGTGAAATGGTCACATGTCTGTCAAATAGCTATTCTTGCCTCTTAATTGCTCTGATGGGAGAACGCTTGCCAGTTAAATGCAGAGGCAACAGAAGAACTAATCCTAATGTTTGCCCCTGCTCATATTCTAAAATATACACATTCGAAGATGTACATGATGGTGTATTGTGTGTCTTGAGATGTGACTATTTATCAATTTAACAGAACTGCTGTGCACACTTAAGCCACAGCCCTGATAAGATTTATATGGGTGCTTAATTTTAGACACTGAGTAGTCCTGTTGAAGTCAATAAGCTTACGCATAGCCCACAAAGTGAAGTATTTGCATGAGCCTTTGCAGGATTAGGGCCTCAGATGGCACATGTTCATAAAACAAAACCAAATTTAGTTCTAATTTCTTAATTTTTAAATATCTCCATGTGAAATTTCAAGTTCAAACTTCACTTATATTTTGCTGCGATCTTGTTAAAAAAACTTGTGGGTAGGTTTTTAAAATTTATTTTTAATGGGGAAAAATATAATTTTGTACCCACACCAAATTTTAGCACAGCCAAAATATTTTTACTCAAATTTCCAACAACAAGACAGCTTTGGGCAAAAAAGAAGAATGGAAAATTTCCTACAGAAATAGAAATGTTTTTGTAAATTATGAGCATGTTTATAGCAGAAAATTAGTAGGTCATGGTCACAACTGGGTGCATCGTATACTAACCTTAAATTGATAGAAAAGGACACATTTTCATTAACCCAAAGCAAAACTACTCTGCAGTCATCTAGTGATGTTATGCACCTTAAAAAACAGCTTTTAGAGCTTTAACAATAACTCTAGTATAGATACAATATATAGAAGAATTAAAATGAGATATTGATAGTTATTTTTATAGCTACTTTGCAATTTCTGTTATCACTCTTCCATTGTTTCTAGGTTGTTTTAAATAAAAACTGGTAAATTTTACAACATCCCTTTTTATACCTAAAATGGACACCACTGTAATGGCATAAGAACATATTTTGTTTTTTATATAATAGACTTTATTCTGTATTCCTTTTGTGACTTGAACTAATCTCCTTTAATCTTTGGAAACAATAGAACTAACACTAAATTACTATATTCGCTTTTTTAAAATTGCAAAGTAGAGCTCTCTGTCTTATCATCCTGTTGCTTGCACTGTTTGCTGGTTTAGCAAGTACAAAATATTAGATGGCCACCAGGTGGTACTATTAGCTTTATAAATGTCATATGCAGGTAGAAATATGAACTGGTGAGATGGAGATAAAAAAGATCAGTAGATAGCATAAAGCTCACTTTTATACACTCCCAGTCTTTGGCAAAGCTGTGTGCCAGGCTGCTCCCCTGATTTAAGTTAGAGCAGCGTTAAGTGCTAGTTCTCCAGCAGCCAACAGTCCCAAGCAACCAAAATGGCAGCAAGGGTCTGGCAAACTGTAGGGAAGCCCCAGACATACCCCTTTGCTCTGTCCAGCAGCAGAGAGCGATAAGGTTTAAGAGCCATCATACCAGGTCTGTGTCATCAGAAGATCCCCTGGAGTGATTTTCCCAAGGCCAGATGCACTAGCTTTATCTTCAGATTCTACCAGTGGCACCAGAAAGTCACATTCCACCCAAGAAGTTGGCCCAAAGTGTCTGTAAGTGCACTAGAGCACTGGCCAGGTTTCCTGACTAGTAACCAACTTTTAAAATGCATCTAACACAGTAAGAGAATGTATTATTAATTATTGTAATTACTATTATTTGTATTGCAGTGGGACCCAAGGGTACAATCACAGATCAGGGTCTATGCCCTGTTAGACACTGTACAAAGAATTGTTTACTGCACATACACCTCTCCTGTTAAATGTGTAAAGCCACTAAAAGTAATAGTGAGGTGGTGTGGGCTGCTTTCTACAATATGCAAGTCCGTTAGACTCAGATAGTGAAGATAAGTGACTTTCCCAGTAGCTAGCTGCAGCTTGGTCGACATTACAAACTTATGCTGATATAACTACGTTGCTCAGGGGAGTGGATGGAGAGCTTCTCCCATCAACGTAGCTACTGCCTCTCGGGGAGGAGGAGTACTTATGTCAATGGGAGAAGCTTCACTAAGCGCTACAGCAGTGCAGCTGTAAGTGTAGACAAGCCCTAGAAGCTTGCATAAGAAATGGCTGATTGAAGGATCTGCAATGACATTGAGATTGTCCTGATAACATGAAATTATGGAAGCATTGTCCATGACTCCACAGTTAAGGCTGAACTAAATTTTGTACTTAAAGCTGGAATTCAAACTCTTTATTAGATATTAGGAATATACTTTATCTCCCTAAAAATTATAGCACATGCGCTCTCACACAATTTTGTGAGAATTTACTAGTTCCACAAATAGTTTATTATTTTACACTAATTTAAAAATTTGGTACATTTAACTCCAATTATCTCCGTAATGGATAAAACACATTGAAATCTTGTGCATAAACCACATTTAAATAAAATAGATTGTAGCTAAACTAAGTTTGTTGTATCTCATTGTTATGACTATAAACTACATCGAGGGGCAAGACAACAACTCAAGTCACTTAACTAGAGCTGATCAAAATTTTTCACATATTAATTTTTTCTGTTGGAAATTACAGTTCTATCAAAATGTGGAAAAATGTTGCTTTGAACAAAATGTTTACATTTTCTGATTGGAGAACTGAAACAAAGAACTTTGTTTCAAGTTGACCATTTTAAAATAAAATATTTTGCCTTTTGAAATATTGATTCAAAACAACATTTTTCATTTTGATCAAAATTGTTTAATTGTTCATTTTGATCAAACGTTACATTATTTTTGACATTTCCTGTTTGAAATTTTTCAGTTTTTTGTTTTGTAAAAATGTTTAATATTTCAAATTTTTGTTCAGATTTAAAACAAACTAAATTTCAAAATATCAAAAATTCTCAAAGGAAGAAAATTCTATTTTCAAAACACGGATGGGGGAGGGATAGCTCAGTGGTTTGAGCATTGGCCTGCTAAACCCAGGGTTGTGAGTTCAATCCTTGAGAGGCCATTTAGGGATCTGGGGCAAAAATTGGGGATTGGTTCTGCTTTGAGCAGGGGGTTCATAGAATATAGAATATCAGGGTTGGAAGGGACCTCAGGAGGTCATCTAGTCCAACCCCCTGCTCAAAGCAAGACCAATCCCCAATTAAATCATCCCAGCCAGGGCTTTGTCAAGCCTGACCTTGAAAACTTCTAAGGAAGGAGATTCTACCACCTCCCTAGGTAACACATTCCAGTGTTTCACCACCCTCCTAGTGAAAAAGTTTTTCCTAATATCCAACCTAAACCTCCCCCACTGCAACTTGAGACCATTACTCCTTGTCCTGTCCTCTTCCACCACTGAGAATAGTCTAGAACCATCCTCTCTGGAACCACCTCTCAGGTAGTTGAAAGCAGCTATCAAATCCCCCCTCATTCTTCTCTTTTGCAGACTAAACAATCCCAGCTCCCTCAGCCTCTCCTCATAAGTCATGTGTTCCAGACCCCTAATCATTTTTGATGCCCTTCACTGGATTCTTTCCAATTTATCCATATCCTTCTTGTAGTGTGGGGCCCAAAACTGGACACAGTACTCCAGATGAGGCCTCACCAATGTCGAATAGCGGGGGACGATCACGTCCCTCGATTTGCTCGCTATGCCCCTACTTATACATCCCAAAATGCCATTGGCCTTCTTGGCAACAAGGGCACACTGCTGACTCATATCCAGCTTCTCGTCCACTGTCACCCCTAGGTCCTTTTCTGCAGAACTGCTGCCTAGCCTTTCGGTCCCTAGTCTGTAGCTGTGCATTGGGTTCTTCTGTCCCAAGTGCAGGACCCTGCACTTATCCTTATTGAACCTCATCAGATTTCTTTTGGCCCAATCCTCTCATTTGGCTAGGGCCCTCTGTATCCTATCCCTACCCTCCAGCGTGTCTACCACTCCTCCCAATTTAGTATCATCCGCAAATTTGCTGAGAGTGCAATCCACACCATCCTCCAGATCATTTATGAAGATATTGAACACATGAACAAGTATGAACTGTTTAAATCCAAGGCGAGAGTCAGAATGGGGATAACACCCGAGCATTCTCGTCGGAGGTTCAGAGCCCTAAGGTGGAAACCAGACTTGTCATTTACCCGACATGCCTACCACATTGTGAAACATTGGGATGCCTGGATATCAGGAGCAAGTGTTGAATCTCCAGTAAATTTGCCCTTCCTAATGCAAATGGAACAATTCTTAGAGGGTGTTCCTGAGGAAATAGAAAGATACATCCTGGATGCCCAAAACTGTAATAGAGGCAGGAGAGATTGGAGCCAGATGGGTGGAGGTGGCAGAGAAGAAGAAAACTGGTCACAGTTGGAGCGGAGACCAGAAGGGACAACCCCAGACCACACCCGATTACCGGGGGCCACCCAAGGCCCCACCTACCTCCCAAAGAATCCTCCAGACACCTTATCGTCCCACCACCCCATTCTCCAACAACCCACCTTGCCCCAGTGACCCGTCAGCTGGACGATGTTTTAAATGTAATGAGCTGGGGCATGTAAAGGCCAACTGCCCCAAGAACCCCAACAGATTACAGTTCATTGCACCGGAATCACACCAGAGGTCCGCAGGCCCAGATACCTCCCAGATACCCTTGGAGCGGAGGGAAACTGTGAGTGTGGGCGGGAAGAAGGGCACCACGTGGAGGGACACCGGAGCACAAGTGTCAGCTATCCATGCTTCCTTAGTGGACCCCAATTTAATCAACCCAGAGATCCAAGTGACGATTCAACCCTTCAAGTCCAACTCTTTCAATTTGCCTACAGCCAAGTTGCCTGTCCAGTACCAGGGCTGGTCAGGAACGTGGACTTTTGCAGTCTATGATGATTATCCCATCCCCATGCTGTTGGGGGAAGACTTGGCCAATCATGTGAAGCGGGCCAGGAGGGTGGGAATGGTCACCCGCAGCCAGGCTAAACAAGCTATGAGGCCTAGCTCTGTTCCGGAAACTTCTATCAGGACCCAGTCATAGGTGATGGACCCAGACCCCAGGCCAATGTCTGCAACAGCAATAGTGGATCCGGGGCAAAGATAAAACTCTGGTTGAGTTTAGAAGGGGGTTCGTGCAGATTATGGAGCAAAGACATGAGGTATCTGAAGGGAAAAGCTCAGACTTGCAGATGGAAGCAGGACTGAGGAATTCTGAGGGGAGACCATGTGAGGAAAGTGGTCAGTGGAAGCATGTGACTAAAAGAACCAGGCAGAGGAAAAGACGGGCTAGTGAAGGAGAAATAGAGCTCAAGAACAGGTTTGCAGAGTTGGAAAATGAAGAAGGGGTGCAGCAGGTAGTCACTGAACGTGGAAGGGCAAGGAAGAAGAGAAGAGAGGCTAGTCCTACAGGAAAAGGGGAAGAGTCAATGGAGACAACACCAAATATGAGCCCCAGGAGGATACAGGATGGGTTGAAGAGGATTACAAGGGAGAATAGGAATGGAAAGAACTTGCAGCCAGAGGGAACAGGGGATAGACTGGAGAATAGCACCGTCACCAGGAAAAGGCAGGTCTATGTGATTGGGGATTCTTTACTGAGAAGAATAGACAGGCCTGTAACCAGAACCTGTAACAAAAATCTGCAACTAGTGTTTTTGATTTCAAAAGGGCTGACTTTCAAAAATTAAGGAAATTAGTTAGGGAAGTGGATTGGACTGAAGAACTTATGGATCTAAAGGCAGAGGAGGCCTGGGATTACTTTAAATGAAAGCTACAGAAGCTATCAGAAGCCTGCATCCCTAGAAAGGGGAAAAATTCATAGGCAGAAGTTGTAGACCAAGCTGGATAAGGAAGCATCTCAGAGAGGTGATTAAGAAAAGCAGAAAGCCTACAGGGAGTGGAAGATGGGAGGGGTCAGCAAGGAAAGCTACCTTATTGAGGTCAGAACATGTAGGGATAAAGTGAGACAGGCCAAAAGCCATGTAGAGTTGGACCTTGCAAAGGGAATTAAAGCCAATAGTAAAAGGTTCTATAGCCATATAAATAAGAAGAAAACAAAGAAAGAAGAAGTGGGACCGCTAAACACTGAGGATGGAGTGGAGGTCAAGGATAATCTAGGCATGGCCCAATATCTAAACAAATACTTTGCCTCAGTCTTTAATAAGACTGAAGAGGATCTTAGGGATAATGGTAGCATGACAAATGGGGATGAGGATATGGAGGTAGATATTACCATATCTGAGGTAGAAGCGAAACTCAAACAGTTTAATGGGACTAAATCGGGGGGCCCAGATAATCTTCATCCAAGAATATTAAAGGAATTGGCACATGAAATTGCAAGCCCATTAGCAAGAATTTTTAATAAATCTGTAAACTCAGGGCTTGTACCATATGACTGGAGAATTGCTAACATAGTTCCTATTTTTAAGAAAGGAAAAAAAAGTGATCCTGGTAACTACAGGCCTGTTTGTTTGATATCTGTAGTATGCAAGGTCTTGGAAAAAATTTTGAAGGAGAAAGTAGTGAAGGACATTGAGGTCAATGGTAAATGGAACAAAATACAACATGGTTTTACAAAAGGTAGATCGTGCCAAACCAACCTGATCGCCTTCTTTGAGAAAGTAACAGATATTTTAGACATAGGAAACGCAGTGGATCTAATTTATCGAGATTTTAGTAAGGCGTTTGATACCGTGCCACATAGGGAATTATTAGTTAAATTGGAAAAGATGGGGATCAATATGAAAATTGAAAGGTGGATAAGGAATTGGTTAACAGGGAGACTACAGCGGGTCCTACTGAAAGGTGAACTGTCAGGCTGGAGGGAGGTTACCAGTGGAGTTCCTCAGGGATCAATTTTGGGACCAATCTTTTTATTACTGACCTCAGCACAAAAAGTGGGAATGTGCTAATAAAGTTTGTGGATGATACAAAGCTGGGAGGTATTGCCAATTTAAAGAAGGACCGGGAAATCATACAGGAGGATCTGGATGACCTTGTAAACTGGAGTAATAGTAATAGGATGAAATTTAATAGTGAGAAGTGTAAGTTTATGCATTTAGGGATTAATAACAAGAATGTTAGTTATAAACTGGGGACGCATCAATTAGAAGTTTTGGAGGAGGAGAAGGACCTTGGAGTATTGGTTGATCATAGGATGACTATGAGCTGCCAATGTGATATGGCTGTGAAAAAAGCTAATGCAGTGTTGGGATGCATCAGGCGATATATTTCCAGTAGAGATAAGGAGGTTTTAGTACCGTTATGCAAGGCACTGGTGAGACCTCAGCTGGATTACTCTGTGCAGTTCTGGTCTCCCATGTTTAAGAAGGATGAATTCAAACTGGAACAGGTACAGAGAAGGGCTACTAGGATGATCCAAGGAATGGAAAACCTGTCTTATGAAAGGAGACTCAAGGAGCTTGGCTTGTTTAGCCTAACTAAAAAGGTTGAGGGGAGATGTGATTTGCTCTCTATAAATATATCAGAGGGATAAATGCCAGAGAGAGAGAGGAATTATTTAAGCTCAGTACCAATGTGGACACAAGAACAAATGGATATAAACTGGTCATTGGGAAGTTTAGACTTGAAATTAGACTAAGGTTTCTAACCATCAGAGGAGTGAAGTTTTGGAATAGCCTTCCAAGGGAAGCAGTGGGGGCAAAAGACCTATCTGGCTTTAAGATTAAATTTATCCAGTTTAATCTTAATGGAGGAGATGGTATGATGGGATAACATGATTTTGGTAATTAATTGATCTTTAAATATTCATGGTAAATAGGCCCAATGGCCTATGATGGGATGTTAAATGGGGTGGGATCTGAGTTACTGCAGAAAATTCTTTCTTGGGTATCTGGCTGGTGAATCTTGCCCATATGCTCAGGGTTTAGCTGATCGCCATATCTGGGGTCGGGAAGGAATTTTCCTCCAGGGCAGATTGGAAGAGTCCCTGGAGTTTTTTTGCCTTCCTCTGTAGCATGGGGCACGGGTCACTTGCTGGAGGATTCTCTGCTCCTTGAAGTCTTTAAACCATGATTTCAGGACTTCAATAGCTCAAACATAGGTGAGAGTTTTTTCACAGGAGTGGGTGGGTGAGATTCTGTGGCCTGCGTTGTGCCGGAGGTCAGACTAGACTATCATAATGGTCCCTTCTGACCTTAGTGTCTATGAGGAAGGTAGGGATCAGGTCCAGAGTGACCTAGACAAATCTGAGGATTGGGCTAAAAGAAATCTGATTAGGTTCAACAAGGACAAGTACTGAATCCTGCTCTTATGACAGAAGAATCCCATACATTGCTGCAGGCTGGGGACTGACTGGCTAAGCGGCAGTTCTGCAGAAAAGTCCCTGGGGATTACAGTGGACAAGAAGCTGAATCTGAGTCAACAGTGTGCCCTTGTTGCCAAGAACGCTAATGGCATATTGGGCTGTATTAGTAGGAGCACTGCCAGCAGATCGAGGGACATGATTATTACCCCCTATTCAGCACTGGTGAGGCCACATCTGGAGTTTTGGGGTCCCCACTATGGAAAGCATGTGGACAAATTGGAGAGAGTCCAGCTGAGGGCAACAAAAATGATTAGGGGACTGGAACACATGACTTATGAGGAGAGGCTGAGGGAACTGGGATTATTTAGTCAGCAGAAGAGAAGAATGAGGGGGGATTTGATAGCTGCTTTCAACTACCTGAAAGGGTGGGGGGGCGGGCATTCCAAAGAGGATGGAGCTAGGCTGTTCTCAGTGGTGGCAGATAACAGAACAAGGAGCAATGGTCTCAATGCAGTGGGAAGGTCTAGGGTGGCTATTAGGAAAAACTTTAACTAGGAAGGTGGTGAAGCACTGGAGTGGGTTACCTAGCGAGATGGTGGAATCTTCATCCTTCGAGATTTTTAAAGCCTGACTTGACAAAGCCCTGCTTGGGATGATTAAGTTGGTGTTGGTCCTGCTTTGAGCAGGGAGTTGGCCTAGATGACCTCCTGAGGTCTCTTCCCATCCTATTCTATGATTCTTACTCCTGAGGGCATTCTGATCCAAAAAATTAAAATTCTGCTCACAATATTTTAAATTTCTCAAAAATTCTGCAAATTTTATTTGTCAAATAAATGTGGAGGCTACAGCATGGCAGTGGGGAGCACAAGCCACTGGCTGCACAGAGGTGGGAGATCACTGTGCAGCTTTTCCCCTCCCCCAGGACACAGACTCTGGTGATGCTGCCCCCAACCCTGACACAGTACAAGGATGGTGCCTGCCACAGAAACACCCCAGGGCCTTGCCCCTCTGAGCCAGGTGCACCAGGTGTGGGCAGGCAGGCTCAGAAAGGCAGGATCCAAGTGTGGAAGGGCTTAGTTGGGGGGAAGATCCAGGTGTGGGTTGAGAGGGTTCTGTGTGGGGCAATCTGGATGCAGGTGGCTCAGTGCGGGATCCAGGTGTGGAAGGGATCTGGATGCACAGGGGTTTGGGGGGGATTGTGGGTGCAATGATAATGTGACTCTCCAGGGGGTCCAGGTGAAGGTGGTTGGGGCAATGGGGGGGGGGTCTTGGTGTGGGAGGGATAGAGCTTGGCAGGGAGTGTGGGGGGGCTCAGTGGGGGCTCCAGATACTGGGGGAGTGGGGTGGGGATCAAGGTGCAGCTGGTTGGGGCTCAGTGGGGTGGGGAGCTGGGTGCATGTGGCTTCTCAGGGTGATACAAGTACAGGGGAAATGGGATTCATCAGGGGGGTTTCTGAATGCGGGGGATGAGGCTTGGTGGAAGGATCTGAGTATGAGGGGGTCTGGATGCATGGGGGTTGGGCAGATGGAGGAGCAGCTTCCTGTACAGGGATCCCTCCCCCTGCAGGTGAAGAGCGATAAGTGCAGGAAGTGGAGGGGGGGAGTTTTCAGAGCTTCCTGCAGCCAGGGAATAAATCTGGGGTGGGTCTGACCCAGCCTCAGATGCTGTGCAGGGATAGAGTAAGTCCCCATTCTCCCCAGCCCAGCCCGGACTAGCAGCTGATCCTGGCACAGGGTAGGAGCCACCAGCCAGGTCTTCCCCAGTTCCGCCTCCTGCCCCATTGTGATTTACCTCTCCTCTGGCTGCTCTGGGCACCCAAAACATACTGCTGGGGAGGGTCGCATGACCGTTCTTGTGGCTTCCCTTTGCTTCCACATAATAAAGTCATTTTTCTGCAGGGAACCAAAGAAATCTGCGGGGGACATAAATTCTGCATATGTGCAGGAGTAGATTCTATGATACTGTGTCCAGTTCTGGTGCCCATAATTCAACAAGGATGTTAATAAATTGGAGAAGGGTTCAGAGAACAGTCACCAGAACGATTAAAGGAATGGAAAACATACCTTACAGTGACTATCTATTTAGCTGAAAAAAGAGACAGTTAAGGGCTAATTTGATCATAGTTTATAAATATCTATGTGAGGAAGAAAAATATTATTAATAGGCCCTTCAATCTCTAGCAGACAAAGACATAACAAGATCCAATGGCTGGAAGTTGAAGTTAGACAAATTCAGATTAGAAATAATACATGTTTAAGTATGAGGGTAATTAACCACTGGGAACAACTTACCAAGGGTTGTGGTATATTCTCCAAAGCTGGCAATTTTTTTTTAATTTAAATTGGATAGTTTTCAAAAAGATATGCTGCAGTTCAAACAGGAATTCAAGAAAACCCATGGCCTGTGTTATGCAAGAAATCAGGTGAAATGATTACAGTAGTCTCTTTTGGCCTCATAAGCTATGCTTTTTATAAAACCATTTTATATAAATCCTTTCTATGGCCCCAAATACAGTGTTTACTATACAGGTCTTGCAGATTTTTTTTCTCCATACCTCCCACATTGTGTTTTCTCAAGTTTTTCAATCCTATTTTGTTATTTTCTCTTCACTTTTCTAAATCACTCTATCATAGAATATCAGGGTTGGAAGGGTCCTCAGGAGGACATCTAGTCCAACCTCCTGCTCAAAGCAGGACCAATCCCCAATATTTGTCCCCGATCCCAAATGGCCCCCTTCAAGGATTGAACTCACAACCCTAGGTTTAGCAGGCCAATGCTCAAACCACTGAGCTATCCCTCTCCCACTTATTTCTGAGCCCTGATTGGTGATGTTTACAGCTTCTTCCAATTTAGTGTAATCTATGAATTCCAACCATATACAGTTTACTCCCTCTTCCAAATCATTCATGAAGAGTCGATACTGATCCCTATTAACAACACTAGACATCTTACCCCCAATCTGATACACTGTCTTGTATCATTACCTAATTTTTATTGTCTTTTATCCAGTTTTTACTTCACCAGGCAATGTGTTTACCAAAACTAATCTGCATTAATTATTAAATTTGCATAAGACAATGTTTTACTGAAAGACAAATCTACAGGATTCTGTAGTTGCACTAACATTGTAATTCTATCAAGAAAGCAATCAAGTTTCTCTGGCAATTTTTTCCCCATAAAGTTCATGGTTATACCTATTCTTCCTGGTTACCCTCTAGATATGTAATGAGAAAAGGAGTACTTCCTGGTTACCCTCTAGATATGTAATGAGAAAAGGAGTACCCTTCCTTACCCTCTAGATATGTAATGAGAAAAGGAGTACTTGTGGCACCTTAGACACTAACCAATTTATTTAATTGGTTAGTCTCTAAGGTGCCACAAGTACTCCTTTTCTTTTTGCGAATACAGACTAACACGGCTGTTACTCTGAAACCTGTAGATATGTAATGTTATTTCTAGGACTGTCAAGCAATTTAAAAAATGAATCACTGTTAATCACACTGTTAAACAATAATAGATTACTCAATGCTTTTTTTGCCTCTGTCTTCACAAACAAGGTCAGCTCCCAGACTACTGCACTGGGCAGCACAGCATGTGGAGGAGGTGACCAGCCCTCTGTGAAGAAAGAAGTAGTTCGAGACTATTTAGAAAAGCTGGACGAACACAAGTCCCTGGGGCCGGATGCGCTGCATCCAAGAGTGCTAAAGGAGTTGACGGATGTGATTGCAGAGCCATTGGCCATTATCTTTGAAAACTCATGGCGATCGGGAGAGGTCCCAGATGACTGGAAAAAGGCTAATGTAGTGCCCATCTTTTAAAAAGGGAAAAAGGAGGATCCTGGGAACTACAGGCCAGTCAGCCTCACCTCAGTCCCTGGAAAAATCATGGAGCAGGACCTCAAGGAATCAATTTTGAAGCACTCAGAGGAGAGGAAAGTGATCAGAAACAGTCAGCATGGATTCACCAAGGGCAAGTCATGCCTGACTAACCTAATTGTCTTCTATGACAAGATAATTGTCTCTGTGGATGAGGGGGAAGCAGTGGATGTGTTATTCTTTGACTTTAGCAAAGCTTTTCATATGGTCTCCCACAGTATTCTTGCCAACAAGTTAAAGAAGTATGGTCTGGATGAATGGACTTGTCATAAATATAAATTCCTCCTGGCCAGAGGAAAAACCCTTTCAGCTGTAAAGGATTAAGAAGCTAAGATAACCTCACTGGCACCTGACCAAAACGACCAATGAGGAGACAAGATACTTTCAAAGCTGCCTGGGGGGAACAAAGGTTCTCTCTGTCTGTGTGATACTTTTGCTGGAACCAGAGCAGGAATGCAGGTCAGAACTCCTGTAAAGAGTTAGTAAGCAATTTAGTTAGATATGCGTTAGATTCTGTTTTGGTTAAATGGCTGATAAAATAAGTTGTGCTGAATGGGATGTATATTCCTGTTTTTGTGTCTTCTTGTAACTTAAGATTTTGCCTAGAGGGATTCTCTGTTTTGAATCTGATTACCCTGTAAGGTATTTACCATCCTGATTTTACAGAGGTGATTCTTTTACATTTTCTTTAATGAAAATCCTTCTTTTAAGAACCTGGCTGATTTTTCCTTGTTCTTAAGATCCAAGGGTTTGGGTCCGTGTTCACCTATGCAAATTGGTGAGGATTTTTATCAGGCCTTCCCCAGGAAAGGAAGTGTAGGGCTTGGGGGGATATTTTGGGAGGGGGAGACGTTTCCAAGTGCGCACTTCCGTGTTATTATTGTTAGACACTTTGATGGTGGCAGCTTTTAACCTAAGCTGGTAAGAATAAGCTTAGGGGGTCTTTCATGCAGGTCCCCACATCTGTACCCTAGAGTTCAGAGTGGGGAAGGAACCTTGACAGGACTATAAGGTGGACAGAAAACTGGCTAGATCATCGGACTCAACAGGTAGTGATCAATAGCTCCATGTCTAGTTGGCAGCCGGTATTAAGCGGGGTGCCCCAAGGGTCAGTCCTGGGGCATGTTTTGCTCAATATCTTCATTAATGATCAGAAGAATGGCATGGATTGCACCCTCAGCAAGTTTGCAGATGACACGGGACTGGAAGGAGTGGTAGATACGTTGGAGAGTAGTGATAGGATACAGAGGGACCTAGACAAATTAGAGGATTGGGCCAAAAGAAATCTGATGAGGTTCAACAAGGACAAGTGCAGAATCCTGCACTTAGGACGGAAGAATCCCATGCACTGCTACAGACTAGGGACCGAATGGCTCGGCAGCAGTTCTACAGAAAAGGACCTGGGGTTACAGTGGACAAGAAGCTGGATATGAGTCAACAGTGTGCCCTTGTTCCCAAGTAGGCTAATGGCATTTTGGGCTGTATAATTAGCATTACCAGCAGGTCGAAGGACGTGATTATTCCCCTCTATTTGGCATTGGTGAGGTCTCATCTGGAGTACTGTGTCCAGTTTTGGGCCCCAAACTACAAGAAGGATGTGGAAAAATTGGAAAACGTCCAGCGGAGGGCAACAAAAATGATTCGGGGACTGGAACACACGACTTATGAGGAGAGGCTGAGGGAACTGGGATTGATTAGTCTGCAGAAGAGAAGAATGAGGGGGGATTTGATAGCTGCTTTCAACCACCTGAAAGGGGGTTACAAAGAGGATGGATCTAGACTGTTCTCAGTGGTAGCAGATGACAGAACAAGGAGTAATGGTCTCAAGTTGCAGTAGGGGAGGTTTAGGTTGGATATTAGGAAAAACTTCTTCACTAGGAGGGTGGTGAAACACTGGAATGTCTTACCTAGGGAGGTGGTGGAATCTCCTTCCTTAGAAGTTTTTAAGGTCAGGCTTGAGAAAGCCCTGGCTTGGATGATTTAATTGGGGATTGGTCCTGCTTTGAGCAGGGGGTTGGACTGGATGACCTCCTGAGGTCCCTTCCAACCCTGATATTCTATGATTGGCCGGTGCAATCAGTCCCAGAAGAGACGAATCCATCGCTTACACCCCAGCCCTGCACCCCCCTAGGGACGGTCCTGCCAGCAGACTCCTTCCTTCCCCCACTACGTCTGGCTGGCCAATGCCCCGGGAAAGCACAAGACTCTCCAGTCCAGGGCACTGGCCAGTGTTAGAATATAGATATTCAGGCCTGCCTGTAAAGGCCTGTACTTTAAGAACTTAGCTGTATTTTTATCACTTAGCTAGTTATAGAGGTATAAAACAAAGAATCAAAATCACAAGTCTGGCTGTGTATGGGCCTTCTCTCACTAGGATAGTCTGAAGCCTTGTTCTTAAGCTAAGGCCTTTGGCTAATTAGCAGGGCAGCCATAAGCTGGGAAGCATATGGTCACATCCTCACATCCCAAACCAATCACATTGAAATAAAGTGGTATTGAGCTGTTAGGAAGACTATCCTGTCCTGATACTGCCCATCACCACCAGATAAAGAAACAAATCTTAAGATGCTTAAAGAAAACTTAGTTTAATAGCATCCTGTCTGGCAAGAAATCACTTATCAATGGTTGTGGTTGTGAAACTCTCATTTCTGTATTGTTTTATCTTTATGGCCCCCACTTTTCTATTATTAATCTGTCTGGTTCTCCAATTGTTTCTGTCTGCTGTGTAATTAATTATGCTAGGTGTAAATTATGCTAGGTGTTGCCCAGCTTGTGGGGTGAGAGGGTACGGGTATGTGGCGGGACGGGTTGTGTGTGTCTGGCTCCCCCAGCTGGGCTCGGGGAGAAGGTGGGGGAGGAAGGGAGCAGAGAAAACTGGGTTGTCATAGGGGCTTTTTAATTCTCTACTCCTGCGGGAATTTTTGTGTGTGTGTCTGTCTGCATTTTTACAGACATATTTGCTGACTGGTACTTTGAAATAAATTACCAAACTATTAAAACTCGTGTAATTTTATAGTGTTATTTTGACAACTAAAATTTGCCGAATTTTGCAAATATTGTGCACAGAATTTTTAATCTTTTGGTGTGGAATGCCCCCTCGAGTAATTCTCAAATAATAAGATTATAGCAATAGCGATATATTGCTGCCCACCTGACCAGGATGGTGACATTGACTGTGAAATGCTCAGGGTGACATTGACTGTGAAATGCTCAGGGAAATTAGAGAGAATATTAAAATAATAAAATTCAGTAATAATGGGGGATTTCAGCTATCCCCATATTGACTGGGTACATGTCACCTCAGGACAGGATGCAGAGACAAAATTTCTTGATGCCTTAAATGACTGCTTCCTGGAGCAGCTAGTCCTGAACACACAAAAGGAGAGGCAATTCTTAATTTAGTCCTAAATGGAGCACAGGATCTGATCCAAGAGGTGAATATAGCTCGACCGCTTGGTAACAGTGACCAGAATATAATTAAATTTAACATCCCTGTGAGGGGGAAAACACCACAGCAGCCCAGCATAGAAGCATTTAATTTCAGAAAGGGGAACTACACAAAAATGAGGAAGTTAGTCAGGGCCGGCCTTAGGGAAAATGGCACCCTGGGCAAACTTGCATTAGAATCATAGAATATCAGGGTTGGAAGGGACCTCAGGAGGTCATCTAGTCCAACCCCCTGCTCAAAGCAGGACCAATCCCCAACTAAATCATCCCAGCCAGGGCTTTCTCAAGCCTGACCTTAAAAACTTCTAAGGAAGAAGATTCCACCACCTTCCTAGGTAACCCATTCCAGTGTTTCACCACCCTCCTACTGAAAAAGGTTTGCCTAATATCCAACCTAAACCTCCCCTACTGCAACTTGAGACCATTACTCCTTGTTCTGTCATCTGCTACCACTGAGAACAGTCTAGATTCATCCTCTTTGGAACCCCCTTTCAGGTAGTTGAAAGCAGCTATCAAATCCCCCCTCATTCTTCTCTTCCGCAGACTAATCAATCCCAGTTCCCTCAGCCTCTCCTCATAAGTCATGTGTTCCAGTCCCAGAATCATTTTTCTTGCCCTCCGCTGGACGTTTTCCAGTTTTTCCACATCCTTCTTGTAGTTTGGGGCCCAAAACTGGACACAGTACTCCAGATGAGGCCTCACCAATGTCAAAAAGAGGGGACCAATCACGTCCCTCGATCTGCTGGCAATGCCCCTACTCATACAGCCCAAAATGCCATTGGCCTTCTTGGCAACAAGGGCACGCTGTTGACTCATATCCAGCTTCTCGTCCACTGTAACCCCTACGTCCTTTTCTGCAGAACTGCTGCCGAGCCATTCGGTCCCTAGTCTGTAGCAGTGCATGGGATTCTTCCTTCCCAAGTGCAGGACTCTGCATTTTTCCTTGTTGAACCTCATCAGATTTCTTTTGGCCCAATCCTCTCATTTGGCTAGGGCCCTCTGTATCCTATCCCTACCCTCCAGCGTGTCTACCACTCCTCCCAATTTAGTATCATCTGCAAACTTGCTGAGGGTGCAATCCACACCATCCTCCAGATCATTAATGAAGATATTGAACAAAATCAGCCCCAGGACTGACCCTTGGGGCACTCCACTTGATACCGGCTGCCAACTCGACATGGAGCCATTGATCACTACCCATTGAGCCCGACAATCTAGCCAGCTTTCTATATATCCACTTTATAGTCCATTCATCCAGCCCATACTTCTTTAACTTGCTGGCAAGAATACTGTGGGAGACCGTGTCAAAAGCTTTGCTAAAGTCAAGAAACAACACGTCCACTGCTTTCCCCTCATCCACAGAGCCAGTTTTCTCGTCATAGAAGGCAATTAGATTAGTCAGGCATGACTTGCCCTTGGTGAATCCATGCTGACTGTTCCTTATCACTTTCCTCTCCTGTAAGTGCTTCAGAATTGATTCCTTGAGGACCTGCTCCATGATTTTTCCAGGGACTGAGGTGAGGCTGACTGGCCTGTAGTTCCCAGGATCCTCCTTCTTCCCTTTTTTAAAGATGGGCACTACATTAGCCTTTTTCCAGTCGTCCGGGACCTCCCCCGATCACCATGAGTTTTCAAAGATAATGGCCAATGGCTCTGCAATCACATCCGCCAACTCCTTTAGCAGTCTCGGATGCAGCGCATCCGGCCCCAGGGACTTGTGCTCGTCCAGCTTTTCTAAACAGTCCCGAACCACTTCTTTCTTCACAGAGGGCTTGTCACCTCCTTCACATGTTGTGCTGCCCAGTACAGCAGTCTGGGAGCTGACCTTGTTTGTGAAGACAGAGGCAAAAAAAGCATTGAGTACATTAGCTTTTTCCACTTCCTCTGTCACTAGGTTGTCTTTCTCATTCAGTAAGGGGACCACACTTTCCTTGACCTTCTTCTTGTTGCTAACAGTCCTGAAGAAACCCTTCTTCTTACTCTTAACATCTCTTGCTAGCTGCACCTCCAGGTGTGATTTGGCCTTCCAGATTTCACTCCTGCATGCCTCAGCAATATGTTCATTCTCTTCCCTGGTCATTTGTCCAGTCTTCCACTTCTTGTAAGCTTCTTTTTTGTGTTTAAGATAAACAAGGATTTCACTGTTAAGCCAAGTTGGTTGCCTGCCATATTCACTATTCTTTCTACACATCCGAATGGTTTGTTCCTGTAACTTCAATAAGGATTCTTTAAAATACAGCCAGCTCTCCTGGACTCCTTTCCCCCTCATGTCATTCTCCCAGGGGATCCTGCCCATCAGTTCCCTGAGGTTGTCAAAACCTGCTTTTCTGAAGTCCAGGATCCGTATTCTGCTGCTCTCCTTTCTTCCCTGTGTCAGGATCCTGAACTCTACCATCTCATGGTCACCACCTCCCAGGTTCCCATCCACTTTAGCTTCCCCTACTAATTCTTCCCGGTTTATGAGCAGCAGGTCAAGAAGAGCTCTGCCCCTAGTTGGTTCCTCCAGCACTTGCACCAGGAAATTGTCCCCTACACTTTCCAAAAACTTCCTGGATTGTCTGTGCATTGCTGTATTGCTCTCCGAGAAGATATCAGGCTGATTTGAAGTCTCCCATGAGAACCAGGGCTTGCGATCTAGTAACTTCCGTGAGTTGCCGGAAGAAAGCCTCATCCACCTCATCCCCCTGATCCGGTGGTCTATAGCAGACTCCCACCATGACATCATCCTTGTTGCTCACACTTCTAAACTTAATCCAGAGACACTCGGGTTTTTCTGCAGTTTCATAACGGAGCTCTGAGCAGTCATACTGCTCTCTTACGTACAATGCAACTCCCCCACCTTTTCTGCCCTGCCTGTCCTTCCTGAACAGTTTATATCCATCCATGACGGTACTCCAGTCATGTGAGTTATCCCACCACATCTCTGTTATTCCAATCACATCATAATTCCTTGACTGTGCCAGGACTTCCAGTTCTCCCTGCTAGTTTCCCAGGCTTCTTGCATTTGTGTATAGGCACTTGAGAGAACTTGCTGTTTGTCCTGCTTTCTTAGTATGAGGCAGGAGCCCTTCCTTTTTGCGTTCTCCTGCTTGTGCTTCCTCCCGGTATCCCACGTCCCCACTTACCTCAGGGCTTTGGTCTCCTTCCCCCGGTGAACCTAGTTTAAAACCCTCCTCACTAGGTTAGTCAGCCTACTTCCAAAGATGCTCTTCTCTCTCTTCGTTAGGTGGGTTCTGTCTCTGCCTAGCACTCCTCCTTCTTGGGACACCATCCCATGGTGAAAGAATCCAAAGCCTTCTCTCCAACACCACCTGCGTACCCATTCATTGACTTTCACGATTTGACGGTCTCTACCCAGGCCTTTTCCTTCTACGGGGAGAATGGATGAAAGCACCACTTGCGCCTCAAACTCTTTTATCCTTCTTCCCAGAGCCATGTAGTCCGCAGTGATCCGCTCAAGGTCATTCTTGGCAGTATCATTGGTGCCCACGTGGAGAAGCAGGAAGGGGTAGAGATCCAAGGGCTTGATGAGTCTCGGCAGTCTCTCCATCACATTGTTGCTTGCCAGGAGCTAGGATTCACAGACTTCTCAGGTTTCAGAGGAACAGCCGTGTTAGTCTGTATTCGCAAAAAGAAAAGGAGTACTTGTGGCACCTTAGAGACTAACCAATTTATTTGAGCATGAGCTTTCGTGAGCTACAGCTCACTTCATCGGATGCATACCGTGGAAACTGCAGCAGACTTTATATACACACAGAGAGAATATGAAACAATACCTCCTCCCACCCCACTGTCCTGCTGGTAATAGCTTATCTAAAGTGATCATCACTTTAGATAAGCTATTACCAGCAGGACAGTGGGGTGGGAGGAGGTATTGTTTCATATTCTCTCTGTGTGTATATAAAGTCTGCTGCAGTTTCCACGGTATGCATCCGATGAAGTGAGCTGTAGCTCACGAAAGCTCATGCTCAAATAAATTGGTTAGTCTCTAAGGTGCCACAAGTACTCCTTTTCTTTTTACAGACTTCTCAGTTTGGGGGGCATGCCATGCCCACAAGGGCCAGATGCACCAAACTGCCCTAGCCCCCGGGGGCTCCCCACCCTCCCTTCACTCCTAACTGCTGCACTGTGCCCCCTTCACCTCTAACCCCTGCCCCCTCCTGCACCTTAACCCTTAATCCCTGCACCCCCCTCCTGCATCAACCCATCCACTCCTCTCCTGTGCACTAACTCCTGCACCGTGCCTTCTTCACTCCTAATCCCTGCTCTCCCCTTCTGTACCCCTAACCCCCGCACTGTGCTCAGGGCCGGCTCAGAACATTTTGGCACCTGAGGCTGGGAGCTCAAATGATGCCCCTATGCCCCCTTGCTTGGGCCAAAACTTTGAAAGGTCTCAATTCTGCCTTCTTCCTGTTCTACTCCTCTCATTGTACTGCTCTGCTACCTACCCCAATAAAGGAGAACTAACAACTATAAATGCCTTGTTCAAAAATTTTAAACTCCTGAACAGCAAATGTAACTTTTCTTGTCTGTATAGTAAACACTGGCATTTTTATCTGTTTGAATAATCAAAGTGGCACTTTCCGGGCCTTCTTGGTTGCAAAGATTTGAACTGCTTCCTGCTGAAGGTCCACAGTCTGGGCCAGCTCATGCTCTATTGAGATGGTTGCAAGGCTTACCAGCCTCTCCTGTGTCATTGTGGAGCATAGATGTGTTTTTATTAACTTCAGCTTGGAGAAGCTGCGTTCTCCACTGGCAACTGTTCCAGGAAGTGTTAGAAGTATGCACAGAGCAACAAAAGCATTTGGAAAGAGGGTGGTAATCTTATTTGTGCACATATATTCCAGAACAGCCTTTGGAGTTGATCCTGCTGAAATGTATCTTGAAAGGGCTTTCAGTTCATCACCGAAATTGCTCGCATCAATATCGCGCATGTCATCATGTGTCAATACTGTCTCTAGTGCCCTGCATTGCTGGGGTAGGTCTTCTTCAGGTATAGTGAGGAGATTTGGAATATCATATAACATCCCAAATATACTCCTGTGTTCCTTGAGCTGCATGAAACATTCTTCAACTGACTGTATTGCACAATCTAACACCTGGTTAAAGAATTCAACTTTGAATTGTTGTTTGGGGACTCTTATGGGATTATCCCATGTCTCGTAATCAAAATGTCTTCTTCAGTGACTCTTGTATTCTTGAACGGGTGGGAAAATAGCTTCAGTGTGAAGTTCCTCTGCCAACTTCTGTGCACTCTTCAGAACATTTTGAAATCCCTCATCTGACTGGTAAGACTATAGGTATGACTTTGCTTTGTCCAGTTGTTCCATTGCTCCAGATATATCAAGGTCAACACCTTGGAGTCTCTTGCTTACATTTATTTCATTTTTAACTGGCTCCTACTACTTCAGTTGACTGCCTGTTCTCCTCAGGTGGGTTCAGGGAAGCAGCAGGAAACAGGAAGCTCCCTGAGAAGCTGGTCCAGGCTCCTGGGGGGTGCTAGAGAGGTTCATAAGAGGCTCCTCCTCCTCCTCTCTCTCTCCTTGCAGCTCCTGCTGCTTTCTGTCATTCCCGCTCACCTTTTCTCCTGCCTACCTGTTATGTCTCTTGTGCCCTCCTTCCTCCAGCACAGCACTCCACCATCTCCGTGCATGTAGAGCAGAGAGAATACATATGCACCAGCAGCAGACACAATTTTCTACACTCTGGGTCCTAGTGGCACCCCCGCCCCCTCCCCCCACTACAGTCTGGCCAGTCGCCTCATGGTAAGGCCAGCCCTGACTGTGCCCCCTTCACACCTAATCCCTCCACTCCCCTCCTGTACCATAACCCCTGCACTGTGCCCCCTTCACACCTACCCCCTTCACCCCTAACTTCTGCATCCCCCTCCTGCACCCATGTAGAAAAAATGACCTGGATGCACAGACGGAGTAGCTGCCATTGCTGCTCGCTCCCCCACTGAACTGCTGCTCCTCTGACGTGCGCACCCCCTAGGGGCTGTGAGTGGAGGAGTGAGGAGCAACATCAGGGCTCCTTGCATCCAGATCACTTTCCCCACCTGGGCAGCATAAGAAGGGGGCAGGAGAGCAGCAACTCCTGATGCTCGCTTCATAGTGCACACAGCCTAGTGTGTTTTGGGGGGACTCTGTGAGTGAGAGAGAGTATGAGCACACTGTTTCTTTAAGAAAGCACTCAGGGTCAGGTGCCTGAAGGTTTATTCAGACACAAGCAGCTGCCAGCAGCTCCTGGACCCAGAGAGGCGGCAGCAGCACACACAGAGACCCCCTATCCTATCACCCCAACTCCAGTGGAAACCAGATACACAGGCGGGGGGAGGGGAACACACCAACATCAGCTTCCCTTCCTCCCACTCCGCAGAGCAGTCCAGAGTGGCCAGGGGCAGCTCCAGGTAAGGAACCGGGGGCGGGGGGAGAGGGGAGAAATAGGAGCAGTGGCACCTGCGTACAGCAGTAGAGCCAGGGGTTACCCCTGCTCCAGAGAAAAGTCACCTGGCTCGGCTGGTCATCCAACTGCCCGCTGCACCTCAGGTCCCTCCCCTCTCTCCAGATGCTGCTGCTCCACCTTCTTGCAGCCTCTGTCAGCCCAGCTGGCTCTCGGCAGGTCAGGTAAGAATCAGGCAAACCCTGCACATGGCGCCCTCTTTGGCAGGCCGCCCTGGGCTGCTGCCCGGAACACCCACTCCCAGGGCAGGCCTTAAGTTAAACAGAAATTAGAAGGTCCAGGGCCAAAAAGTGAAATTCCTGCAAGCTGCATGGAAACTTCTTAAATGTTGGGAATCATTCAGAAAGGGATAGATAATAAGAGAAAATATCACGTTGCCTCTATAAATCCATGATACGCCCACATCTTGAATACTGTGTGTAGATGTGGTTACCTCATCTAAAAAAAAAAGATATATTGTAATTGGAAAAGGTTCAGAAAAGAGCAACAAAAAGGATTAGGGGTATGGAACAGCTGCCATATGAGGAGCGATTAAAAGATTGGGACTTTTCAGCTTGGAAAAGAGACGACAAAGAGGGGATATGATAAAGGTCTATAAATTCATGACTGGTGTGGAGAAAGTAAATAAGGAAGTGTTATTTACTCCTGCTTATAACACAAGAATTAGGGGTCACCCAATGAAATTAACAGGCAGCAGGTTAAAAACAAACAAAAGGAAGTATTTCTTCACACAACGCACAGTCAACCTGTGAAACTCTTTGCCAGAGGATGTTGTGAAGGCCAAGACTATAACAGGGTTCAAAAAGAAACTAGATAAATTCATGGAGGACAGGTTCATCAATGGCTATTAGCCAGGATGGACAGGGATGGTGTCCCTAGCCTCCGTTTGTCAAAAGCTGGGAATGGGCAACAGCGGATGGATCACTAGATGATTACCTGTTCTGTTCATTCCCTGTAGGGCACCTGGCATTGGCCACTGTCGGAAGACAGGATACTGGACTAAATTGATGTTTGGTCTGACCAAATATGGCTGTTCCTATGTTACATTAATAATACATAAAACTCCTAAATAATCAAAGCCATTTTGAGCAACTGCTTTACTTAAATGTAATTAAATGACTGCTTTTAAATAAAGATAGTGTAACGAAAAATCTAGGTAAGCAAATAACATAACTTACTGATGAAAATTCCTATCAGGCAAGTACACTAGAAAAGAACATATGCAAGTTCAAAGCTCTAATGTGTTGGAATTCAAAGGATTTTGTAATATTTACACAAAGATATACTTATGAGGTCTGCAGAAAGCTTAAGACATCCTTAAAATGTCCTTATCTAAATTAAATAATTTGTTCTGGAAAAAAGTAACATTCTTTAAGACGGAAAATATTGACATAGTACTTCTTATGTCAAGCTGCAGAAATAAATAGGCCAGTAATGTTACATAAGTGCAATATTAGCTAATTTGTAATTGTGCATGGATTTCAAAGGACACTGAAAGAGAGCTTCTTTTGATTATATAAAATTTATCCAGAGAATTTAAGAGAATATATGTTCCGCCTCAGCCAACAGATCTGCAGATTTACAAATATTGTTGTTCACAGATTTCCTCCCAGAAGTTGCTAAGAACAGTATAATGGTACAGTATTTCCAACTCCATAGGTATGTCTACACTGCAATTAGACACCTGCAGCTGATTCAGGCTCTCTGGGGTCAGACTAAGGGGTGGTTTAATTGCAGTGTAGATATTTTGGCTTGGGCTGCAGTCCAAGTTCTGGGGCCCTTCCACCTCACAGGGTCCCTGAGCCCAGGCTCCAGACCAAGCCCAAACATCTACACCAGTGGTTCTCAACTTTTCCAGGTGACTGTATTCCTTCCAGGAGTTTGATTTGTCTTGTGTACCCCCAAGTTATGCCTCACTTAAAAACTACTTGCTTACAAAATCAGACATAAAAACACAAAAGTGTCTCAACACACTATTACTGAAAAATTGCTTAGTTTCTTATTTTTACAATATAATTATAAAATAAATCAATTGGAATAATGTTAGTTTGTACTGACTTCACTAGTACTTTTTAGTAGCCTGTTGTAAAATTAGGCAAATATCTAGAGGAGTTGATGTACCCCTCTGCATACCCCCAGAGGTACGCGTACCCCTGCTTGAGAACCACTGATCTACACAGCAATTAAACATCCCCTTAACCCAAGCCACACAAGCCGGAGTCAGCTGGCACAGGCCAGCCATGGGTTTTTAATTGTGGTGTAGACATACCCCAAGTGTTCACTTTTGCTGCAGGATCCTCCACAGCCCTCCTTCTAGGGGCTCTATCTCTGTCCTGACAAGCTTCCCCAGCTATTACTCGCTTCGCTCTACCACAGGAGACTTCTTCTGACCTTCTGGGGTCCCTTCCAACCCTTATATTCTATGATTCTATGATTCTTACTCCCTGTGAATCAGCAGCCCATCTTATAGGAGGTGCCACTTCTGGGCTGCTGTCACATGACTTACAGGCCACTGACTGGGGCCTTTACCTCTTACAGATGCAGTTCACCCTGTGAAAGGAGAAAACGATGGCATTTTTATTTCCCTAGGTTGAGCTTTTCCCTTGGGGCTAGAATCATTTTTTTAAAATAAATAAATAAGTAAACAGAGCCCACAGCTAAGAAATCTAGAGACATGAAGAAAAGGTAAGGTCTATGAAGAGAAAAAAGTAAAGGCTACAAATAAAGCCAACTACAGCTATATTAATTTATTGAAAAATATTTATTATTTAAAATTTATTTCTAAATTAATTTGCCTTAAAGCCAAACTTTTCATAGGCTACATCTGCACTAAGAGTGCGGTGTGTAACTCCCCAGAGCTAGCATGAGTATAAATAGCAAAGTAGCCACAGTAGTGGCAGTGGAGGCATCATTGAACCAAGTACATACCCACCAGTTTAAGGTTGGTTTGCATTCAATACGGTTCAGATGTGCCTCTGCTGCTGCTGCTACTAGTGCTACTGTAGCTACACTTTTATTTATACTCGTACTAGCTTGATGAGAGCTAGCACGACTATGTGTGCATAGGCAGTGGTATCACACCCATCTTATAATGCAGGACATAGTTAGGACATGGTGCTGAGTTCTTCAAGACTTCATTTATGCATGCCTTTCACAGAGGGTTAATTTGTGACTGCTCCACAGCTAGAGCAGAGCTGTCTGGTAGAGGTGTGCCAAATATGGAACTCTCTCTCCTATTGAAGCTGTTCCATTTATTATAAAATAATTAGATATTTATTCAAGCAGGAACCTGAACCCACCCAGGTCTGCCCACCACATCAGTAGGCTACACAGTCAGTCGCACTTTTTTCTTTGCTACCCCAATGACTATTTAAGAATTTCATGCAAAGTAGAATTTCAACAGAAAAGAAATGAACCCTAGAAGATTCTTCTGTAATCCAGGAGTTAGGACACTTACCTGGGACAAATGGGTTCAAATGCCCAATTTGAATCAGGCAGAGGAATGGTTTGAACTTCGGTCTCCTGCATCTTAGATGCATGTGCTGGGTAGTGGATACAGGGGCGGGGGGATGCAACACAACTTCTTTGAGAGTGGTAGCCATATTAGTCTGTATCAGCAAAAACAACGAGGAGTTCTTGTGGCACCTTAGAGACTAACAAAATTATTTGGGCATAAGCTTTTGTGGGCTAAAACCCACTTCATCAGATGCATGGAGAGGAACATACAGTAGGGAGGTATAAATACACAGCATATGAAAAGATGGGAGTTGCCTTTCCAAGTGTGGGGGTCAGTGCTAACAAGCCAGTTCAATTAAGTTGGAAGTGGGCTATTCTCAACAGTAAACAAGAAGGGGTGGAAATCACTTTTGTAGTGCTAATGAGGCCAATGTAAACAAGGTGGCCCATTTCAAACAGTTGACAAGAAGGTGTCAGTATCAGCAGGGGGAAATTAGTTTTCGTAGTGATCCATGAACTCCCAGTCTTTATTCAGGCCTAATTCAATGGTGTTCAGTTTGCAAATTAATTCCAGTTCTGCAGTTTCTCATTGAGTCTGTTTTTGAAGTGTTTTTGTTGAAGAATTGCCACTTTTAAGTCTGTTATTGAGTGTCCAGGGAGATTGAAGTGTTCTCTGACTGGTTTTTGAATGTTATAATTCTTGATGTCAGATTTGTGTCCATTTATTCTTTTATGTAGAGACCGTCCAGTTTGGCCAATGTACATGGCAAAGGGGCATTGCTGGCACATGATGGCATATATCACATTGGTAGATGTGCAGGTGAACAAGCCCCTGATGGTGTGGCTGATGTGGTTAGGTCCTATGATGGTGTCCCCTGAATAGATAGGCAGACAGAGTTGGCCACAGGGTTTGTTGCATGGATTGGTTCCTGGGTTAGTGTTTTTGCTGTGTAGTTGCTGGTGAGTATTTGCTTCAGGTTCGGGAGCTGTCTGTCAGCAAGGACTGGCCTGTCTCCCAAGGTCTGTGAGAGTGAGGGATCATCCTTCAGGATAGGTTGTAGATCCTTGATGATGTGCTGGAGAGGTTTTAGTTGGGGGCTATAGGTGGCTGCTCGTGGCATTCTGTTATTTTCTTTGTTGGGCCTGTCCTGTAGTAGGTGTAGTACTTCTGGGTACCCTTCTGGCTCTGTCAATCTGTTTCTTTACTTCACCAGGTGGGTATTGTAGTTTTAAGAATGCTTGATAGAGATCCTGTAGAGATCCTTAAAGACGGGCACTACATTAGCCTTTTTCCAGTCATCCAGGATGTCCCCCAATCACCATAAGTTTTCAAAGACGATGGCCAATGGCTCTACAATCACATCCGCCAACTCCTTTAGCACCCTTGGATGCAGTGCATCTGGCTCCATGGACTTGTGTTCATCCAGCTTTTCTAAATAGTCCTGCACCACTTCTTTCTCCACAAAGGGCTGGTCACCTCCTCCCCATGCTGTGCTGCCCAGTGCAGTAATCTGGGAGCTGACCTTGTTCATGAAGACAGAGGCAAAAAAAGCATTGTATACATTAGCCTTTTCCAGATTCTCTGTCACTAGGTGGCCTCCCCCATTCAGTAAGGGGCCCACACTTTCCTTGACCTTCTTCTTGTTCCTAACATACCTGTAGAAACCCTTCTTCTTACTCTTAACATCCGTTGCTAGCTGCAACTCCAAGTGTGATTTAGCCTTCCTGATTTCACTCCTCTATGCCTCAGCAATATTTTTATACTCTTCCCTGGTCATTTGTCCAGTCTTCTACTTCTTGTAAGCTTCTTTTTTGTGTTTGAGATCAGCAAGGATTTCACTGTTAAGCCAAGCTGGTTGCCTGCCATATTTGCTATTCTTTCTACACATCGGGATGGTTTGTTCCTGCAGCCTCAATAAGGATTCTGTAAAATACAGCCAGTTCTCCTGGACTCCTTTCCCCCTCATGTTATTCTCCCAGGGGATCCTGCCCATCAGTTCCCTGAGGTTGTCAAAACCCACTTTTCTGAACTCCAGGGTCCGTATTTTGCTGCTCTCCTTTCTTCCTTTTGTCAGGATACTGAACTCGACCATCTCATGGTCACTGCCTCCCAGGTTCACATCCACTTTTGCTTCCCCTACTAATTCTTCCCGGTTTGTGAGCAGCAGGTCAAGAAGAGCTCTGCCCCTAGTTGGTTCCTCCAGCACTTGCACCAGGAAATTGTCCCCTACACTTTCCAAAAACTTCCTGGATTGTCTGTGCATCGCTGTATTGCTCTCCCAGAAGATATCAGCGTGATTGAAATTCCCCGTGAGAACCAGGGCCTGTGATCTAGTAACTTCTGTTAGTTGCCGGAAGAACTCCTCTTCCACCTCATCCCCTGGGTCTGGTGGTCTATAGAAGACTCCCACCATGACATCACCCTTGTTGCTCATATTTCTAAACTTAATCCAGAGACTCTCAGGTTTTTCTACAGTTTCATAACAGAGCTCTGAGCAGTCATACTGCTCTCTTACGTACAATGCAACTCCCCCACCTTTTCTGCCCTGCCTGTCCTTCCTGAACAGTTTATATCCATCTATGACAGTACTCCAGTCATGTGAGTTATCTCACCAAATCTCTGTTATTCCAATCACATCATAATTCCTTGACTGTGCCAGGACTTCCAGTTCTCCCTGCTTGTTTCCCAGGCTTCTTCAATTGTGTATAGGAACTTAAGATAACTCACTGATTGTCCTGCTTTCTCAGTATAAGGCAGGAGTCCTCCCCTCTTGCACTCTCCTGCTCATGCTTTCTCCTGGTATCCCACTTCCCCACTTACCTCAGGGCTTTGGTCTCCTTCCCCCAATGATCCTAGTTTAAAGCCCTCCTCAGTAGGTTAGCCAGCCTGCTTCCAAAGATGCTCTTCCCTCTTTTCGTTAGGTGGAGCCCATCTCTGCCTAGCAATCCTTCTTCTTGGAACACCATCCCATGGTCAAAGAATCCAAAGCCTTCTCTCTGACACCACCTGCGTAGCCATTTGTTGACTTCCACAATTTGACAGTCTTTAGCTGAGCCTTTTCCTTCCACAGAGAGGATGGACGAGAACACCACTTGCGCCTCAAACTCCTGTATCCTTCTTCCCAGAGCCACACAGTCTGCAGTGATCTGCTCAAGATCATTCTTGGCATCATCATTGGTGCCCACATGGAGAAGCATGAAGGGGTAGCGATCCAAGGGCTTGATGCATCTAGGCAGTCTCTCTGTCACATCGTGAATCCTAGCTCCTGGCAAGCACCACACATCTCAGCTTTTCCGGTCAGTACAGCAGATGGATGACTCAGTCCCCCTTAGGACCCTGACCACCGCCACCAGCCTCCTTCTCTTGGGAGTGGTGGTCGTGGAACCCGCATCCCCAGGACAGTGCATCTAGTGCCTTCCAGTTGGTGGAGTCTCCTAAGTGAAAGAAGTATGGGCTGGATGAATGGACTATAGAAAGCTGGCTAGATCATCAGGCTCAATGGGTCGTGATCAATGGCTCCATGTTGAGTTCGCAGCTGGTATCAAACGAAGTGCCCCAAGGGTCAGTCCTGGGGCTGGTTTCGTTCAATATCTTCATTAATGATCTGGAGGATTGTGTGGATTGCACCCTCAGCAAGTTTGCAGATGACACTAAACTGGGAGGAGAGGTAGATACGCTGGAGGGTAGGGATAGGATACAGAGGGCCCTAGACAAATGAGAGGATTGGGCCAAAAGAAATCTGATGAGGTTTAACAAGGACAAGTGCAGAGTTCTGCACTTAGGACAGAAGAATCCCATGCACCGCTACAGACTAGGAACTGTGTGGCTCGGCAGCAGTTCTGCAGAAAAGGACCTAGAGGTTACAGTGGACAAGAAGCTGGATATGAGTCAGTTGCCCTTGCTATTCAGAGCAGGAGATCAATGATGAGTTGGCCTTTATAGAGGCTCCCACAACTTACCCTCATTCATAGACTTATCTATTCACATTGTTACACAACTGTGGGAGCAAAGAGAAGAGAAGAAGGGAACCACATTGCCACCCTCCCCTCAAACCCTGTTTTGGGACCGTCTCGGGCTGCCAAGGCTCTTGCCAAGAAGTACATACATCTCCCATCATCATTGTGTAATACTCATTTCAGCATCTGCACAAAGTGCTCTGCCAATACATTTTATGTTGGGTGATAGACAGCCAGCCTAGTATGTTTTGCATAATTTTGCCATGTAAATGTCTGAAAATCCTCAGAAATATGTTGTGGACCATTATCTGTAGGAAAAAAAAACTCCTCACATTACCCATAGGTGGCAATCATATTGAGAAGCATTTCAGTTGTTTTTACAGAAGAGGTTGTTGTCATGTGTGCCACCTATGGCTACTGAGAATAAGCATTAACCATTATTAAATACATATGCTTATTTTTTTTCTGTAAAGTCAACGTGCAGCCATTGCCAGGGCTTCATAGCCATTTCCATAGGAAGCATGGTGCCTTTTCTGGCATGTTTCAATGGCTATTACAGAAGTCTCAATAGCTACTTTCAATTTCTATACCCTTCCATTTTTATTACCCCTTGGTGCTGGTCATGTAATTCCACTAGCATCCTTTTCTGTAAACGTTTTGGTATTATTACTTATAGCCAACAACCATCCTCCATGGATAACTCCAGTTTCCTGAAAGAGTAATTTTAATTTCTCTGTATTATGTGATGGGGCTACCCCGAAACTGCATAATGAATCACCTTAACCAAAATGGGTCTTTTATTGTTTCCAGAGCAATTTCCTTATGTATAATAGGAAGCTCATTTGGAAAGAGACTCTATATACAGAATATTCCTCTCTGTATTTCCCTGTGTATAGGGCCACACAGGACAGTGCATCTGCATGAGTGTGTTTTTCTGATGATCTACAATAAATGTCAAACTGGTAGGCAGCTGAGATCTGCAACCTAGCTGCTGCAATTGGTGGAACACCTACCTTTGGGTATTTTTAACAATTGTTTATGATCAGTGACGAGGGGTTCCCCCTCCAAACAGGTATGCATAGAATGTAACCCCAAAACTGGTGCTTAAAGCCTCTTTTTCTATCAGTGAATAGTTTCTCTCATCTTTTGATGATGTGATGGAAGTTAAGAGTTTTCACTCCCATCTTTACAAATATATACGACAGCCCCAACTCATACAGGAGAGGCATCACAGGCTATATTAAGGGAAGTTCTGGATTACAATTTTCCAAAAAGCTGGAACTACTCAGTTTCTTTCTCACTTCCTCAAAAGCCTTATTTTCGTTTTCTGTCCAAACCCACTTCATATTTTTCTGTATCAGGACAGACATTGGACTGATTAATGTTGATAAGCTTGAGAATATGTATATATATTTGATAAGTTTGATAATGTGTGTATGTGTGTTATATATATATTATTTTTCTCTGTGATGTTTTTGTCCTTAAAATAAAGGTGTTTACTTAAAAATAGTTATGAGGTAACTTGTAACTGCTGGGCAGCCAAATAGTGGTGGCTGCTGACTGAGGGCCCAGTTCTGCAGGCAGCAGTGCAGAAGTAAGGGTGGCAATACCATACCATGCCATCCTTACTTCTGCAATGGTGCTGGCAATGATTCTTCCTTCATAGCTGGGCTCCTGGCCAGCAGCTGCCGCCCTCCAGCTGCCCAGCTCTGAAGGCAGTGCTGCAGTCTGCAGCAGCGCAGAAGTAAGAGTAGCAGTGCCGCAACCCCCCCTACAATAACCATCTCCTTTTCGGGTCAGGATCCCTAAAATTACAACACTGAGAAATTTCAGGTGTAAATAGCTGAAATCATGAGATTTCCTATTTTTAAAATCCTAGGACTGTGCAATTGACCAAAATGGACCATGAATTTGATAGGGCACTACTCATAGCCTTTGGAGAGAAAGCAACAGAGGTGCTAGCCGTTAGGCAGACTGGCCTGCTGGGGATATCACAGTGTAAGGCGGGAAGCTGTGATGCCTTAAAACCCCTGGTCAGATACGAGTGGGGCAAGAGTCCCTGCCCAGAGACTGGTGGTGGCTGGAGACTTGAGATCTGATTGGGCACTCCTGGAGTGGATCATGGTGTGGGAGAGGGGAGTACAGGTGCAGTTACTCAGAAACTGTGACTGTACTAAATATAGCTTTGTATTTTTCTTTCAGTTCCCTCATTCCATCTTTCATGTGGTGTACCATACTCCAATACAAGTTAAGCTTGTATAGCCAATTTCTGCCCATTATTGGGGGGCCACTTCCTTCACTTCCAAGTAACTTTAATAGTGGACACATACCTTGATAAATTACAGAGACAGGTAGACTGCCTATACTCTTATCTGCCCTTTATTGTGATTTTGTAAAAGCACATTAGTTTCTCTTAGTCTTACCACCAGGAAATATTTTTTTGTACAGAAATCACAGATGTTGCCACTGCTGTATCTATTTCCATTTTCTATATCATATCATTTACTATTATGCTACCATAAAAAGGGGGAGGCAAGTGATATGTCTGTTCGCACACAGTTCTATGAAATGATACTGTCAAGGTTCCTTCCCCACTCTGAACTCTAGGGTACAGATGTGGGGACCTGCATGAAAGCCTCCTAAGCTTATTTTTACCAGCTTAGGTTAAAACTTCCCCAAGGTACAAACTATTTTCCTTTTGCCCTTGGACTTTCTTGCTGCCAGCACCAAGCGTCTAAAAGATATATAACCAGGAAAGAGCCTGCTTGGAAACGTCTTTCCCCCAAAATCCTCCCCAAACTCTATACCACCTTTCCTGGGGAAGGCTTGATAAAAATCCTCACCAATTTGCAGAGGTGAGCACAGACCCAAACCCTTAGATCTT
This sequence comes from Caretta caretta, assembly GCF_965140235.1. NCBI lineage: Eukaryota > Metazoa > Chordata > Testudines > Cheloniidae > Caretta > Caretta caretta. The sequence continues at coordinate 148,573,598 of NC_134207.1, read as the reverse complement.
AACAACAATGAAAAAGCAATCAGGTTCTTAAAAGAAGAATATTAATTGAAGAAAAAGTATAAGAATCAGCTCTGTAAAATCAGGATGGTAAATACCTTACAAAGTAATTAGATTCAAAACATAGAGAATCCCTCTTGGCAAAACCTTAAGTTACAAAAAGACACAAAAACAAGAATATCCATTCCATTCAGCACAGCTTATTTTCTCAGCCATTTAAACAAAACAGAATCTAACACATATCTAGCTAGATTACTTACTAAGTTCTAAGACTCCATTCCTTTCTGTTCCTGGCAAATGCATCACACACACACACACACAGAGAGAGAGCGCGCCTTTGTTTCTCCCCCGCTCCAGCTTTGAAAGTATCTTGTCTCCTCATTGGTCATTTTGGTCAGGTGCCTGTGAGGTTATCCTAGCTTCTGAACCCATTACAGGTGAAAGAGTTTTTCCTTTGGCCAAGAGGGATTTTAAAGGTGCTTACCCTTCCCTTTATATTTATGACACGCCCCACAAATCACAGATAGGGTGAAACGCTTTCTGTGATTTCTTCCTGGAGCTCTAGGAGAAAACAGAGTTAATAAGACACATGGACCTCTAAATATACTACCAAGTATATAAAGACTAACAATATTTTCCACATCTCAAGGACGATTTTAACCAGATGATTCTGGGAAATTTTCATGGGAGAGTGCATCAGCCACTTTGTTAGAAGCTCCTGAGATGTGTTGGATGTCAAAATCAAAATCTTGGAGAGCTAAACTCCACTGAATAAGTTTTTTGTTATTTCCCGTGGTGGTATGAAGCCACTGTAGCGCAGCATGGTCGGTTTGCAGGTGAAAACGCAGTCCCCAAACATATGGGTGTAGCTTTTCCAGGGTGTAGACAATGGCGTAACATTCTTTTTCACTGACTGACCAGTTGCTTTCTCCCTCAGACAGCTTCTTGCTGAGAAACACTACAGGGTGGAATTCTTGATCTGGTCCTTCCTACATTAAAACTGCTCCCATACCACGCTCGGATGCATATGTGGTTACTAGGAACGGTTTGTCAAAGTCTGGGGCCCTTAGTACAGGGTTAGACATGAGTGTCGCTTTAAGCTGGTTACAGGCCTTCTGACATTCTTCAGTCCACTGAATGGCCTTTGGATGTTTCTTTTTGGTTAGGTCTGTCAGTGGGGCAGCGATTTGGCTGTATTGTGGTACAAATCACCTGTATAACCGGCCAAGCATAAGGAGGATGAAACCTGTTTCTTTGACTTTGGGACAGGCCACTTTTGGATAGCATCCACTTTGGCCTGTTCCTTGACCCATCTACTGTCCAAGGTAAGTCACTCTGTTTAGGCCTATTTGACACTTCTTAGCCTTAACAGTTAGTCCTGCCTCCCTTATGCGCTCAAAGACTTTTTTTAGATGTTCTAGGTGTTCTGCCCAGGAAGCCAAAAATATGGCCACATCATCAAGGTAGGCGACTGCATATTCTTCTAATCCCGCTAGGAGACCATCCACAAGTCTTTGGAAGGTGGCAGGTGCATTCCGCAGCCTAAAAGGGAGTATGTTAAATTCATACAGCCCGACATGTGTGGTGAAGGCTGACCTTTCCTTGGCGGATTCATCTAGCGGTACCTGCCAGTACCCCTTGGTTAAGTCCAAGGTAGAGGTGAACTGGGCCTGTCCCAGTTTCTCTAATAGTTCATCTGTGCGTGGCATTGGATAGTTGTCTGGGCTAGTGACAGCATTTAGCTTACTTTTTTGCGTGGACTACTGTATCTCCTCATCTGGTATGGGATCTAAAATGACTGGAGATACCCATGCACTGCCAGAGGGACTGATTACACCCATCTGTAACATATCCTGCATCTCCCGTTATACACAGTTTTAGCTTGAGGAGACACCCGGTAAGGTTGGACTTTAATTGGGTGAGCATTATCTGTGTCAATGGAGTGGTATGCCCGTTCAGTCAGTCCTGGGGTGGTTGAGAACGTCGGCGCGTAGCTAGTGCACAGCTCCTGGATCTGCTGTCGTTGCATACACCCAAGGGTCATGGAGAGTTTCACCTCTTCCACGCCACCAGCACTTTTCCCTTCGTAGTAGACACCTTCAGGCCACTCGGCATCATCTCCTCCCTGGGCTGTAAACTGACAAACCTTTAATTCTCTGGAATAAAAGGGCTTTAGAGAATTAATATAGTATATCTTAGGCTTTCGGTTGGAGGTGGGGAATGCTATGAGATAATTAACGGCTCCCAGGTGCTCCTGAACCATGAATGGCCCTTCCCACGACACTTCCATTTTATGGGCCTGGAGCGCCTTTAAGACCATGATCTGGTCCCCTACTTCGAAGGAACGCTCTCTGGGATGTTTATCATACCAGGCTTTTTGCTCTTTTTGAGCATCCTGTATGTTTTCTTTAGCAAGGGCTAGAGAGGTTTGGAGGGTGTTTTGTAGGTTGGTTATGAAGTCCAGAATGTTAGTTCCTGGAGAAGGTGTAAATCCCTCCCATTGCTGCTTCACCAACTAGACAAATTGGAGGATTGGGCCAAAAGAAATCTGATGAGGTTCAATAAGGATAAGTGCAGGGTCCTGCACTTAGGACGGAAGAACCCAATGCACAGCTACAGACTAGGGACCGAATGGCTAGGCAGCAGTTCTGCGGAAAAGGACCTAGGGGTGACAGTGGACGAGAAGCTGGATATGAGCCAGCAGTGTGCCCTTGTTGCCAAGAAGGCCAATGGCATTTTGGGATGTATAAGTAGGGGCATAGCGAGCAGATCGAGGGACATGATCGTCCCCCTCTATTCGACATTGGTGAGGCCTCATCCGGAGTACTGTGTCCAGTTTTGGGCCCCACACTACAAGAAGGATGTGGATAAATTGGAGAGAGTCCAGTGAAGGGCAACAAAAATGATTAGGGGTCTGGAACACATGAGTTATGAGGAGAGGCTGAGGGAGCTGGGATTGTTTAGTCTGCAGAAGAGAAGAATGAGGGGGGATTTGATAGCTGCTTTCAACTACCTGAGAGGTAGTTCCAGGGAGGATGGTTCTCAGTGGTGGAAGAGGACAGGACAAGGAGTAATGGTCTCAAGTTGCAGTGGGGGAGGTTTAGGTTGGATATTAGGAAAAACTTTTTCACTAGGAGGGTGGTGAAACACTGGAATGCGTTGCCTAGGGAGGTGGTGGAATCTCCTTCCTTCGAAGTTTTTAAGGTCAGGCTTGACAAAGCCCTGGCTGGGATGATTTAATTGGGGATGGGTCCTGCTTTTGAGCAGGGGATTGGACTAGATGACCTCCTGAGGTCCCTTCCAACCCTGATATTCTATGATTCTATGATAATGGCTCCTTAACCTCACGGCCATATACAAGTTCAAATGGGGAAAACCCTAAACTGGGATGTGGTACAGCTCTGTAGGCAAAGAGCAACTGCTGCAATATTAGGTCCCAATCATTGGAGTGCTCATTTACAAATCTACGTATCATGGCCCCCAAAGTTCCATTAAACTTCTCAACCATGCCATTTGTTTGATGATGGTAAGGAGTGGCAACCATTTACCTCATGAGCTTCCCAGAGGTTTTCCATAGTTCCTGCCAGAAAATTAGTCCCTGCATCTATGAGGATGTCAGAGGGCCAGCCTACCCTGGCAAAAATGTCTGCTAGTGCCTGGCACATACTTTTAGCCCTGGGGTTGCTTAGAGCTACTGCTTCCGGCCATCGGGTGGCAAAATCCATGAAAGTCAGTATGTATTGCTTTCCTCTGGGTGTCTTTTTTGGAAAAGGACCCAGAATATCCACAGCTACTCGCTGAAATGGAACCTCAATGATTGGGAGTGGCTGGAGAGGGGCTTTGACCTGGTCTGGGGTTTTCCCACTTTTTGACATACCTCACAAGACCGGACATAGGTAGACACATCCTTGCCCATTCCCTCCCAGTGGAATGACCTCCGTAAACAGTCTTTGGTCCTGTTCACCCCAGCACAGCCACAAGGATGATCGTGGGCTAAACTCAAGAGCTCGACACGGTACTTAGTTGGAACTACCAACTGTCTCTGAGGATACCAGTCTTCCTGGTGTCCACCAGAAAGAGTTTCCTTGTATAAAAGTCCTCTTTCTACAACAAACCTGGATCGATTAGAAGAGCTGAGAGGCGGTGGGTTGCTCTGGGCCACCATCCAAGCTCTCTGGAGGCTTTCATCTGCTTCCTGTTCGATCTGGAACTGTTCCCTTGATGCTGGAGACATCAGTTCCTCATTGGATTGTGAGCCTATGCTTGGTCCCTCTGGAAGCGATGTAGGGGATGGGGATGTTTCCGTTGACTGTGAACCGCTCTCTGCTGGTGCACTATGTTGGGGTTCAGGCTCCAGCTGAGCCTCTTGTGTAGGGTTATTGGTTGCTGCTGGTTCAGGTTCAGTGGGGCCCTCTGGTGTTGGGGTTGCAAGTTCTGGATTCAGTGCTGGCAATGGGTCTGGTGCTAGTTGTTCCGCCGATTCCAGTCCTGGGACTGGCTCTGTCTGGGTTTCTGGGACTGGATACACTCCTGCTGTTACAGATGTTGGCCTGGGGTCCGGGTCCATCACCTCTGCCTGGTCCTGGTAGAAGTTTCCGGAACAGAACTCGGCGTGATGGCTTGTTTAGCCTGGCTGCGGGTGACCATTCCCACCCTCTCAGCTAGCTTCACACGATTGGCCAAGTCTTCCCCCAACAGCATGGGGATGGGATAATCGTCATACACTGCAAAAGTCCACGTTCCTGACCAGCCCTGGTACTGGACAGACAACTTGGCTGTAGGCAAATCGAAAGAGTTGGACTTGAAGGGTTGAATCGTCACTTGGATCTCTGGGTCAATTAAATTGGGGTCCACTAAGGAAGCATGGATAGCTGACACTTGTGCTCCGGTGTCCGTCCACGCGGTGACCTTCTTCCTGCCCACACTCACAGTTTCCCTCCGCTCCAAGCTTATCTGGGAGGTATCTGGGCCTGAGGACCTCTGGTGTGATTCCGGTGCAATGAACTGTAATCTGTTGGGGTTCTTGGGGCAATTGGCCTTTACATGCCCTGGATCGTTACATTTAAAACATCATCCAGCTGACGGGTCACTGGGGTGAGGTGGGTTGCTGGAGAATGGTGTGGCGGGACGATAAGGTGTCTGGAGGGTTCCTTGGGGGGTAGTTGGGGCCTTAGGCTGCCCCCGGTAGTAGGGTGTGGTCTGAGGTTGTCCCTTCTGGTATCCGCTCCAACTGCGACCAGTTTTTTTCTTTTCTGCCACCTCCACCCATTTGACTCCAATCTCCCCTGCCTCGATTACAGTTTTGGGCTTCCCATCTAGGATGTATCTTTCTATTTCCTCAGGAACATCCTCTAAGAACTGCTCCATTTCCATTAGGAAGGGCAAATCTTCTGGAGATTTAACACTTGCTTCTGATATCCAGACACCCCAATGTTTCACAATGTGGTAGGCATGTCGGGTAAATGACATGTCTAGTTTCCACCTTACAGCTCTGAACTGCCGACAGAAATGCTCGGGTGTTAGCCCCATTCTGACTCTCGCCTTGGTTTTAAACAGTTAATATTGGTTCACGTGTTCCTTAGGCATTTCAGCCACCACCTCAGCTAAGGGTCCACTGAGCTGCGGCCTCAGCTCTACCATGTATTGGTCTGTAGAGATGCTGTACCCAAGGCAGGCCCTTTCAAAGTTTTCTAGGAAGGCTTCGGTATCATTGCCTGCCTTGTAGGTGGGCAACTTTCTGGGATGGGAAGTGGTACCTGGAGAAGGATTGCTAGGGTTTGTTGGTATATTCTGTAAAATCAGGATGGTAAATACCTTACAGGGTAATCAGATTCAAAACATAGAGAATCCCTCTAGGCAAAACCTTAAGTTACAAAAAGACACAAAAACAGGAATATCCATTCCATTCAGCACAGATTATTTTTTCAGCCATTTAAACAAACAGAATCTAACGCATATCTAGCTAGATTACTTACTAAGTTCTAAGACTCCTTTCCTTTCTGTTCCCAGCAAATGCATCACACACACACAGACACATACACACACACACAGCCTTTGTTTCTTCCCCGCTCCAGCTTTGAAAGTATCTTGTTTCCTCATTGGTCATTTTGGTCAGGTGCCAGCAAGGTTATCCTAGCTTCTTAACCCTTTATAGGTGAAAGGGTTTTTCCTCTGGCCAGGAGGGATTTTAAAGGTGTTTACCCTTCCCTTTATATTTATGACAGATACATTTCACACATTCTTTCATCCAGGGGACAACCTGATTCTGAGCCTGACTCCTCCACAGTCACATAACAAGTGCAGGTTTCAGAGTGGTAACCGTGTTAGTCTGTATCAGCAAAAACAACGCGGAGTCCTTGTGGCACCTTAGAGACTAACATATTTATTTGGGCATAAGCTTTCGTGGGCTAAAACTCACTTCATCAGATGCATAGAGTGAAAAATACAGTAAGCAGTATATATATGTATGAAAAGATGGGAGTTCTCTTACCAAGTGGGAGGTCAGTGCTAATGAGGACAATGCAAATAAGGTGGAAGTGGCCTATTCTCAACGGTTGATTAATTTTGTTGTGCTAATGAGGCCAGTGCAATCAAGGTAGATGTCATCCATTTCCAACAGTTGACAAAAAGGTGTGAGTATCAGCAGAGGGAAAATTTTGTAGTGACCCATCCACTCCCAGTCTTTATCCAGGCCTAATTTGATGTGGGTACCCATAGCAATGCAGCTGACTTGAACGTATAAATTGTCCCCAAATCTGAAATACTTGTGGATGAGGACAAAGTCAAAAAGCTCAGCCACCAGGTTTACCATGATATTATCAGGGATACTGTTCCTGATGGCTTGTAGTCCATCTTTGTGTGGAATGTTGGTGTAGAGAACTTCTACATCCATAGTGGCTAGGATAGTGTTTTGTGGAAGATCACCAATGGATTGTAGTTTCCTCAGGAAGTCAGTGGTGTGAAGTCAGGGGCACTACTATAGGTACCCACATGGCCCCACAGTATGCCAACATTTTTATGTCTGACTTAGAACAATGCTTCCTCACCTCTCACCCCCTAGCTCATCCCCCTACTCTACTTGCGCTACACTGATGACATCATCATCTGGACCCATGGGAAGGAGGCCCTTGAGGAATTCCACCAGGATTTCAACACTTTCCACCCCACCATCAACCTCAGCCTGGACCAGACAATATGAGATCCACTTCCTGGACACTACAGTTCAAATAAGTGATGGTCACATAAACACCACCTTATACCGGAAACCTACTGACCGCTATACTTACCTACATGCCTCCAGCTTTCATCCAGACCACATCATAGGATCCATTGTCTACAGCCAAGCAATAAGATACAACCTCATTTGCTCCAACCCCTCAGACAGAGAGAAACACCTACAAGATCTCTATCAAGAGTTCTTAAAACTACAGTACCCACCTGCTGAAGCAAAGAAACAGATTGACAGAGCCAGAAGGGTACCCAGAAGTCACCTACTACAGGACAGGCCCAACAAAGAAACTAACAGAACACCACTAGCCGTCACCTACAGCCCCCAACTAAAACCTCTCCAACGCATCATCAAGGATCTACAACCTATCCTGATGGACGATCCCTCACTCTCACAGACCTTAGGAGACAGGCCAGTCCTCGCTTACAGACAGCCCCCAAACCTGAAGCAAATACTCACCAGCAACTACACACCACACAACAAAAACACTAACACAGGAACCAATGCATGCAATAAACCCTGTTGCCAACTCTGTCTGCATATCTATTCAAGGGACACCATCATAGGACCTAATCACATCAGCCACACCATCAGGGGCTCATTCACCTGCACATCTACCAATGTGATATAGGCCATCATATGCCAGCAATACCCCTCTGCCATGTACATTGGCCAAACTGGACAGTCTCTACATAAAAGAATAAATGGACACAAATCTGACATCAAGAATTGTAATATTCAAAAACCAGAAGGAGAGGACTTCAATCTCCCTGGACATTCAATAACAGACTTAAAAGTGCCAATTCTTCAACAACAAAAACCTTCAAAAACAGACTTCAATGAGAATCTGCAGAACTGGAATTATTTTGCAAACTGGACACCATCAAATTAGGCCTGAATAAAGACTCGGTGTGGATGGGTCACTACAAAAAGTAATTTTCCTTCTGCTGATATTCACACCTTCTTGTCAACTGTTGGAAATGGACGACATCCACCTTGATTGCATTGGCCTCATTAGCACTACAAAAGTAATCAACTGTTGAGAATAAGCCACTTCCACCTTAATTGTATTGTCCTCATTAGCACTGACCCCCCCCCACTTGGCAAGGCAACTCCCATTATTTTCATATATATACTGCTTACTGTATTTTTCACTCCTTGCATCTGATGAAGTGAGTTTTAGCCCATGAAAACTTATCCCCAAATAAATGTGTTAGTCTCTAAGGTGTCACAAGGACTCCTCTTTGTTATAACTAGTGCAGTGGCTCCTAGCTTTAGGCACTGACAGCTTTCTATGGGATATGGTTTTATGCCATGGTGCACTCTGGCAAGCCTGGGCATCAGCTTAGTGCTCCTTATGGTGTGATGTCCCTAAACAGTGGAAACATGGCTCTCTCCATTCTGTATCAGAGGTGCCAAATTGTATCAATATCTTCTTCAGCCCCTGCTTGAGTCCTTTCTTCCCAGACATGGCACAATGAGATTAGTTTATTGTCAAATTGTGGCTCATTTTCCTTTGTTGATTCAAACAGATCAGTCTCCTCAGTCCCATTTAGTGGCAGTTCATTGTTACACACAATATTCTCTGCCTCTTTTAGAAAATTACCAAAACAATAAGTAGCATACAGTTTTTTCACACTTTCAAAAAATTCAGAGAGATTTTCTCTTTCTATTTGTTTTCTTAGATTAAACCTGTATCGTTCTGTTAAAAAATGGGTGGTAGGCACAATTTTTTTTAGAATTTCTATTATGTCATTATACTCCAGTTCACCCAGTTCTTGTGGAAAAATATAAATTTTTAAGCACTCCAAGTGCTGTTTTGCCCACCAGTGTTAGGAAAACAGCCCTTTGTTTATAAGTGTGTTCTATAGTATTTACATAAAAACACTGCTCAAGTCTCTGAATATAGGTCAGAAAATCTTACCCTTTTCATTAGACTCTCTCTAATATAATAATCCTCATCACCAGTTTTCTGTGTTATGTTCACACCATACACATAGAGAAATGAGATAAAAGTATAAATACTCTTCCTGGAAGGTTGCAACATAACACTGTGTAGTGAGGTGGACTGGCACTCCCCAGACTCAGAGGAAGAGGGTGGCTCCACTCCCTCATGGGCCCTACCCCCTAGCTCCACCCACCAGAAGCTAAGGGGCGGGGATGGTATAAAGGCGGGACCCGGAACCTCAGTCAGGGCCCAGACACTGGAGGGGACAGATGCATCCCTTGAGCACTCATGCTGGGAGGTGGCAGCAGCAGGCCTGCAGAGTGCAGATGACTAGCCTGGACCCAGGACAACCCAGCCCCATAGGAAGCAGATGACTGGCCTGGACCACCCGGACTCCTGGACAACCCGGCCCCACAGGAGACAGACTGCTGGCCAGGACCGCCAGCTGGTCCAACCCTGGCAGAGCTTCTGCTGGCAACTGAGGCCCCACCAATCACCTTACCTCACTAGACCAGCAGGTACCCTTGGAGGGGGAGCGTGGAAGTGACCCAGGGATAGTAGACCCCTGTCTGGCTGCAACGCTGGCAGAGGGTGAGTCAGCGTGTTGCGGCTTGGATCCCTGTTGACATGGTGGCAGACCCCTCCGCCACCCTTAGTGCCCTGGGCTGGAACACAATGGAGTGGGAGGGCCTGCATCCCCCTTGCCAGCCAAGCGGTGCCTGGCAGTCTCACCCTCCCTCAGGCTAGCTGCAGGAAAGCCTGAGTAAACTGACTTTGGTTTGCAGACCCACCTGAATACAGGTTGGAGCTGAGAGACTTTGTTTACTGCCCTGCTCTGAACCAGAGCCTAGGCGGATTGACTGTTTGTTGCTCAGGCTGAGTGCAGGCCTGAGCGTGATACTCTTTGCTGCCCCACCCCAACCAGGAGCTGGGGCTCCATAACTGTGTTTATTGTTCAGCTCTGACCACAGGCCCGAGCTCATGTCTCCTGTCGCCCCACTGATTCCCCACATCAGGAAACCCCCAGAGACATTGTGGAGCGGATTGCCCACCCACAGACCCAGAGGAGGAGGAGCCACTCCCTCAACAGACTACACACTACTTTATCATTCAGAATAATAACAGAACAGAAACAGAGAGAAAGAAAACAGGTTACTCCCCAAGGCAGTGAGACACAATTCAACTACTTTGCTTTAAGCTAGTTCTTTTCAGACTGACTCTGCTCACACACTTTCCATACAGCCTCTTTGCCTGCATGCAGGATCAGGAAATCCCCTTGCTTTTAAAGTAATATCTTGCAATTCCAACACAGTCTTCAGTACACCACACAAGACACAGAACAAAAGTTAATAATTACAAATTATAACAAGAGTTTAATTCAAACTACAGGGTTGTTTAAAATTGTAGTTTTTCTTTTTTCAATCTTTTTTTCTCTGTTTCTGACATGATTAATTTGCACAGCAAACATTGCTTATGTTATTGCATTTGCAAGAAAGATTTTTTTTAAAAGTTTTTTATTACCGTTAGCACTGCAAAATAGTTTTATTACTACAGAATCTGTTAGTACTGTGCTCAGCTATGTTGTCATTAAGAAATAATCTTAATTATTAAGATTAGCTAGTTTCTATTCTGCCTCAGCAAAATTGCTAATAAATCCTCATTGCAGAATCTGTATTACTGGTGCCGACACAGAATAAAAACATTTCGATTTTCTGTTCCCAACTTGAGTTTGCATTAAGGATTTTTGAAAACACAGCCTTTGATTTATACACTGAACAAATTTGTGATGGGAGTCATTGAGAGAAAATAAATATGGAGCTCCATGATATCAACTGTGAAAAGCTCAATTGATAGAGTACACCCTCACTTGAAGGGCATTCCGAGAGGGAGCAACCGGTTCTACTGCATATAAAGAAAGTTGAACTACCATTTTAAAAATCAAAGCAAGGACTAAGACTCATTGTTCTCTGGTATGAAGGATATTTCATTTTTGTGCAGTACGGTGGTGAGACTACTGTATTTGCTTTTTATAAAGGTTAGTTTGATTTACTTTTAAAGACAACCACGTTGGGTTCAGATGTTAAATATTGAAGTGTCCTCTTCCCTCCTCTTGGCTCTATGAGATGTACTTCATAGTCAATATCTGTATGCTTTTTATACATAGTAATATTATTTATACAGCTTATATATATAAATCATATAGGTTAGCATGGAAAAGACCTATTAGATCATCCAGTCCAGCTTTGTGCCAGTGCAGGATGGCTGCCACAGTATTACTTTGGACAAAACAATCTAGTTTTAAAAGTTCTAAGTTCTATAGGTTTCAGAGTAGCAGCCATGTTAGTCTGTATTCGCAAAAAGAAAAGGAGTACTTGTGGCACCTTAGAGACTAACCAATTTATCTGAGCATAAGTTTTCGTGAGCTACAGCTCACTTCACTGGATGCATTTCTTGCTATTTTCATGCACAAGTGCCACAAGTACTCCTTTTCTTTGTAAGTTCCACAGTCTCTCCTGGGAGGTATTTCCAAAGCCTAATATCTTATCAGGAATTCAGTCTAATTTTTAAATTTCATCATAATGCACCTAGTTAGATTTCATTTTTGTATGGTAAATATTTTTTCTCTATTCTTTCTGTTTACTTTACATCCTTCAATTATTTATTCTCTGCTAAAATCATTGCTTAGGCAAGCTACATTATAGATAGCAACTCCATAGTCATGGTTGCATTGTGATTTTCACTTAAAGCAGGACTATACGCCCTGTTTTATACTCTAATGATTGCATTTAGTCTCCAATTTTGCTTACAAAAAATTATGCTAGGGTTGATTTAACATGCAATATTTATATCATGTAGCCTTTTGGGATATAGGACTACAAAACACCAGAACTGAACTCCTGAAAACCAGCACAGTTAAAATATTGACATCATGGCAGTATACCCGCACAATTTTTCCTCTACCTGCTTAGGGATTTAAAAAAAAAAAAAAAAAAAATCGGAACAGGTGAAATCTTGCAGTCCAGTCTCAGGGAAGGGGCAGCTAAAATGGCTTTACTGCTGAGTTGCCTGTGGACACCAGCACTCACCTTCTCCTGAAGCCTTCCCCTTGCATGCCCCCATGCTAGAACTTGTGGAAGAGGCCTTCTCTTACTCAATGCCTGCACTGGGGCAATTGCCTTCAGGGCTTTTAAAGTCTTTCTATGCTGCCACAAAGTAAAGGGGCCATAACAAAAGGGAGAATCCCTTCCCTCAAATTTAAGAAAAAACAGGAAATGCACAGTTAATGTCTCCTACAACACAATTTGGTTGTGCACAGTTGAGGGAGCATTTGAAATGGTCATAAGAGTCTGTGTAATCACATATAAAATCCCAGAACCTCATAGAAACCTCATTTACTTCCTTGTAACAGTCAATGCAGCACCAATCTCATATATAATACACAAACCTGCTATGAAAATAGCAATAAATGCAGCAAAATGCTTGCAAATTTAATACAAAGAAATATGACACACATAGCCTTTACTAATGTGTAACTCCCTTGGGTTTTAAAGAACATGACCCTTTGAAAACCTCATCCTGTAGGAGAGGAAGTTCTAGTTGTTCCAGGCAGAAGAAGTGCTGATTGTGCCAGAGGGAGGACAGTGGAGAAAAAGTGTGACGGGCATGGTGTATCTGGAGCGCCAGACAAGAGTGCACAAATCCTCATGTAGCAAAGCAGCCAAGAACTAGGCCAAAGTCCAGGAGGTACACAGCTGCCAGCTGTGTACACCCAAGGACAGGAGCCAGGAGGAGCACCATGCCAGGCAGGAAACATCTGAGAGGGACAAACTGGACCCAGACTCAATATCACTGTTGCCCAGAACTGCATGGGACCATGAGTACTGGGGCTTGTGAATTGCATTGGGATAAGGAGGTAGGCTGTAGCTAATTAAGTGGAGAGATTGTTGCTCTGTATAGATTTGCAGAGAGTAGCAGAAGAGGGCACCAGAGGGGTTTGTTGGAGAAAGTTTACTGGTGCCGAAGATGACCAGGAGCACCCAAGACTCCCTGCTGGACTGGAACTCTAGCTCAGGATTCCTGATCTTTAAGTCTAGACACATTGCTCAACATCTTTGCTTTTATACTGTGATACCACTAGGCCTGTAAGTCCTTGTCATGTAGGGGACCCTATTTTATCACTCCCCCAATCTTCTTCTCCCGCTGGTTTTTCTCCATTCATCCCTCTGTAAATAAATATTTCCCTTTGCTATATTTGTTGTACTATTCAGTGTGTGTGTGTGTGTGTGTGTGTTTGTTTACTTCAGGGGGGTTGGAACGGGTGCCCCTGAGGTGGAAGGGAGTTTCCACGTTGTGCTTCTGGGAGTATCTTTTCTTGGCTGGAGCCTCCTGCAGAGCACATTCCATCTTAGCCATGAGAGTATCATAGTTAAACGATTCTAAAAAGAAAACTTTGTATAAATAGTAGATGAACTCTAATTATTTCTTGTAAATTTCTATACCTCCCTCACTGGACATCACAATTCTAGAAGATACTACAAATGTCATAAGCATTTATATGAAGAATGTAAAATTATTTCACCTCACTTCAGAAGCAGCTGTTGGCTTAGGAAAATTGAGAAGAAATAGATTCTAAAGCCAGAAGGGATCATTAGATCATCTAGTCTGATCTGTTTATTAAAGGCTATGAAATTACACCCAGTTATCTCTGTTTTGAGCCCAACAACCTGTGTTTGACTAAAGCAAATCTAAGGTGCCACAAGTACTCCTGTTCTTTTTGCGGATACAGACTAACACAGCTGCTACTCTGAAGCATATCTTCCAGAAAGGCAACCAGTCTCAATTTGAAGACATCAGGAAATGAAGAATCTACCACATCCCTTCATAGTTGGTTCCAAACACCCTAACTGTTAAAAATTAGTGCCTTATTTCCAATTTGAATTTGTCTGGCTTCCAGCTATTGGTTTTTGTTATGCTTTTGTTCAAAAAGAGACCCAGTATTTTCTCCCTGTGAAAATACTTACACTCTGTAATCAAGTCACCTCTGAATCTTCTTTTTAAATAAGAAAAAGAAATTAAGCTTTGCAAGTGTCTCAACTGTTAAGGCATTTTCTTGACATTGTTTTTGTGGCTCTTTTCTGCATCCTCTCCGTTTTTCAACATCCTTTTTGAAACATGACACCAGAACTGTATGCAATATTCCAATATCAGTCTCACTAATGTTGTATACACTGAAGTAAAATCACTTCCCTACATCTATTCGCTACTTCCATGTATACATTCAAGGATTGCATTAGCCCTATTTGCCACAGCATCACACCAGGAGCTCATGTTGAGTTGCTTGTCCACTGTGACTCCTAAATCATTTTCAGTCACCGCTTTCCAGCATAGTTCCCCATTATATAAGGCCTGCTTTCCTTGTTCCTGGATGTATAACTTTATATTTAGCTCTATTAAAGTGCATTTTGTTTGAATGGGTCCATCTTATCAACAGATCCAGATCACTCTGTAGGACTGCCCTGTCTTCATCATTACCACTCCACCAATCTTTGTGTCATCCACAAATTTTATCAGCAGTAATTTTAAGTAAACTTAATTTTAAGTTTAAGATCACTGATGAAAATGTTGAACACTGAGCCTAATCCAATCCCCGTGAAACCCCACTAGAAACAACCCTGCTTGATGAGGATACCCCATTGACAACTACTTTTTGAGATCTGATGGTCAGTTCTTAATTCCTTTAATGTGTGCTTCACCAATATTGATAGTTTTAACTTTTAAATCAGAATGTCATATGTTACTAAGTCAAATGCCTTACAAAAGTTTAAATATATTACATCTACATAAAGAACTTGTGGCACCTTAGAGACTAACAAACATAGTTAACAACATTAGCACTCTTTCAGTCTTCTGGAATTTCCCTGGTATGCCAAGATTTATTAAAAAGTCACATCTGCCAGCTCTTTTAGGACTCTTGGATGCAAGTTATAGAGACTGCTCATTTAAAAATGTGTATCCTTAGTAGCTATTAACAGCCTCCTTGGTTACTAATGGCTTGGAAGGGACTTCATCGTTCTTATGTGACAAGCACATCATCCTTCTTCTTTCCAAATACAGAACAGAAATATTTATGGAACACTTCTGCTTTTGGGCATCATCATTAACAATTTTACATCTCCCTCTAATTATGGGCCTATATCATTGCTATGATTTCTTTTGTTCCTAATATACTTCAAAGCTCCTGCTTATTGTTTCTAGTGCTGCCATCCATGAATTTCTCCCTGATTTCTTTAGCTTCTCTTACCAATTTTCTACACTTCATAATGTCTGGGCAGCCTATGAGCTCAGCAGAGTTGCAGCAGGGCCACCTGATTGACCACTCCACCTGATTGGCCAAGGATCTCAGCAAGCTTGTTCTTAAGCCCAACAGCAACAACTGCTCTCTTGCTGTTCAATGTACATGCCTGCAGCTTCATTCTCTCCTGAGCTTGCCCCTAGCCTTGCTCCAGCCCTGATCCTGCCTTGCTCCTGTCCTACCCAGACCACTCCAGCCCAGCTTCCCTGCTAACTTCCTGACTCCAGCTCTGCCCTCAGGTTTTGGTTTCTGACTCTGACCCCTCAGCTCTGGTTACTGGCTTCCAGACTCTAGCTCCTGCTCTAACCATGAGGCTTGGCTCTGGCCCCAACCAGTAGATCTGACAGCCCACATCCTGGTTTGCAACACAACTTCTAATTTACATTCATTGCTATAGATTTCCTTCCCCTCCCCTCTTTGCCCCCCCCCCACATATATTTTTCTAATTGCTGCTTTCACTTTGCCACTGAACCAGGATAGGTTTTTAGCCAAAGTTGTCTTCTTTCTTGGGTGTGGAATGATGGCTTTTTGGCCATTCAATAAACAATTCCTAAAGAACACCCAATCTAAACATTTACACCAGTCAATTTCACTCAATTGGAGGACAAAATAAGGAGGAGATAGGCTATTCCACCTATCACTCCCTTTTGGGGTCCTTAAAAAGAGACCCTGTGGAGAAAAATGGGCTACTATAATGAGTTTCACCATCATGGCTGCCACCCCCACCATCTCCTGGGACCCTTCATCATCCTAATTCTGAAAGATGTCCTGACCAGACACGGCTAGAGAGAGGGAGTGAGATGAAATCACCAGCTCCAGCTGAATCCTAACCACCACCTGGGATGTGAAACTTTGTCTCTCTTCCCTCACACAAAGTTTTCCTTCCCTACCTTATTTATCCTCTTTCCTATCTCCCTTCTTTTTCCTTTTGTCTAATACAGTGGTTCTCAAACTTCTGTAGTGGTGACTCCTTTCACATAGCAAGCCTCTGAGTGCAACCCCCTTTAAATATATAAAAAAGTGTTTTTAATTTATAACACCATTATAAATGCTGGATGCAAAGCGGAGTTTGGGGTGCAAGCTGACAGCTTGTGACCCCCCCATATAATAACCCAACCCCCAGTTTGAGAACCCCTGGTCTAATAAGAGTCTAGCTTAGCTGGCCAAGACCGCATATTTTGCAACACTGCTATAAGCCTGTGCCCAGAAAAAGACAATTGAAAGCAATGCCCTAAACAGCCCACTACTGGTAAAAGTTTTCCAGGTCTTGGAGTGGCTGAAAGACACTGTGTTTTGCCTGTTTTTCCAGCAGCGAGGCTACAAGCGGGGGTCAACACTAGAGACAGAATCTGAATTTTCTATGTGTGACAGGTTCAGTCACAGAGACCCCCTTGAGACTGCCACCTGATGTGCTGAGACTACCTCTGAGCCCGTTTCCCCTGCCAGCTTGGGACTTCAGAACCTTGCTTTGTTGAGCCAGACACGCTAGCCTGCCTGCTGCAAACACAGACCCAGGTCTGAACCACATCCCCAAAACTGCAGACTTAACTGAAAACAGCTTAAGAAGTGCTCCTGTCTCCAGCACCCAGACACCCAACTCCCAATGGGATCCAAACCCCAAATAAATCCATTTTACTCTGTATACAGCTTATACAGGGTAAATTCATAAATTGTCCACCCTATATAACACTGATAGAGAGAATGCACAGCTGTTTGCGCCCCCAGGTATTAGTCACTAACTCTGGGTTCAATAATAAGCAAAAGTGATTTTATTAAGTAGGATTTAAGTGATTCCAAGTAACAACAGACAGAACAAAGTTATCAAGCAAAATAAAGCAAAAAACATGCAAGTCTAAGCCTAATACATTAAGAAGCTGATTTCAGATAAAATCTCACCATCAGAGATGTTCCAATGAGCTTCTTTCACAGAACAGACTCCTTTCTGGTCTGGACCCAAAACTTTCCCCAGTACAGTCCTTGTTCCAGCTCAGGTGGTAGCTAGGGGGTTTCTCATGATTGCTACCTCCTTTGTTCTGTTCCACCCCCTTTATAGCTTTGGCACAAGGTGGGAATCTTTTGTCTCTCTGGGTCCCCACCCTTCCTTCTAAATGGCAAAGCACCAGGTTTAAGATGGATTCCAGTACCAGGTGACATGGTCACATGTCCTGTGAGACCCCAAGCCTTCATTCTTCCTGGCCTGACTCACAGGAAGGCTTTCAAGTAAACAGAGCCATTTACAATCAATTGTCCTAGTTGATGGAAGACATCAAGATTCCAAACCACCATTAATGGCCGACACTTGTGGTCTATTCCCACCACAGCAGTCACCTGGACCCCAACTTCCACCTCCAGGATACATGTCTCTGTGCACCTCTTCCACTCCATTACAGCCAGTTTATGCTTCTGGGTCTCAATTTCTGCTTGTCTCTGGGCCTCAATTTCTTTGTCTTTTAAGTCCAAGGTTTGTTGGTAGGCAGCCTTTTCTTTTTCCAAGGCAAATTGCGCATCAATTTCCATTTGTCTTCCTTTGAGACTGTCACTCAATGAGCTGGGATACCACAGAGAACCCCCTCCTGCCAGAACAGGCGCTCCTCCACTCCTGTCTTCCTGAGTTAGACACTCCAGTCAGCTTCAGCACAGACCCAGAGGTTAGGCCACACCCCTCTGCAGTTCACTGAAACTGAGATCCACTCAGCTCAGGGGCTTCTTAGTTAACAGAGACTTTCCCAGCACCCAGTGTTCAGCCTTTCTGGGCAATTTGCAACTTGTGCAGTTCTAGCTTCTTCTGATCTTCACTCTTACTTATTTTGCTTACTTTTCTGTCCCTATTTCCCTTACCCAAAATAAGCAAACAGAAAATAACAAACCAGTAACCACTTTGTCTGTTCTCCAGCCAGCACACTTAAAACTCACTTAAAATCACGACCAGCATTTCAAAGCAATCAGCTCTGCACAGATTCTGTTCGACTCACAGGAAGGCTTGCAAGTAAACAGAGCCATTTACAACCAATTGTCCTAGTCAATGGGAGACATCAAGATTCCCTTAATGGAATCTTGCATAATTACAATATGACCTCAGAGTTATATTTCATATTTCTAGTTCTGATACAAGAATGATACATTTATACAAATAGGATGATCACACTCAGTAGATTATAAGCTTTGTAATGATACCTTACAAGAGATCTTTTGCATGAAGCATATTCCAGTTACATTATATCCACACTCATTAGCATATTTTCATAGACTCATATGGAATGCAATGTCACATTATGGCCTAGTCTACACTAAAAAGTTAGGTTGATGTAAGATGCCTTGTATCAACCTAGTTGTGCATGTGTCTACATATATTTGTCTCCCATTGATGTATATACCCCATTACAGCAACACAGTAACACCACAACCCCGAATGGTGTTGAGCTCTGATTGACCTGCTGTCATTGAGGCAGCATGAGTATAGATAGTTTGTGACCTACATCAATCCTAACAGTCCTCCAGCAGCTGTCCTACAGCTCTGCTCACAGTTGTGAACTCCACTGCCCAGGGATCATGGAGACCAGAAGCCCCCTAACCTCTTCAAAACCCCATGTATTTTTGAAATGCCTTTTCCTGATTGCCCAGCGTGGTGAGCACACCTATCAGCTCTCTCTTGTTCTGTGCAACTGCCCAACCAACCATGCCAGCTCTGGACATGCTTCTGTCTGGAGTAGACACTAAACTGGGAGGAGAGGTAGACACGCTGGAGGGTAGGGATAGGATACAGAGGGCCCTAGATAAAAGAGAGGATTGGGCCAAAATAAATCTGATGAGGTTCAATAAGGACAAGTGCAGAGTCCTGCACTTAGGATGGAAGAATCCCATACACCGCTACAGACTAGGGACTGAATGGCTCGGCAGCAGTTCTGCAGAAAAGGACCTAGGGGTTACAGTGGACGAGAAGCTGGATGTGAGTCAACAGTGTGCCCTTGTTGCCAAGAAGGCCAATGGCATTTTGGGCTGTATAAGTAGAGGCATTGCCAGCAGATCGAGGGACGTGATCGTTCCCCTCTATTCAACATTGGTGAGGGCTCATCTGGAGTATTGTGTGCAGTTTTGGGCCCCACACTACAAGAAGGATGTGGAAAAATTGGAAGGAGTCCAGCGGAGGGCAACAAAAATGATTAGGGGACTGGAACACATGACTTATGAGGAGAAACTGAGGGAACTGGGATTGTTTAGTCTGCAGAAGAGAAGAATGAGGGGGGATTTGATAGCTGCTTTCAACTACCTGAAAGGGGGTTCCAAAGAGGATGGATCTAGACTGTTCTCAGTGGTAGCAGATGACAGAACAAGGAGTGATGGTCTCAAGTTGCAGTGGGGGAGGTTTAGGTTGGATATTAGGAAAAACTTTTTCACTAGGAGGGTGGTGAAACACTGGAATGCATTACCTAGGGAGGTGGTGGAATCTCCTTCCCTAGAAGTTTTTAAGGTCAGGCTTGACAAAGCCCTGGCTGGGATGATTTAGTTGGGGATTGGTCCTGCTTTGAGCAGGGGGTTGGACTAGATGACCTCCTGAGGTCCCTTCCAACCCTGAGATTCTATGATTCTATGATTCTTATGGGCCTGTGGGGAGAAGAGGCTGTGCAGGCACAGCTACAGAGCAGTCACAGAGCTATGGACATCTATGAGCAGATTGCATGGGGAATGCTGGTGAAGAGGTATGACTGGGATCAGCAGCCACACCATGTAAAAATGAAGGAATCGCATCAGGCATACCAGAAGGCCAACAATCTGCCACTTTTACAGCAAGTTGCATGCCTTATTAAGTGGAGACTCCACCACCAATGCACAGAGCCCCATAGATATCTCCAAGGAGACCGAGATACAAACCCCTGCTGTGAACAGCGTGGCAGAGGAAGATGTCAGACATGTGACCGGGGAGTCCAGCTGTGTTGTGAGCCAGGATCTGTATGAGGCTCCAACACAGTAGTCTAGTCATTAGCTGCACCCGAGCACAGGCAAGATTGACGTTGGGGAAGGAACTTCAGATAAGTGTGTTCATGCATTTCCAATGTTTAAATGTACAGATGGCACCTGACCCCAATGTACCAGGACACCGGTTTCATCTTTTCATTAATTTACTCATGCTAGAAGAGGTAGTGATACCACAAACAGAGGTAGAGTTATCTCCTTTTCATTCCCCTGTAGAGTTAGCCAGAGTGGGACAGGCAGAGCAGTTTGCTTATGTACACCTGGATGTCTCTTGCATCATCCTGAGAGATCTTGATTAAACTTTCATGGAGGGTACTCTGCAGTCCTCTCCTGAAGGTTTCTACGAAAGGCACCCTTATTGCTTCCTCTGCAGTAGGGCGCTTTGCCACACCAGTCCATAATGACTTCAGCAAGCAGTATTGCAGTAAACAGGCTAGCAGCTGTTACCCTAAAAGTATCCCAATGTAAGAGGGCAAGCAGCTCACTGGTAGTGAGTTTCAGTGGGCCTGACCAGTTCAGTGTACCAACTCACTAATATCATGACCTGTATCTAAAAGGTGTCGTAAGATATCAATAGAAAACTAATAACATACTGATCATTAATATTATTGGATGGTGTATATATGGAGGACAAATGCAAAATTACAAACATATTAGGAATTTTGTTCTTCAAGCGTGCTGCCAGGCAGAGCTGATGCTACCCCACCCTAGACAAAGGAATGTGACTCCACAACTTTGAAGGTACTTCCAAGGTACATTAAGAGACAATGGGAATCAATTTACCTAAAAGGTAAACAAAACCATCAAGCTAACAAGGGAAGGAGATATCCTCCCCTGCTGTGATGCTGAGTGGTTATTGCAGGGACAGATCAATCTGCACTTTAGCAAACACCAGTGGGGGAAGAAACCAGCATGAAACTTCCTTCACCAACAGACCCCATGTATCTTTACTTTGAGGGAGGAATCCTTTGGAGGAATCCATTTCAAAGGTTCACTTGACTATAGAAGAGAAGGGCAAAGAACCCGGGGTTACCTTTCACCTAGGAAGACAAGGGGAATGAGCACCCCCTTGTACTTTACTTCTATGGACGGACCTGACTGAGAGATGAAGAATGACCGGTGAGAGAAACCATCTTAAACAAATACGATATCTTACTTGATTAAGTTGTAGACTTTTAACTGAGTGTCATGGGGATTGTACATCATGTCCCCTTTCGGAGAGGAATAGAGGGACACACGTCATGGCCCCATGACTGAGTTTGGATGTCTGCCCCTGGCCTTGGGACTGTATGGCCTAATGGCCAGAATCAATAGAATTGGCCTTTCTGTCAGGACTGGGTGGCCTAATGGCAAAAGTCAGTAGGATAGAGCCAATGGAATTGCCCTTCTGGTCACCATTGTGTGGCCTAGCAGTCAGGGTCAATAGAGTTGGTGAATTGGGCCACCACTCCAGGGTGGGCGGCGGCAAGGGTAGGAGCACCTGGGCCCTCCCTCTCCACCAGGTCCCAACCCAGGGCCCTGTTGATGGCAGGGTTGCCTGCCACCAGCTTGGCAGAGATCCTGCCAAAACACACCAAGCTAGTCTCCACAAAGTTTCCATGGGTCACTTCCTATCAATTTCTCCACAGCTAGCCCGCTCGGGATCCCCACAGTCTCTCCTCCCTCTGCAGCATCCCAAGCCTGGGCGTCATGGGTCATCTCCATCTAGCTTGCCTCTGTTTCCTGGAATACAGGCAGTCATTCCACAGGAGCCAGCGGTGCACCTCCCTCCTCTCTAGAGATCAGCCCAGACTGAGCTGTGCTGTTTCCTTTTATATCTTGGTTCCAGCTCAAGTATGCCCAGCAGAACCGAGGGTGCAGGGCCTCCTCAGCCCAAAGAGAAGGATTAACCCCTGCTGCACCAGATGATGCTGGTACACCCCATCACACTGAGTATTTTCACTTTTATTTGCTCATAACCATCTCTACCTCTTTCTTTTTTGTGGCTTCACCTAACCTATATCCTGTTAATAAACTTGTTTTATTTTAATCAAAACCAAATCACTGTTGTATTTGAATTGAAGTGATTGTTAACTCCAACTAATGTGGCAAACTGCTGAGTATTGTCTCTTTAAAGATGCAAACAAACCTTCTTATTTCTCTGAGTGGTCCAGGAGGGGACTGGATATTTCAGGGCAGATGGTCTTGGGGAAATTCAGGACTGGGGGTGTGTTTTGGTCAGATGGCTAGTAATAATCAAGGCTGCTGGAGACCAGAGTGTGACTGTGGTGTAACAAGTAGGCTGCTGGAGTCAGAGTTGCTGATCTGGGGATGCATATTACAGACATTCAGTGCATGCTTGTATGCTGGCTGGGAGTAGCTAGAAAAGAAAGCTACAGTAATAGAGCATTTTAAGGCAACCAGAATTATAGGGCAGATAGTGACACAAACTCTCACTGGTCTGCATTTCACCCCAAAACATGATAGCAGCATATTGGCCCAGCCATCTTCAGGATGTCATTAGCAGCTGTGCTTTCTGTGCCTGTTACCCTGAAGAGCGAGATACCAGCTAAAATCACCACTGCATGTGGAAAAGAGTGCCAAGGCTTCAGTGCCATTGCCTTGCCCTCATACCGATGGAAATGGGGCAAAGTTTTACTTCATGCAACTGAACAATTCCCTCTGCATTCCCTCCCCCCACCCCAAAGCACTTCACCCGAGAGCAGGCTGACCACTAGCCCCACTTCGCCCATTTGTCTGGTGTGTGTGTGGGGCTGGGGGGTGGAACAGGAAAGGCACCCTATATTGGTTCAGGAACTCCCAGAATTTCCAACGATCCCCATCAAACCATTCAGAGAGTGCCACAGCAGGAACCAGTTCAGGGGATGGGTGCTCTGTTTAGGCATGTAGCGTCACTGCTTCTCCCTGTGAGTGTGCTAGTTGCTCATATATGATCTGTGCTTCCTGGGCCAGCAACAGGAATAACTACTCGTATAGGCTCTGTGCTTCAATTGCACACTGTATAGTTTGGGTCTTTAGTTCAAGGTTCTCCACCTGCAGAGGAGCAACTTGGTTCTGTGCCACCACAGAGCGACTGGTTGGAGGGTCGCCTGCCCCTTTCATCATCTTCAGAGGGGAGGAGCGGAAAGCAGTATGAGAAAACTGTTGGGGCCAGGACAGGGGCAGCTTGCGTGCACTGGTCAGCTGCAAAGTTGCTGTCAGGCTGAGTAGAGGGGTTGGAAGCAAGTGGAGTCAGAATGCCAGGAAGTCAGGGTGAGGCACCAAGTTGCAGACAAATAATAGAGTTGGAGTAGAGGCAGGTCAGGATTTCAGGAAATCAGGATCAGGTTATAGACAACAAGAAAATAACGAAGTTGAGAACAAACCAGGATCAGAAGCCAGAGTCTGGGGTTTCCAGCAAGTCTGGAGCAGAAGCAAACTGGCTGGCTGCATTGTTGCTCAGACAACTCCCTATAAGGGTTTCCTGGTTTAAATACTAGGATCAGCCAATCAGCAGGCTGTAAGGGGCTGCCATTCAGGCCCTGCTGTGTGGACTTCCTGCAGAAGCTAGCTCCACAGATTAACTCGGGTTAAAGTAATAATCTGAACTTTTGTCTCTTTAAAGGAGCAACAAACCTAGTTAATTCTCTAAGTGTTCCAGAAGAGGGATAGATACTACAGGACAGAAGGTTTTGGGGAAATTCAGGACTGGGGGTGTGATGGGGTGTCAGGGTTCCCTCCCCACTCTGAATTTTTGGGTATAGATGTGGGGACCCGCATGAAAGACCCCCTAAGCTTATTTTTACCAGCTTAGGTTAAAAGCTTTCCCAAGGCACAAACTTCACCTTGTCTTTGAACAGTATGCTGCCACCACCAAGAGATTTAGACAAAGAACAGGGAAAGGACCACTTCAAGTTCCTATTTCCCCAAAATATCCCCCCAAGCCCTTACACCCCTTTCCTGGGGAGGCTTGAGAATAAAAAAGATGAGCACAAACCAGCCTTGGATTTTTAAGACCCAAAAAACCCAATCAGATTCCTAAAAAACAGAACTTTATTAGAAGAACAAAAAAAGATAAGAGAACAACTCTGTAAGATCGAAATGGAAGATAATCTTACAGCCCAGATTCAAAACATAGAGAATCCCTCTAGGCAAACCTTAAGTTACAAAAAGACACAAAAACAGGAATACACATTTCCTCCAGCACAGCAAATTTCACAAGCCAAAACAAAGAAAACCTAACGCATTTTCTAGCTAGATTACTTACTAACTTTACAGGAGTTGGAGGGCTTGCATCCTTGATCTGTTCCCGGCAAAGGTATCACACAGACATACAAAAGCCTTTCCCCCCACTCCAGATTTCAAAGTATCTTGTTCCCTCATTGGTCATTTTGGGTCAGGTGCCAGCCAGGTTACCTGAGCTTCTTAACCCTTTACAGGTAAAAGGACATTGCCTCTGGCTAGGAGGGATTTTATAGCACTGTATACAGAAAGGTGGTTATCCTTCCCTTGATATTTATGACATGGGGTCATCCTGCAAGTAGTAATCAAGGCTGGTGGAGACCTGGGTGGGGCTGTTACATTGTAGGCAAACTGTTGGGGTCAGAGTGCTGAACCATTCAGGGAACTGCATGCTTGTCTGTGAGCTGTTGGTGTCCAGGCTGAAAAGCAGTAGAGCATTTAAGGCTCACAGGGTTACAGGGCAGGTGGTGGCAAAACTCTCACTAGTCTGGGTTGAACCTCAAATCATGACAGCGATATGCTAACTGCAACAGCTTTATGTCTATGTAACTTACGTCAATCAAAGTTGGTAGTGTATACATGACCTGTGTGTGCTATTCTTCTTTCTCCCCTTTTGTGTGTGTTTGTCTTGTTTTTGGGAAACAGGATCTTTAACAACAACAGCAACGACAGGCTAAAGCCCATTCCAACTAGCTTCTTCTCTTTTTCTCCAAAAGGACAGTTATTGCCTATTTAATATCATCTAAGAGACTGCCAAACAAGGAGGGTTTTTCTTCTAAAAACTCCCTTCAGCTAAAGGCAACAAAGGATATTGTTAAAATGAAAGCCTTACTTAATACTTTCCATTTCAAATGCTTTAACTGATTACCTTTTTTTTTCTGTATCTTTAATAAAAGGTGAAATGATGTTTAATTGTGTGTTTGCTATACTATTAGGCAGACTGAGGTCTCTATGACATGAAACCCTGCTTAACACAGTTTAATGTTGGACAGTGACTGGGTTATGTAAACACCTTTTACCCTTTGAGTTTGGACCATGTATTCATTCTAAATGAATAAAACACCACATCCACTCCCACACACTTTACAGACGGGTACTTAAGGAGTAACTCATCCTGATCTCTGGTTTGATTCAGTGGTCTTTAATTACACAGTCCTGGGCATTGTTAGTTAACACATTGGTGCAGATGCAATAAAAATTCTGAAAATACAGAAGGCATCAGGATCCAACGGGTTTTGGGCCAGATTTCTACTACTCATTAAGAGATATTTATATTGAAGTGTTTCCTATAAAATTGACATTCAGAGATGGGCAAGGAAAATTATTAGAGTAATGGAAAATTTCCATATGAAGATTGATTACTTTAAAATGGAGATGAGTAAGAGGACCACTAATAGGCATAATGCAACCTTTAACTGAGCTGGTTAGGAAGAAGCTTTCCCTATGGTCAAGATGTGATACACAAGCGCCTCAGCAAAGGGTCCCCTTTTCTTTGCAAACAACTCTCACCTCAGACCTAACAAACTCGCTACACCAGACATTTCTTGCAGGATATTTCTCCATAAAGAATAGCATGTAAGGCATCTACAGAAAGCTTGTAACTTGTTAAGATTCATAATCATTGAGTTGTATGCATGGATACCATTTCAGTAATAATGTAATTATACTGAAAATATACTTTATGGACTCAGAGTAAAAGTTAATCAGGGATAAAATGTCTCAGTGATGGCCCATTCACGCAGGAGGGAATTTTCACTCTGTCCTGTTCAGCTGACGCTTTAATGCAAGACTTAATGGTCTAGCTTGCCTTGCTCCATCCCAAGACTTAACAATGGAAAACCATCAGAGACAACTTCAGACAACTGAAACCACTTGGAGATAAAAAAGTAGTATTATAACAGACAATCACATTGCGTAGGGATAAACACAAAGGACTATTTCTGTATAACAGAGGGTTTGGAAAAGCACTGTATCCTTTGATCTTGGGGATTGGGAACATTCTCACAAAAAATTAAATCCTGGTTCCTGTGAAGCCTGTCAGCTCTGCAACAGACTGAACTTTGGGGTGGAAATCTTCTGTATTCCTTAGGAAAGGTGACTAATTAATAATTGTAGACCCAGGTTTGTGGTTTTTTATTTTGTTATTGTATTATTTTGTTTTGTATTTTAACCATTTATTTCGACAACTCTCTCGTTTCTAGTCAACTCCCCATTCTTTCTTCAATTATTTCTTTTGTTTTATTATAAGTATTGAACAGTGTTGTGTGTTATACAGGAGCAGTGATTTAAACTGGTAAACTGAGTACGCTGCCCTTTGAGGAGTGCTGAGGATCTGGGAATTCTGTGAGAGCCAGGGAAAGGGGCTGGATGTCACAAAGGAATGATTCAAAGTGATTCTGGGACTGGGGTGTACCTACTGTTAATCTGCAAGAAACAGGTCTGGCATTGCCCAGAGAAGAGTGCTTGAGTGGCTGAAAGGCTGGTGGTGTTAGGGAGCTAATGCCCAGATACCAAATACAACACTGTCTTGCTGGGGGCAGGAGGGGGTAACAAGGTGACTCTCAGTCCTGAGTGTCCCAAGAATGGCCACACAAGTTATTTCATAGCTGCCAAATTTAGGGGGTTTTGTACCGTCCTCTGAAACATTTGGTACTGGCATCTCTAATACAGGAAACGGGACGAAAAGGACCATTGGTGTGATCCACTGGCAATTCCCACAATCCTATTTAACCATCTTCTATCCTGTTTCTAGACAGGGCATGTCAAAATCTTGCTGCGTTTTCCATCACATTTACAAGATCCAGCCCTTTTTCCATCTGCATCATCAAAATTCAGGTTGAATTATCTTCCATCTTGACCCTAGAATAGGCCAGGTAATAGGCTGGCAGTCCAGCGCTTCTTTTTGAGGATGCCATCTTTTTTTTCCAGAATCTCAGCTTTCATTTTAAAAAAGTAAGTTTTAAAAATATTTCTAGCTCTTATGATTGCACAGAAAATTTTGAAAACACAAGATAAATGTAACCAATTCAATGATGTGTGCCTGAAACTAAACCACCTGAAACAATAGCTCTGAGAGGTGTAAACTGCCCAGTTACCTCAGAACTCCAGTACCCCAACAACAGCCCCCCAACTCCTGGAATAGCTCCCTCTATGCTCCCAGAACAAAACCTTAACCTCCACCTGAAAACAGTCTCCCCTGTCCCCCAAAACAAACACCCAACTCCCCGGGGAAACAACCCCTCCCCCGAACTCAGATATCCAATTATAATTTAAATGTCAATATTAACTATTGCACTGATTTCAAAGTATGTAAGAAATGTGAAAAGAATCACAGATTTGTATAATCTACCGCAGTGGTTCCCAACCAGCCGGCCGTGGCCCCCTGGGGGTCTGCGAGCCCTTTCAGGGAGTCCAGGGGGCCCTGTGGCTGAAACCCAGACACTGAGCCTTAGCACCCCCCGCAGGGCTGAAGACCCAATCCCCGCTGGCACCCTTCGCAGGGCTGAAGCTGGGAGGCACAGGGCTGAAGCCCAGATCCTCAGCACCCCCTGAGGGGCTGAAGCCGGGACCCCTAGGAGGTGCAGGTCTGAAACCCCAAGCCCTGGTGATGTAGTAGCACAAACAGCTCCCTGGCAGAATTTCCTATCTAGGTTTTACTGATCATGCTCACCCGAACTGAACAGGCTCAGTAGGTAACTGCTATTGGTGGGAAAATGTGCCAACTGCTGTTTCTGCCATTACACCGGGCAGTGCAGGGCAGCTGCTGCTCTGACTGGTGCCATGGAGCAGGCAGCCACAGCATTCCCTCCTCTCCTGCTGGTGCCGCAGGATGAAGCTGCTCCTCAGTTCCTGAGTCCCAGCCCACTTTGCTCCCGCAGAGGCAGCCAGTAAGAGCCGCCTGGGTGGGGACACCCGGCTCTGTGGCTGGCAGACCCTTCCGGGAACAGGGGCTGCAGGGGAGCCCTCCCAGCACACAGCCCCTAGTACCCTCTTCCTGCACCCTGAGCTACCCCGTCTGCACAAAAACCCAGCTACCCCCTTCCCTGCACCCTGAGCTACCTGCACAGCCCCTAGCCACCCCACTCCTTGCACCCACAGCCACCCAGTGTGTACACAGCCCCAGATACACTCTCCCTGCACCTTGAGCTACCCCGTCTGCACACAGCCCCTAGCTACTCTGCCCAAACACCCTGAGCTACCCCACTGCCTGCACACAGCCCTTAGTTACCTTTCCCTGTGACCTAAGCTGTTGAGGTGAGTCAGGGGGTGGAGGTGGCACTCCCTGGACCGCTGTTCCCTGCTCTCCCCTCCCCCCGCAATAGAAGTAAAACTATGTATACGCCCGAAGGCCCTCCCCGACCCAGGCCCAGGAGATTTTATAGCATGTTGAAGGAGGCCTCAGAGAGAAAAAGGTTAAGAACCCCTGACAGGGCCGGCCCACAACATTTTGGCATCTGAGGCAGGGAGCTCAAATGACGCCCCATGCCCCCTCTCTTGGGCCAAAACTTTGAAAGTTCTCAATTCTGCCTTCTTCCTGTTCTACTCCTCTCATCGTACTGCTCTGCTACCTACCCCAACAAAGGAGAACTAACAACTTTAAATGCCTTGTTCAAAAATTTTAACTAACACTTAACTTTCAAACACCTGAACAGCAAATGTAACTTTTGTCTGCATAGTAAACACTGGCATTTTTATCTGTTTGAATAATCGAAGTGGTGCTTTCCGTGCCTTCTTGGTTGCAAAGATTTGAACTGCTTCCTGCTAAAGGTCCACAGTCTGGGCCACCTCATGCTCTATTGAGATGGCTGCAAGGCCAACCAGTCTCTCCTGTGTCATTGTGGAGCGTAGATGTGTTTTTATTAACTTCAGCTTGGAGAAGCTGCGTTCTCCACTGGCAACTGTTCCAGGAAGTGTTAGAAGTATGCACAGAGCAACAAAAGCATTTGAAAAGAGGGTGGTCATCTTATTTGTGCACATATATTCCAGAACAGCCTTTGGAGTTGATCCTGCTGAAATGTCTCTTGAAAGGGCTTTCAGTTTGTGATAAATAAAAAGGGAAGGGTAAACATCTTTAAAATCCCTCCTGGCCAGAGGAAAAACCCTTTCACCTGTAAAGGGTTAAGAAGCTAGGATAACCTCACTGGCACCTGACCAAAACGACCAATGAGGAGACAAGATACTTTCAAAGCTGGAGCCGGGGAGGAGAAACAAAGTTTCTCTCTGTCTGTGTGATGCTTTTGCCGGGAACAGAACAGGAATGGCGTCTTAGAACTTAGTAAATAATCTAGCTAGATATGCGTTAGATTCTGATTTCTTTAAATGGCTGAGAAAATAAGCTGTGCTGAATGGAATGGATATTCCTGTTTTTGTGTCTTTTTGTAACTTAAGGTTTTGCCTAGAGGGATTCTCTATGTTTTGAATCTAATTACCACTGTAAGGTATTTACCATCCTGATTTTACAGAGGTGATTCTTTTTACTTTTTCTTCAATTAAAATTCTTCTTTTAAGAAACTGAATGCTTTTTCATTATTCTTAAGATCCAAGGGTTTCGATCTGTGGTCACCTATGCAAATTGATGAGGATTTTTATCAAACCTTCCCCAGGAAAGGGGTATAAGATTTGGGAGGATTTTGGGGGGAAAGACGTTTCCAAACGGACTCGTTCCCAGTAAACAGTGTTAAATGTTTGGTGGTGGCAGCGAAAGTCCACGGCAAAAGGTAAAATAGTTTGTACCTTGGGGAAGTTTTAACCTAAGCTGGTAAAAGTAAGCTTAGGAGGTTTTCATGCAGGTCCCCACATCTGTACCCTAGAGTTCAGAGTTGGAAAGGAACCTTGACAGGGTGGCAGAGCGGTGGTATTAACTTGAAATCATTTTGAGATCAATTTGAGATTTTTTGAACAAGAAGCACAGATTTGAAAAGGAAATATTTGTTTTTTTTTCCTTTGGGCTGCTGGAAAGCAGGTTTTAAAGTTAAAGCACTTAGAGTTTTATTTTCTCTGTTTTGGGGCCAGAGCAGAGACAAAAGGGAATTGTCTTTTGTGAGCTGGAGTTTTCTCTACCAAAAGGCAGGGTAGTTAACCTCCTGCAGGGAAATTCACAAGTCTTCACAGACCTGAAGTTGTTTTTTACCTAAGAGGAACTAGAGGGGTTTTCTATCTATTTGCCTGGAGACAAAGGTGTTAGTTTTTTTGTTCTTTTTTTAAAGGATTTCTCTGTAGGCTGACAATCACTATCAGAGAACATAGGTATCCGGACAGCACAGCAAAATTTTACAAGCCAAGCTTTTGTTTTGTTTTGTTTTCTTTCTAACTCTTGGGTGTAAAGTTAGTTAAAAACAGAGAGGTTAGGATGACAGACTCCATGCTTCAACAAAAGCTGGAATTAGCCAGATCTGAGTCTGAGGAAAAACAAAAGGAACATGAAAGACAGATAGAACTCATGCAGATGAAAATGGAGGAGAAGGAAAAAGAGAGGAAGCATACACTGGAGATGGAGAAGGCAAAGGCTCAGCAGAATATACCAACAAACCCTAGCAATCCTTCTCCAGGAACCACTTCCCATCCCAGAAAGTTGCCCACCTACAAGGCAGGCGATGATACCGAGGCCTTCCTAGAAAACTTCGAAAGGGCCTACCTTGGGTACAGCATCTCTACAGACCAATACATGGTAAAGCTGAGGCCGCAGCTCAGTGGACCCTTAGCTGAGGTGGCGGCTGAAATGCCTAAGGAACACGTGAACCAGTACAAACTGTTTAAAACCAAGGCGAGAGTCAGAATGGGGCTAACACACGAGCATTCCCGTCAGCGGTTCAGAGCTGTAAGGTGGAAACCAGATGTGTCATTTACCTGACATGCCTACCACATTGTGAAACATTGGGATGCCTGGATATCAGGAGCAAGTGTTAAATCTCCAGAAGATTTGCCCTTCCTAATGGAAATGGAGCAGTTCTTAGAGGATGTTCCTGAGGAAATAGAAAGATACATCCTAGATGGGAAGCCCAAAACTGTAATCGAGGTGGGAGAGATTGGAGTCAAATGGGTGGAGGTGGCAGAAAAGAAAAAAACTGGTTGCAGTTGGAGTGGATACCAGAAGGGACAACCTCAGACCACATCCTACTACCGGGGGCAGCCCAAGGACGCAACTACCCCCCAAGGAACCCTCCAGACACCTTATTGTCCCGCCACACCATTCTCCAGCAACCCACCTCACCCCAGTGACCCGTCAGCTGGATGATGTTTTAAATGTAACGAGCCGGGGCATGTAAAGGCCAGCTGCCCCAAGAACCCCAACAGATTACAGTTCATTGCACCGGAATCACACCAGAGGTCCTCAGGCCCAGATACCTCCCAGATAAGCTTGGAGCGGAGGGAAACTCTGAGTGTAGGTGGGAAGAAGGTCACCGCGTGGAGGGACACCGGAGCACAAGTGTCGGTTATCCATGCTTCCTTAGTGGACCCCAATTTAATTGACCCAGAGATCCAGATGGCCAGAAGCAGTAGCTCTAAGCAACATCAGGGCTAAAAGTGTGTGCCAGGCACTAGCAGACATTTTTGCCAGGGTAGTCTGGCCCTCCGACACCCTCACAGACGCAGGAACGAATTTCCTGGCAGGAACTATGGAAAGCCTTTGGGAAGCTCATGGGGTAAATCACGTGGTCGCCACTCCTTACCACCATCAAACAACTGCATGGTGGAGAAGTTTAATGGAACTTTGGGGGCCATGATACGTAAATTCGTAAATGAGCACTCCAGTGATTGGGACCTAGTGTTGCAGCAGTTGCTCTTTGCCTACAGAGCTGTACCACATCCCAGTTTAGGGTTTTCACCATTTGAACTTATACATGGCCACGAGGTTAAGGGGCCATTACAGTTGGTGAAACAGCAATGGGAGGGATTTACACCTTCTCCAGGAACTAACATTCTGGACTTTGTAACCAACCTACAAAACACCCTCCGAACCTCTGTAGCCCTTGCTAAAGAAAACATACAGGATGCTCAAAAAGAGCAAAAAGCGTGGCATGATAAACATCCCAGAGAGCGTTCCTTCAAAGTAGGCGACCAGGTCATGGTCTTAAAGGCGCTCCAGGCCCATAAAATGGAGGTGTCGTGGGAAGGGCCATTCATCGTTCAGGAGCACCTGGGAGCTGCTAATTATCTCATAGCATTCCCCACCTCCAACCGAAAGCCTAAGGTATACCATATTAATTCTCTAAAGCCCTTTTATTCCAGAGAATTAAAGGTTTGTCAGTTTACAGCCCAGTGAGGAGATGACGCTTAGTGGCCTGAAGGTGTCCACTACGAAGGGACAAGTGATGGTGGCGTGGAAGAGGTGAACCTCTCCATGACCCTTGGGCATATGCAGCGAGAGCAGATCAAGGAGCTGAGCACTAGCTATGCACTAACAATCTCAGTCACCCGAGGACTGACTGAATCTCAGTCAGTCCTCGGGTGACTGAGATTGTTAGTGCATAGCTAGTGCTCACTCAGTCAGTCCTCGGGTGACTGAGATTGTTAGTGCATAGCTAGTGCTCAGCTCCTTGATCTGCTCTCGCTGCATATGCCACTCCATTGCACAGATAATGCTCACCAATTAAAGTCCAACCTTACCGGGTGTCTCCTCAAGCTAAAACTGCTATAGAACAGGAGATCCAGGATATGTTACAGATGGGTATAATCTGCCCCTCTGGCAGTGCATGGGCATCTCCAGTGGTTCTAGTTCCCAGACTAGATGGGGAGATACATTTTTGTGTGGACTACCATAAGCTAAATGCTGTCACTCACCCAGACAACTATCCAATGCCACACACAGATGAACTATTAGAGAAACTGGGACAGGCCCTGTTCACCTCTACCTTGGACTTAACCAAGGGGTACTGGCAGGTACCGCTAGATGAATCCGCCAAGGAAAGGTCAGCCTTTACCAGACATGTCGGGCTGTATGAATTTAACGTACTTCCTTTCGGGCTGCGGAATGCACCCGCCACCTTCCAAAGACTTGTAGATGGTCTCCTAGCGGGATTAGGAGAATATGCAGTCGCCTACCTTGACAATGTGGCCATATTTTCGGATTCCTGGCAGAATACCTGGAACATCTACAAAAAGTCTTCGAGCGCATAAGGGAGGCAGGACTAACTGTTAAGGCTAAGAAGTGTCAAATAGGCTTAAACCGAGTGACTTACCTTGGACACCAGGTGGGTCCAGGAACTATCAACCCCCTACAGGCCGAAGTGGATGCTATCCAAAAGTGGCCTGTCCCAAAGTCAAAGAAACAGGTCCAGTCCTTCTGAGGCTTGGCTGGTTATTACAGGCGATTTGCACAGCAATACAGCCAAATCGCCGCCCCACTGACAGACCTAACCAAAAAGAAACAGCCAAATGCCATTCAGTGAACTGAAGAGTGTCAGAAGGCCTTTAACCAGCTTAAAGTGACACTCATGTCTGACCCTGTGCTAAGGGCCCCAGACTTTGACAAACCGTTCCTAGTAACCACATATGCGTCCGAGTGTGGTGTGGGAGCAGTTTTAATGCAGGAAGGACCAGATCAAGAATTCCACCCTGTAGGGTTTCTCAGCAAGACACTGACTGAGAGGGAAAGCAATTGGTCAGTTAGTGAAAAAGAATGTTACGCCATTGTCTACACTCTGGAAAAGCTACACCCATGTATTTGGGGACGGCGTTTCCATGTGCAAACCAACCATGCTGCGCTACAGTGGCTTCATACCGCCATGGGAAATAACAAAAAACTTATTCGGTGGAGTTTAGCTCTCCAAGATTTTGATTTTGACATCCAACACATCACAGGAGCTTCTAACAAAGTGGCTGATGCACTCTCCCATGAAAGTTTCCCAGAATCAACTTGTTAAAATCGTCCTTGAGATGTGGAAAATATTGTTAGTCTTTATATACTTGGTAGTATATTTAGAGGTTCATATGTCTTATTAACTCTGTTTTCTCCTAGAGCTCCAGGAAGAAATCACAGAAAGCGTTTCACCCTATCTGTGATTTGTGGGGCATGTCATAAATATAAAGGGAAGGGTAAACACCTTTAAAATCCCTCCTGGCCATAGGAAAAACCCTTTCACCTGTAAAGGGTTAAGAAGCTAGGATAACCTCACAGGCACCTGACCAAAATGACCAATGAGGAGACAAGATACTTTCAAAGCTGGAGCCGGGGAGGAGAAACAAAGTTTCTCTCTGTCTGTGTGATGCTTTTGCCGGGAACAGAACAGGAATGGCGTCTTAGAACTTAGTAAGTAATCTAGCTAGATATGCGTTAGATTCTGATTTCTTTAAATGGCTGAGAAAATAAGCTGTGCTGAATGGAATGGATATTCCTGTTTTTGTGTCTTTTTGTAACTTAAGGTTTTGCCTAGAGGGATTCTCTGTGTTTTGAATCTGATTACTCTGTAAGGTATTTAGCATCCTGATTTTACAGAGGTGATTCTTTTACTTTTTTTCTTCAATTAAAATTCTTTTTTTTAAGAACCTGATTGCTTTTTCATTGTTCTTAAGATCCAACGGTTTGGGTCTGTGTTCACCTATGCAAATTGGTGAGGGTTTTTATCAAGGCTTCCCAAGGAAAGGGGGTGTAGGGTTTGGGGAGGATTTTGGGGGGGGAAAGACGTTTCCAAGCAGGCTCTTTCCTGGTTATATATGTTAGACGCTTGGTGGTGGCAGCAATAAAGTCCAAGGGAAAAAGGAAAATAGTTTGTACCTTGGGGAAGTTTTAACCTAAGCTGGTAAAAATAAGCTTAGGGGGGGTTTCATGCAGGTCCCCACATCTGTACCCTAGAGTTCAGAGTGGGGAAGGAACCTTGACAGTGGCCTTTAACCTTAGTCTCATCTCAAGCTCTTTCCAGCTATGGAATGCTCTCTGGTGATTTGCTACCTTCTTATGACATGCCAGATTTCTAGCCAGATTTTTCCAGTGCTTTGTTCCTGTAGAACCCAATGTGGCTGGAACATTAGACTGGAAGAGTTTGCAACAAAAACAGTATGCAGCATTCTGGGTTTTTGAGTACATAAGCCATGGCTTCTCCACTTTGTCACCATTAGGGATTTCATGCCAGTAATGTGTTGGATGGAAACTTCTATTTTCATTGTCTTTGGGGAACATGAAGTTTTTCACTTGCTGTGGCCCACGCAGTACAAGGAAGTCCCTCAGGCTACTGCTCAAGTGGGTCCACAGTCCTGGATCATCTAGACTTAAGGAACTAAACTCAGCAGCAGCTGTTTCTCGTGCCTCCACCACATTCTTCTCTGATCTACACTTTTCTTCAGGAATGTGTATGGTTACATCCATTTGAGATGGAGATATGGATGCTGCAGCACCTGCACTCTGACTAACTGGATGATCAGGCATCTCCTCACCACTCACATCGTCACTGGGGCCAGAGGCTCACCGTGAACATTTGTATCTCAGGAGAGCTCCTTCCTGCTTAGATAGAAAAGCTTCCTTTGCTTGCTTTCTTTTTCTGAATGCTGCCTCCGCGGGGCGTTTTCTTCTTTCACTCATGACTGGTGTTCTGTGCCAGCTATAGTGGCTCTCAACACTCAACTGAAGGGGACAAATAAGCAGGCTGGTAGCAGGGCCTGAGTGAGGGAAGATAGCTTCTTAAGGGCCTAATTGGCTCCTACTACTTCAGTTGACCTCCTGGTCTCCTCAAGTAGGTTACTCCCTGAGAAGCTGGTGTTAATCAGGCTCCTGGGGGTGCTAGAGAGGTACATAACAGACTCCTCCTCCTCTCTCTCTTCCTGCAGCTCCTGCTGCTTTCTCTTATTCCCTCTCACCTTTTCTCCTGCCTGCCTGTTACGTCTCTTGTACCCTCCTTCCTCCAGCACAGCACTGCACCAGCTCTGTGTATCTAGAGTAGAGAGAATACATATTCACCAGCAGCAAACACAATTTTCTACACTCTGGGTCCTAGAGGTGCCCCCACACAGTCTGGCACCTGAGGTGGCCGCCTCAGTTCAACTTATGGTAAGGCCAGCTGTGACCCGATCTACTGTGAATGGTGTCTCATTTTAGTGCTACCATTGATGACATTTGAGAGAAGATTGCCACTTTCCCCCAATCTGACCTGTAGAGCCAAAAGTTTAGAAACAGCCCAGAAGGCATTTGAGCCCCTAAGAAGGGGAAGCCAATCCCATAGACCCCAGCTGGCAACATTACCAACCTTGGTGATTTTTTGCAGATTGGGCCACTTTTGAAAGGCTATAGCAACAATAAATCTTGAATCTGCAATAGCTGACTTTCTGGGCTACAAATTTCTTTATGAAATTTGGATGATTTTATTGCAGCAACCTGGTGGCCTCTCAAATCAGCAGATACTGAGATGCATGCACAGCTCGATCAAAACCACCTTTGCCAGCCAGCAGAAGACATGATGCAGCTTATGTACCATTAGGAACAGAGCCCCATCAGCCGCGGCAAAGTAGGGCTTCTCATTGGCCGCTATTAGGGGTGTGGCTAAAGTTTTGTTGGGGGGAGGCTGTCTTCCAGTGGGGGTTAGGGTTTTGTTTTGGGGTCATGGAGGACTGTTCCAGGGGTGGGTTTGGGTTTTGTTTCCCAGGAGTTGGTTCCAATGGGGTTGTGGGTTTTTTCCTGGGAGCGATTTGGGGGGCGATTCTGGAGGAGTTGGGGGGGAGGCTGATGTAGGGTGGGGGTGGGTCCAGGAGTTGCGGGAAGGCTGGTGCAGGCTGGGTCGGGGAGTTGCGGGGCGGAGGTGATGTGGCGGGGCGTGATAGGTCCGAGAGTCGCGGGAGGGAGGGCTGATGCGGGCTGAGTCCGGGTGCTCCGGGGTGTGGGGGCGGCTGATGCGGGCTGAGTCCGGGTGCTGCGGGGTGGGGGCTGGGTCGGGGGATGATGCGAGTTGGGTCCGGGTGTTGCGGGGGGCGGCTGCTGGGGGCGTGGGGCAGGGTCCGAGAGTTGCGGGGGAACTGATGCGGGGGGGTCCCTCCTCTCGATTCCCGGCGGGTGTCCCGAGCTGCCTCCCACACGCATAGAGAGGAGCTCCGCTGCAGCCTCCTTGCCGTCCAGGCGCATGCGCGGGTCCCCGGGAGGGCGGGGCAGGCGAGCGGCGGCGTTGGTCCGATCCGGGTCGCGCATCCTCCTGCTGCCGCCGCCGCCGGGTTCTGGGCTGCGTAGCATCGTCCGCCGCGCTCCCCGCTTTGCCGCGCCCCCGCCAGGACCAGCCCGGTCGTCGTGCGCGCCCTGCCCTGCGATGAGGCTGAGCAGCCGCGGCCGGGGATGCTGCGCGGCGGGCGGCAGAGAGCGCGGCCCGCCCCCGCCGCCGCCGCGGAGCCCCTTCGTGCACAAGCTGCGTCCCAGCGCTCTGCAGAAAGCCAAGGTGGGTGCCCGCTTCTCCCGCCCGCCGGCGTGCCTGTGCCTGTCTGGCCGCGCTGGGGCGGGGATCCCCGCTGCTGCCCTGCGGGGCCCCGCCGGGTCACAGGGCGCATGGCCCGGCTGAGCCGCTGACATGCTGCCCGCCCAAAGCGTTGCCGCCTTCCCCGCGGGACCCCGCCTGGCTCACCAAAGCCCCTGCTGCTCGGCAAATCCTCTGCACTGCGCTGGCCCCAGTGCGAGCCCCCGGAGGAAAGACTTGCTAGAAACATCTCGTTTACGTGAACTGCACGATAAAAGGACTAAGGGGGAAATTTGAAAGCAAACATAATTCGCCAGATTTTTTCTTAGGCAAAAAGTCTTGTGTGTGTGTGTGTGTGTGCAAGTTTATATTCACAGGAGTTGTGTGCAAGTAAAATTTTTTTTATACGTTTATCAGCCGTGCCTTGGAGGTGCAAGTTTTAACGCAGTGAAATAAATACGTTTTATCATCGTTTGGTTTTCATATTCGTGAGGGGCTATGTTATTGCCTACCACATTGCTCATAAATTTCCCTGA
The DNA here is from genome assembly GCF_965140235.1 of Caretta caretta. NCBI lineage: Eukaryota > Metazoa > Chordata > Testudines > Cheloniidae > Caretta > Caretta caretta. Next base: position 148,534,981 of record NC_134207.1, on the reverse strand, counting down.
GTGCATGGATACTGTATGTATTCTTTTGCATGCAAAAAACATCTTGAGAGAAGAAAACAATGACAAGAAACAAATGTTTCCAAATTAAAAATGACCTTTTTCTAGATTGGGAGGGATTGTATGATTTGAGAAGGATAGGTGGGAGAATTGCCTTTCATAAGCCATAGAGTATGGCAACACTTTGAATGTTTGCAAGTTCTTTCTTGGGTAAGCCTTTTTTTTTTTAATTTAAGGATATGGTGTTTGTTTCACTGAAAAGCTGTGAGCTATCCATGCAGCAGGTGGGTCATTATGACATGAAAGTGAATAGATCATGAAAATAGTGATTTTGTTTTGTTGTTGTAACTACATGGTAACAAAATATCATCATTGGAAGTAATGAATTTGTTTGGTTGCTCCTAGCAGAATTTTGAAAGGAGATATTCTTAATTTCCTAAGAAATTATATATCCCTCCTTTATCCTCCTGGGTGCAAGTATGTTTTTCAAATGGAAAGTCAAGAATTCAGAAATAAGTAAATGCCAGAACTAAGATAGCCTATGCAACTTTAATTCAGTGGCCTTGTGAGCATACATCTTTTAATAACATGACTGCTTACTGTCTTTTTCCACTGGACCCCTGCCTCATTCAGGTCATAAGATGGATGGTGCTCTCTGAATGAATAGCTATTCAATATTACTTTTTATCCTTGTCATTCAGTGTGTGGCTTCAGGCTTTATTAATGATCTGCTGTTCAAACTCTACACTAAATTAATTTCCTTATGGCCTTTTCTTCCTAAAGCATTCGTCACTAACATCTGAGTTTTCACAAACATTAGTTAACTAATCTTCACAATATGCCTGTCAGGTAAGATGTTGTTTTTAAAGCTGGACTGAAAAAGGGAATCCCTTTCTGTGAAAAATCTTGCATTTTTTTAAAAAAAAAATGCATTTGAATAATGCTGAAAATGTGAACTGTTTACACAGAAAGGGATTTAAAGCAAAATTTTGATTAGGGAGAGCGGAACCAGAATTTTCTGGCTGCCTCTCCCCCCAGGCTGTTGCCAATTTCCCTGGTTAAATTGACAAGAGCCTTCCACTGAGCTGCTGAAGAGGCAGAGCACTTAAGTACTTTGACTCCTCACCTCCTCCTTAGGCCTGGGGAAAGAGAGGCAGGCCACCTGGTTTCTTTTCCTGTCCCAAAGCTGGAGAGGAGGTAGGAAGGCAAGGTAAGGCAGAGTGCCCTGGTGTTCTGCCCCTCTCTCTCTCCCAGAGCTAGCCCTCCTGGAAATCTTGCGTCCATTTCACTGGAAGAAAGAGAAATTGACAACAGCAATTCAGGCAGGGAGCCATCATTTCTATTTTCCCAGCGGAAAATTGAAATAGGTTGGCAAAACTGAAATTTGTCTCAAAGAAAATTTTGGTTTTGAAAAAAGGCATTTTTTGGTCAGAAAAGCATTTTGACAAAAAACTTTCAAGGAGCTCTAGGTGTTTTTTCCGAATTTAAAGATGGGAGTCTTTGCTAAGATCATAAAGTATTTACTTTTGGGTGCGCAAGCTGACATGCCTTGGGCTTGATTTTTTTCATAGTATTTAGGGGGTTTTTTAATAGCATTTTATATGTTCAAAATACAGCTCACAGGTACCTCAGTGATAGATATGAGTGCTCAGCCCTTCTGCGAATTAGGCCCCAAGATGTCCCAAGTTAAACAATCATCAGATGATGTCCCCTGTGGAAAAGCTTTTGGCTTAAGTGACTTTCTCAGAATGACATAGAACTGTGAGGCACTGACAAGGCCAGATTTCAATTTAGGGTGGATGCAGATGTTTTAACCACTTTTTCTTTCTTAAACCTCTGGCCTTATTCTCTACCTTCTTATGGCTTGTGGGTGGGATGCCCTGTTCCTGCTGGCGCTAGAGGAGGAGACTGGTGGTGGTGGTGTTGCATGGCTTCTGCTTAGCTGTTGCTGGGAGGGAGAGGAAGTAGTATGGAGCTCTCTCTCCACCCCATCCACTCCCCAACTGTTTTTGCTGACCGACCAATGCCTCCAGCTGCCTGGAGCTGTAGCAGCATAACTTCCTGCTTCCTTGCAAAATGCATGTGGGTACATGTGCTCCTCCTTGAACTTTCCACCCCTTTCTTCTGTTAGCCTACACTGGGCTGGTGAGCCTCCTTCTGCCTGACTACCAGCCTCCGCTCCCCCCTTTGTGTTTCGCTGTTCTCATCCATTTTGCATGGGTCCCCCTTCCCAACCTTGTGACTTGCTGCTCCCACCTGTCTGTCTCAGGGAGATCTGTCCCCTTTGCAGCTCTCTGCTTCTGCCTGTCTGTCTCATGTGGGGTCCCCCCCCTTTGCAGTTTGCTGCTTCCATGGGTCCCCTGCCTCTTTGTGGTTCAGTGCTCCCATCTGTCTATCTCGCATGGGTCCCCCCCCCATCCACCCTTTGGTTCGCTGCTCCTGAAAATCTTGTGTGGTGCCTCTTGTGATCGCCTCTCTCCTGCTGTTTGTTGCTCATTGCCTTTCCTAGCCCAGTTTTCCTGTGTATTTGTGCATGCCTGTGCTTGTTTCTCCCTTCCCCATCCACTGTGCTTTTCTGCTTATATATGCTCTCTCACTCCGAGTGCAACCGGAGTCTATCATCTTTCCCCACATAATGTTTGCTGTATTCCCTATTTCCTATCATTTGTTTGATTAACTTTGCATTTATGCCTTCCTTACGCATATGCAGGCTAGTGGGGAGGAGTGGTTAGCCTCTTCCCCTCCCCGCCTTTGGTGGCTCTTTCCCCTCACCCGAACTTGATGGAGGACCTGGAAACAGCCCTGCGTGAGGCTTCTGCTCCAGCAGCTTTGTTTGTGGAGGGAAGGGAGGTGCTGCGGGGCAATCTCTGGCCACTGTCATCACTCCACTTTGGCTCTCTGCGCCATCTACCCCCCAGGTCTACCACCAACACCTTTTCCAGTGTCGTCATCTCCACCAGGAAGGCTGCGGAAAGCACAGACAGGGACTCCACTGTCAAAACTGGGACCACCAATGGAGCCCTCTCAGTCAGCAAGGACCATGACAGAATAAAAGGGAAGAGCCTGCCCAGAAGGCTCCTTCTGCAGCAGTGGTTACTACTACTGCTGCTCTGCTGTCAGCTGAGGCTCCCCCCCATCCTTCTGTCCTTTCCACCAGCTCTGGGGGTGCTGCCAGAGCTCAGGGGTCCTAACCCAGTAACCATAACACCTACTACCAAGGCTGCAGGCATTGGGTCCAGTGTGATGCCCACGACTGGTGTTGTGGAAGAGCCCCCGACTCTGTCCCTCTAATTCCTGTGATTGATGGTGCTGCCCTCAGCAGTATGGCTGCTGTGGACCCCAAGCTCATTCCTGACCCTTCCCCTTTATGGCATTCCAGGGTGCAATCCAGACCAAGGAGGGGCTGTGTCACCCTTTCTCTGCAAACTGGGGCACCTCACAATTCTTTGCTGCTGTAGCTCCCAACCTTGCAGATAACACCCTGAGTGTCTGTGTATAGCTGCATCCTGCCAGCCACACATCAGTCACACTCTGGCTTCCACCAGTCTTGGTTATCAGTTGTGGAATGACCCCAACCCATTCCCAGATTTCCCCCCAAAACATGTATTCTGCACTGTCCAACCCTCTCCTGGAACCTTAGTCCATTGCATCTCTAAGGAATCAATGTACAACAGTCTGCTACTTTTAAATGACGTTCCCAGACAACTCACAACACTGGATTAATTTTAATTAAAGAATAAAACAAGTTTATTTAACTACAAGAAAGTTTTGAGTTAGTACAAGTATAAGACATTAAATTCAGAAATGGCTACAAGAGAAGTAAAGATAAAACACTTCCTAGTACTAACTTAACAAACTAGACTTGGTTCAAGTCTTTTACCACGTTTTCCCAGTAACACTGCTGATGAAACTCTCAGGGGAGGGTCTTCTCCCAAAGTCCAACAGCTGTTTATTTTGTCATCCTAGGTGAAAAGGAGAGACATGGACAGACAGAGATACCTTGGGCAGTTTTGCCCATTGCTTTTTTTGGTTCAGTCACCCTTTGTAATGTATTTTCCTGAGGGTTATCCCTAGATAAAGGTCATTCCTGCTGTGAGGTTGGAGTCAAGGAGTCTGATGGTGAAAGAGGTTCCATGCTGCTGTTTGATAAAATGCAGATCTGTTTGTTCCTGCCCATGTGCTTACCAAAGAATAGCCATTGGATGGCATACCCTGAGTCTTTGCAGATGCCAATTACTCTAGACCTTTGGTGTGGGGGTATTCTGTGATCCTGTGATCATTCCGCAGAAGATTGTTGCCAATCGAGCTACTGAAGCCACATGGTGGCTGGAGATGGGGGGACAGGCTGTACACTCATTGAATTTTCAGGTGTCCTGGACAGCTTTGTTCTCCCTAGACCGATGGCCTGAGGTGCTGGGGGCTGCTGATGTGCTAGGTCACCTGCTGCATCTCTAAAAGAAAAGGAGTACTTGTGGCACCTTAGAGACTAACCAATTTATCTGAGCATGAGCTACAGCTCACTTCAGGATGAAGTGAGCTGTAGCTCACGAAAGCTCATGCTCAAATAAATTGGTTAGTCTCTAAGGTGCCACAAGTACTCCTTTTCTTTTTGCGAATACAGACTAACACGGCTGTTACTCTGAATGCTGCATCTCTGGATCTGGGTGGGAGGGATCAACCTCATTTACTCTGGTACTGGACCTGAAGTGGGTGTGATTCTATTAGCAGGCATCCACCTTCCTCAGCATCTTGGATCATTGCAAGTGTCTGGTCCTAGGTGGGGAATTTAACTCCACCCTGAACATGCTGGACCGTGTTGGGAGATAGAAGTGCCAGACCACTGTGGATATTCTCCTGAAGATAATTGACCATTACTTCCTGGTCCAGACAATTCTACCAGTTTGGCTGGGTGGAGGAGTCTCTATCATGCCATTTGCAGCAAGGCCACATCTACATCTCCTGTTTTAACATCTTGTAGGGCCACTTCTCCAGCATCAGCAAGGCCCTCTTCTTGGACCGCCACCTGGTGGTTGTGACAGTCTCTTTGACTCCTGAGCAGCCAAGGCCAGCCAACTGGCATTTCAGCAACAGCCTGCTGGAAGCCATGGCTTTCATGGCATCATTCTGGGAATTCTGGCTGGCCTTGTGGGGGCAGAGGCACATCTTTCCCTAGATACAGAGGTGGTGGGATGTGGGGAAGGTAGGTGCCTGGCTCTTCCACCACAACTACACCCAGGGAGCCAGTTGGAGGAGTGGTTTTGTGATAGAGCATTTGGAATGGGAGGTTTTGGACCTGGAGAGGCACCTGGCTGCTTGCCCTGTGGATCCATCTGTCTGCAGAGTGTGTCGGGAGAAGCAGGGTGGGCTCTGGGCTCTAAATGACCATGGGCCAAAGGTACTTTTGTTCAGTTTTGCATCCAGCTCCTTCAGGAGATGGATTCTGATTCCCACTTTTTCTATACACTGGAGAGTAAGAGCAGTGCCAAAAACCACATTTCATGGCAGGGGTTGGCACAGTAGTGATGTGTGAGAAAGGTTGAGCACTTTCTATGCTAACTTCTCCCCACATCTGACCGATGTTGATGCTTACAGAGTCCTCTGGGGTAAAATCCGTATGGTCAGTGTAGGTGACAGGGACTGGTTGGAGCTTTCTCTCTCTTTTGGAAACCCTTTGTCTGATGCCCACCAATAAATCTCTGGGTGTTGGTAGGCTGAGGGTGGAGTTCTGCCACGTGTGCTGGGATATGTTGTCTTGGACCTGTCGTGTTCACACTGCTGCCAAAGAAGGGGGACCTTGATGACCTGAGGAATTGGCATTTGATATTGCTACTAAGCACAGATTGCAAGATCACATTGAAGGCTGTGTCACTAAGGCTGAAGTCCTTGTGGGCAGACCTGGTCCACTCCAACCAGACCTATGCTTTTCTGGGCCAGATAGTCTTCAGTAATCTATATCTAGTCTAGGACCACCTTCATGTGGTGTGTAGGGATGGTCTGTCACTTGCCCACTTCTCCTTTGATCAGAAGATGGCGTTTGACATGGTGGATCAGGGTATCTCATGGACATTCTCCTGGTGTTCAGATTCCTCCAGGTGATGTATACTTCTGAGGAGTGTTTGATAAAGGTCAGATGGACCCTGACCGAGCCTGACATCTTCAGTCAAGAAGTGCGTTCAGACTGCCTGCTCTGCGACCAACTGTGTGCCAGTACCATTGAGCCCTTCCTTCATTTACTCTGCCACTCTCTTGGTGGTCACTTTTCTGCCACTAATCCCTTCCTACTGTGGAAAATTGTCTGACCGTCTGCGGAAATGGACGGGGCTACTCCAGTACCTTTCCCTTTGTTGGAGGGTGCTGGTTATTAACTAGCTGGTCCTGTCCATGCGCTGCTACTAGTTCAAAATTGACAGCCTTCCCCCAGGGACCCTAGCCAGCTCCAGAGTATGATCCTGGAGTTCTGTCTGGGGAACCATTGGAGGTTCTTGAGCCTCCCTCCAGGAAAGGATGCGTAGGCCATGATCTGGATCTACAGCCAGGTCCACACTTTCTGCTTTGAGGCCCTTCAGAGATTCTTTTATGGTGCATGGAATGCCTTCCTCCACCGCCTCTGAGGGCTCCAATGTCACTTCCAGGTCTTTAATCTCCCCCTGAGAGGTCTCTCTCGAGACCTCGGAGTTGCTAGTCTTTTCTCAGGACCTGGAAACTATTTTCAGTGAACAGGTCTGTAGTGGCCACTGACAGGGAAGACCTCCTCACAGATCTCCTGTTACAAAACACACACTTTGGCATGTGGGTGGTGGAGTCCCCCTTGGTGCACTGAAAGATGGCTCTAGCTGGCATCACCCGAATCGGAGACAAGGACTATGGTCGGAGGGACTGGGTGAACCTTGTGGCACTTGGCCAGTGCATTGGGTTACCCATCCCTTCTGTACCCTGTCATGTTCCAGGAGGTGAGAGTAGCCTGGTCCCCTGCCTCTTTCGCTTATCTTGAGTAGGTCCTGCAAGAAGGCATTCCCCACCCATCCCTCACTTTTGATGCTCCAGAGCTCGTCATTGGGTGTTGCCCTATGAGCCCCTCTTTCACTCCGCTGAATGCCTTTGATGCACCACTTGAGCAAGCTGAAATGACATCCAGCTGGTCTTTCACTGAACCACACCCCAGGAACATCTCTATGCGTTTGTACTCCCAACCAAGTGATGGGACCTGCTGCCACCTGTAGTCCTAAGCGCTCTATGGAGTCATGAGCTCGGGTGCATGGCTGACATGGTTCGTGAAGTCTTCTGACAGTTGCCCGTTTTGCAGCGAGAAGGAGGCCCTGGTTTTGACAATCAGGGTCCATACACCCCAGGGAGAAAACGGGGGGTCTCAGCTGCTAAAAAATAAGCAATTGAGCCAGTTGGTTGTAGACAAAATTGTTGTGTATTAAAATATGTTGAGTTAAGTTTATTTGTGAAAGCTTGTAATGCCGTAAATTTGATGGTCATTACGAGATGTATACATGTTGTAGTTATGAGTGCATGCATGTATATGTGTGGCAAAAACTGTAACTATAGTGAAACTACAGTATCACCTCACAGCAGTGTAGTGAGGCAGTCAGGCAGGGAGGGCACCTCCCAGACTAAGTGTTTACACAAAACTGGCTCCAAGCACCTAGCATTGTGCAGCCAGAAAGAGAAAATGCTAAGCCATTAAAGTTAATTGGAAAACATTGGAACAACTTGAAACTGAAAAGAACCCCTCAGCCTGGGAAACTTGCCCAGCTCTGTGTAACCATGAATTACCATGGAATGTGTGTGTGAGGAAAAGGAGAGAAAAAAAAAAAAGAGAACCCTGCAAACCCTATTAAAAGAGAGGGCACTTGATGTGAAGGCTATCCAGAAACTGAGCGCCAACATTTAAGCTAGGTGCTGTCCATGAAATACTGGATCCTCTCCTGTGCTGTCGGGGAATGGCTTCACTGGCACTTTTGCTGCACAATGAGGTAGTACCCTCCATGTGGCATGATTTGATACAAAAACAGAATGGCATCCTCCATGGAGCTGTATGGAGGGTGCCATCTTACAGAGGAAAAACGGCATCCTCCTCACAGTGTGACCTCGCAGGATCCGTATGTGCTTGGCCACACTGGCAGGGATGGAATACCTGCATGTCAAATATTAGGATTGCACCACTGATCCCCTCTAGGTCAGAGGGCACACTGGGAAACTGTTCAGAGACAATAGGTAACTTGTTTTAGAAACAGGAACTTAGGTATTATGTAAAGCCTGAGATTGCACCTTTATTTTCTGTATAACTTGTATGCGTTTGCTTTTCCTTACCATTTCATCTTTGATTCTGTGATTTTTCTGTTAAATAAACTTTTTGTTTACTTTTAACTCAAGCTGGTCTCTGTTGTGCAAACTGTGTGGATTGTGTGTTCATGCCAAAGTGAACTGATAGTTGAAGGCAGGTTTCACATCTTTGAGGATGAACCAAAGGGAAAAAGTCTGAGTATCTGGTAGCTAAGAATGCAGAGACAGGTTTGGGGGGGGACTCGGGACCAGAAGGGATTGTTGAGGTCACCCTGAAAGAAGTAACTATGGTGGTGGAAGCCATGGTGGAACCATTATGCTTGTAGGCTGGCTACTGGTGTCAGAATGGTGAACCACAGCAGCTTAGCATTAAGACATCCAATGTTAGAAGGCAGGTGGTAACAGAACCCCCTGTTCTGGGTGATCCCCAAAATGTTATAGTGGCACAGTTGTTACAGGGTTTGCACCACAATGTCAGTGAACGGAGGTTTGCACATGAAACACTTGTAGTAACAGACCCTAATGGATCCTAAAGTAAGGAAGCAAAGTACAAGCTTACCGTTTATTTCATAGAATATTAGGGTTGGAAGAGACCTCAGGAGGTCATCTAGTCCAATCCCCTGCTCAAAGCAGGACCAACACCAACTAAATCATCCCAGCCAAGGTTTTGTCAAGCTGGGCCTTAAAAACCTCTAAGGATGGAGATTCCAACACCTAGATGGAGATTCCAACATCAAGTCTATCAACACCATGGAGATTCCAACACCTAGTAACCCATTCCTGTGCGTCACCAACCTCCTAGTGAAATAATGTTTCCTAATATCCAACCTAGATCTCCCCCACTGCAACTTGAGACCATTGCTTCTTGTTCTGTCATCTGCCACCACTGAGAAAAATCTAGCTCCATCCTCTTTGAAACCCGTCTTCAGGTAGTTGAAGGTTACTATCAAATCCCACCTCACTCTTCTCTTCTGCAGACTAGATAACCCCAGTTCCCTCAGCCTCTCCTTGTAAGACGTGCCCCAGCTCTGTAATAATTTTTGTTGCCCTCCACTGGACTCTCTCCAATTTGTCCACGTCCCTTCTGTAGTGGGGGGACCAAATCTGGATGCAGTGCTCCAGGTGTGGAATAAAGGGGAATAATCACTTCCCTCAACAAAAATGATTAGGGGACTGGAACACATGAGTTATGAGGAGAGGCTGAGAGAACTGGGGATGTTTAGTCTACGGAAGAGAAGAATGAGGGGGGATTTGATAGCTGCTTTCAACTACCTGAAAGGGGGTTACAAAGAGGATGGATCTAGACTGTTCTCAGTGGTAGCAGATGACAGAACAAGGAGTAATGATCTCAAGTTGCAGTGGGGGAGATTTAGGTTGGATATTAGGAAAAACTTTTTCACTAGGAGGGTGGTGAAATACTGGAACGCGTTACCTAGGGAAGTGGTGGAATCTCCTTCCTTAGAAGTTCTTAAGGTCAGGCTTGAGAAAGCCCTGGCTGGGATGATTTAATTGGGGATTGGTCCTGCTTTGAGCAGGGGGTTGGACTGGATGACCTCCTGAGGTCCCTTCCAACCCTGATATTCTATGATTCAGTCTGCTGGCAATGCGCCTACTAATACAGCCCAGTATACCTTCTTGGCAACAGGGGCACACTGCTGACTCAGATCCAGCTTCTCGTCCACTGTAATCCCCAGGTCCTTTTCTGCAGAACTGCTGCTTAGCCAGTCAATCCCCAGCCTGTAGCGCTGTATGAGATTCTTCCTTGTTAAGTGCAGGACTCTGCACTTGTCTTAGTTGAACCTCATCAGATTTCTTTTGGCCTAACCCTCCAATTTCTTTAGGTCACTCTGGTCCGTATCCCTATGCTCCAGCATATCTACCTCCCCCGCTTAGTGTCATCTGCAAACTTGTTGAGGGTGCAATTAACTCCATCATCCAGGCAACTAGACTTCGAGCCATTGATCACTACCCGTTGAGCCTGACAATCTAGCCAGCTTTCTATCCACTTTATAGTCCATTCATCCAATCCATACTTTTTTAACTTACTGTCAAGAGTACTGTGGGAGACGGTATCAAAAGCTTTGCTAAAGTCAAGATATCACATCCACTGCTTTCCCCATATCCACAGAGCCAGTTATCTCATCATAGAAGGCAATCAGGTTGATCAGGCATGACTTTCCCTTGGTGAATCCATGTTGACTGTTCCTGATCAACTTCCTCTCCTCCAAATGGATTCCTTGAGGACCTGCTCCTTTTATTTATTTTGCATTAAGGGAAATAGAACAAGGAAAGGGGAAAATGAGTGAGTTACAGTCATTGGACATTACACTGCCACACACTTCTGTAGAGTACGTTAAGCTGCAACCCCTCTTCTGGCTTCTCCAGAACCCTCTGCTGAGGTTCTAGCTGAATTTTCTTCCCCTCACCTTCTTGTATGTGTACACACCATCCATGACTCCATAAAGTCATGAGACCTCCTTGTTCTCAACTTCTTGGCAATGGCCAATATGACCGTCAACAAGACCAGGAGAAGGAAACTTCATGGAGGGGTTGGGAGGGTTCTGCAACTTTGGGCCCTATTTTCGATCCATTGTCCTTTGTGTCTTGGGCAGAGTTTCTCTTGGTAGTGTCCACTGGCTGCTTGAACACCTTTTAGGAGCAGTGGGCACTGTCCAGGGTTCTCTGCTTAGAATTCCACTAGGATCCCTTGTTTTGGCCCTTTGACTTCGATTCCTGTCACTAGTTTCTTAGTTTTTGTCCCTTAAACTCAGCTGTGGCCTGGGCTTTGTGGTTCCCTCCTTCTCCCACCTCAGTTGAGGGAGTGGCCTTTAGTTTTTGGCAGGCCTAGGCCCACCCATCCTAGTTTTCACTTTCCAGTTTTCACAACAAATGAGGCAAACATTTGGCAGACAATAGCTTCTTTCTCTATACTCCTGCAGAGCGCCATCCATCCATCTTGTGCACTGAATGAGGCAGGGGTACTGTGAGGAAAAATAGTGTGTAATCATTTAAAGACCGTATTAGAAGGCATACGGACAAGGATATTTTGCGTACTTGACTTCACAACTGTAACACACTTTTAATGTATTTTTTATATAATTTGATGCTTTAAAAAAGCAAACTGAAAACTGCAAATTCTATCAAGTGACTCCTATTACTGACTCCTTCATATGTTACCAAGAGTGTCGGAACTTTTAAATCCACGCCACAGTGCTCTAAGCATTGCAGACCCCTTTGAGTGCCTTGTGGAGAAAACAGGCACCTTTGTAATTTTGTCCGAATACATTTCTCTCTTACTACTTGTCTGCTGTTTTTAAGGCAGTTTTCTGAACAATACATAGCAAACGACTACAGACCTGTCACAGTATGTAGAGCAGCTAAGAGGAGTAGCTAGTACAAGGAAACAGGCATGTGTAATTCCATGGACAAGTTAGTGATAGAAAGGTGAGGGATTTGTCATTTGAGTAAAAATCTACAGAATCATAATTTCAGTGGCATTACCTTCTGCGGTGTTCAGTGTACTTGCTGCCACCAAACTCCTGGCTCCGAGCTCCAAGTCCTCCAGTTGCTGGAAATCTTCTAATGGGAAATAGGTTGTTTGGTATAATTTAAAAGCCCTTTCTTCTAGGAACATAATGGTACCAAACTTGACAAATCTAGAACAATGATGTAGATATATATTCAAGAAAATATTTAAAAATCAACTTACTGATTTTTATTTAAGCAATATGTTGCTTAAATAAAAAAAAAATCTTTGGTAATCCTAGGGAAGGTAGCTTTGACATGTAGGACTGAAAATATTTATTCATCAGTTGTTGCCATCATCATCATCTCCGTTTAGGACACCACTGCTCCTTGTCCATGCTACACTCGTACATCTCTGTACAAGGCAGATTGCTGGCCAAACATTTGCAGGGCGGTGAGAATCTGGTCTTGCAAATGAGTGTTTGATTATCTGCATGATTGATTTGGGACACATGGTATTTCATACATAACTGGTGTGATCCAAGACCAATCCATGCCTGATAGTCAAGGGTAGTTTTGGATGATATTCCACTGCTTGATAATTTGCCCTCTTGTTAGCAGGTATACTTATTCACTGTGGCAATTTTTCTCCATTTGTGGTTTTCTTGGAAAACACCCACCAGCAGCTTTGCAGAGAGTGTAGTGTTTGTCTTTAAACAGTAAACTTGGCATATGAATGCCTGCAGTGCATTTCTGACCTCATCAGTGACTGTCTCAGCCATTCTGAGTACCTTCAAAGCAGGAGAGAGTCTTTGGAGGTAGACTCAAATGCCTTCCAGTAAGATAATTTCGTTTTTCCAAACTAAATGGAAGAAATTGCACCTTTTCTTTTTCTTCTGAGTCAGTTTAGTTAAATTAATATAATCCTCCTGTATGGATGCTCTTAAGATCATTTAAGAGTGACCATACAATGGGCTCATACCAGTTTAACTAAATTGACATACACAGTTTTAACAAAATGTTTTTCTATAAACCCAGGTTTCAGAGTAGCAGCCATGTTAGTCTGTATTCGCAAAAAGAAAAGGAGTACTTGTGGCACCGTCGAGACTAACAGATTTATTTGAGCATAAGCTTTCGTGAGCTACAGCTCACTTCATCGGATGTATTCAGTGGAAAATACAGTGGGGAGATTTATATACACACAGAACATGAAAAAATGGGTGTTATCATACACACTGTAACAAGAGAGTGATCACTGAAGGTGAGCTGTTACCAGCAGGAGAGTGGGGGGGGGGAACCTTTTGTAATGATGATCAACGTGGGCCATTTCCAGCAGTTGACAAGAACGTCTGAGGAACAGTGCGGGGTGGAGGTGGGGAATAAACATGGGGAAATAGTTTTACTTTGTGTAATGACCCATCCACTCCCAGTTGCTATTCAAGCCTAAGTTAGTTGTGTCCAGTTTGCAAATTAATTCCAATTCAGCAGTCTCTCATTGGAGTCTGTTTTTGAAGTTTTTTTTGTTGAAGAATTGCAACTTTTAGGTCTGTAATCGAGTGATCAAAGAGATTGAAGTGTTCTCCAACTGGTTTTTGAATGTTATAATTCTTGACATCTGATTTGTGTCCATTTATTCTTTTACGTAGAGACTGTCCAGTTTGACCAATGTACATGGCAGAGGGGCATTGCTGGCACATGATGGCATATATCACATTGTAGATGTGCAGGTGAACGAGCCTCTGATAGTGTGGCTGATGTGATTAGGCCCTGTGATGGTGTCCCCTGAATAGATATGTGGACACAGTTGGCAATGGGCTTTGTTGCAAGGATAGATTCCTGGGTTAGTGGTTCTGTTGTGTGGTTGCTGGTGAGTACTTGCTTCAGGTTGGAGGGCTGTCTGTAAGCAAGGACTGGCCTGTCTCCCTAGAGCCGTGAGAATGATGGGTCGTCCTTCAGGATAGGTTGTAGATCCTTGATGATGCGTTGGAGAGGTTTTAGTTGGGGGCTGTAGGTGATGGCTAGTGGTGTTCTGTTACTTTCTTTGTTGGGCCTATCGTGTAGTAGGTGACTTCTGGGTACTCTTCTGGCTCTGTCAATCTGTTTCTTCATTTCAGCAGGTGGATATTGTAGTTGTAAGAACGCTTGATAGAGATCTTGTAGGTGTTTGTCTCTGTCTGAGGGGTTGGAGCAAATGCGGTTGTATCATAGAGCTTGGCTATAGACAATGGATCGTGTGATGTGGTCTGGATGAAAGCTGGAGGCATGTAGGTAAGTATAGCAGTCAGTAGGTTTCCGGTATAGGGTGGTGTTTATGTGACCATCGCTTATGAGCACTGTAGTGTCCAGGAAGTGGATCTCCAGGCTGAGGTTGATGGTGGGATGGAAATTGTTGAAATCATGGTAGAATTCCTCATGGGCTTCTTTTCCATGGGTCCAGATGATGAAGATGTCATCAGTGTAGCGCAAGTAGAGTAGGGGCATTAGGGGACCGGAGCTGAGGAAGTGTTGTTCTAATTTTTGTTATAAACTGGGGACAGATCAAGGTCTTTCTCCTCCTCTGTTACTCCCAAGTGGAGTATTGGTTGATCACAGGATGACTGTGAGCCACTAATGTGATATGGCCGTGAAAAAAGCTAATGCGCTCTTGGGATGCATCCGGCGAGGTATTTCCCATAGAGATAAGGAGCTGTTCATACCATTATACAAGGCACTGGTGAGACATCATCTGTAATATTGTGTGCAGTTCTGGTCTCCCATGTTTAAGAAAGATGAATTCAAACGGGAACAGGTACAGAGAAGGGCTACTAGGATGATCCGAGGAATGGAAAACCTGTCTTATGAAAGGAGACTGAAGGAGCTTGGCTTGTTTAGTCTAACCAAAAGAAGGCTGAAAGGAGATATGATTGCTCTCTATAAATATATCAGAGGCATAAATACCATGGAGGGAAAGGTTTCAGAGTAACAGCCGTGTTAGTCTGTATTTGCAAAAAGAAAAGGAGTACTTGTGGCACCTTAGAGAGTAACCAATTTATTTGAGCATAAGCTTTCGTGAGCTACAGCTCACTTCATCGGATACATACTGTGGAAAATACAGAAGATGTTCTTATACATACAAACCACGAAAAAATGGGTGTTTACCAGTACAAAAGGTTTTCTCTCCCCCCACCCCATTCTCCTGTTGGTAATAGCTTATCTAAAGTGATCACTCTCCTTACAACGTGTATGATAATCAAGCTGGGCCATTTCCAGCACAAATCCAGGGTTTAATAGGAAGGAAAAGAATTATTTAAACTGAGTACCAATGTGGAAACAAGAACAAATGGATATAAACTGGCCATCAGGAAGTTTATTCTTGAAATTAGACAAAGGTTTATAACCATCAGAGGAGTGACGTTCTGGAACAGCCTTCCAAGGGAAGCAGTGGGGGGAAAAGACATATCTGGCTTCAAGACTAAGCGTGATAAGTTTATGGAAGGGATGATATGATGGGATAGCCTAATTTTGGCAATTAATTGATCTTTGACTATTAGCAGTGGATATGTCCAATGGCCTGTGATGAGATGTTAGATGGGGTGGGATCTGAGTTCCTACAGAGAATTCTTTCCTGCGTGTCTGGCTAGTGAGTCTTGTCCACATGGTCAGGGTTTAGCTGATCGCCATATTTGGGGTTGGGAAGGAATTTTCCTCCAGGGCAGATTGTCAGAAGCCCTGGGGGTTTTTCACTTTCCTCTGCGGCGTGAGGCACGAGTTGCTTGCTGGCGGATTCTCTGCATCTTGAAGTCTATAAACCATGATTTGAGGACTTCAGTAGCTTAGACATAGGTTAGGAGTTTGTTACAGGAGTGGGTGGGTGAGATTCTGTGGCCTGTGTTGTGCAGGAGGTCAGACTAGATGATCATAATGGTCTCTTCTGACCTTAAAGTCTGTGATGCTATGTGAGGTATCAGGGGAAAGGTTATGATCTGCTGAAACCCACTGTTCCATCTAATATATGTCATTTATGCATATGAAGTTATGAGAATTGTGTTGTATGATGGTCACTAAAATGTGTTGTGGGTTTGGGAAGAGCCCAGATACTAGCTTCCCAAAGACAGTAACCAGGGGGATAACCAATGCCCGGGCTGGTGTTGAGCAACTGTCAAAAGCCATTGTCCAACAAGGGAGCTACAATGCAGTGACTCACTTGCCCAACGCCACACCAGGGGAATTGCTCAACCTTGCAATGCACACCAGATATCCCTGGACTTCTCTTCTCCAAGCACATGGACTAAGGGTATAAAACAGAACACAATGGCCCCATGCTTTGCCTTTTCTCTTCTGCCTACCTACGCTGCAAGCAACAAGGACGCTCAGAAGACTGAAGACTCCAACAGAGGAGACTGGTCCAGGTTTAAGAGACAAACCTGTATATTAAGGACTGTAAGATCCAGTGGGGTGAGAACATTGCTTGATCTAAACACTTTCTAGTGTGATAAGGGTTAAGGTTCAGACTGCATGCTTATATTTTCTTTTCTTTTCTTTTGGTAGCCACTCTGACTTCTTGCGTATCACTTGTAATCACGTAAAAACTGTCTTTTGTAATCAGTAAGCTTGTTTTACTGTTTATCTTTACCAGTGAGTTTGCCTGAAGTGCTTGGTAAATCTGCTCAGGTTTACAAATGCTGGTATATATCTACTTTCCATTGATGAAGTGGTGAACCAATTAATAAACTTGCATTACTCAAGAAAGGGACTTGAACAGCGCAAGACGGTATAATCTGAGGTACAAGGCTGGGAGCTTGGGGGATTTCTCTGGTGCTTTTCTCTGTGTGATTTCATGAGTGGTTCATGCAATCTAGCTGGGTGTGGGGCTCCACATGCTGTTGTGCTGAGAGATAACAGTGCCTGGAGGGGTTCTCTGCTTGTCACTAGCAAAGCATTGTGAGAGAGAGCCCTGGCTGGAGAGTTAAGGTGGCACAGTTGTGCCACAGTCCCAGGCTGCACCCTGGGGATCCCATCACAATGTACTTTTAGTGTAACTTTGTGTGTAATATATAATATATTTTTCATATAATAACAAAAGTATTTTTTTTTTTTCAAATGATTGACCCTTTTTGTCTCAAAATTTATTTAAGGAAAAAAATAGTTAAGAATTCACCCTTACGCATGGACATTTTTTTTTTTTTAACTAACATTCTTTTTAAGTTTCAGAGTGGTAGCTGTGTTAGTCTGGATCAGCAAAAACAACTGACACCTTGTTGGTTGTTCTTTTTAAGTGTTTCTTAAAATAGTAAACTTTTTTCCCATCAATCTAGATTACATATTAAAATAACAAAATTGTTTGGGTTTTGCAGATTGCCTTCATGACCTTGACTTTGTTCCCCATCCGACTCTTTTTTGCTGCTTTTATGATGTTACTGGCCTGGCCTTTTGCATTCATTGCTTCAATGGGATCTGCTGAGAGAGAACTGGAAAGGCCTCTCTCCTGGTGGCGAAAGTGAGTCAATGCATTCGTTGATTTGGTAAAGCATACACTGCGGTACAATAAATAGATAACCATTATATAACTTAGTAGCTTCAAGGAGAGAAGTCCTGGAATAACCTGACAGTACTAGACAGTTTTCTTTTTAATATGGGAAAGGCAAATCTGTGGCAAGTGTAAAATCTATCATTTTTGAGAAGTTAAAAAAATGAGAAGTTAAAAATATGTGAATTGACAAATACATATCTGCATTATCAGTTGGCCCTTAGATTGCAGAGAAAGAGGGGGATTTAACTTGGTTTTGTGAAGCACAATTTTTGCAGTGTCATTTTAATATTCTTTAACTTGCATTATTTCCATAAATATCTATTTCTCCTTACTGCAAAGAAGGTTTTCTGGAAAGGTTAAGAAACCACCAACAGTTATGTAATTTTTAAATTAAGGTCTCTGCTAAAGTCAAGATGACATTTTATAGAAAATATTCTTAATAATCTTAAAGGTCTGTACCCAGTGATGGTTTTCTTAGTGGTCAAAATCAGTTAGTGTTCATTGCTTCAAAATTGGGGATTTCTGTGTAAGAAAGATGCCTAAAATACTCAGGAATTAAATAAAATATAACTGAACTAGATGCTGTTGGTTTGAAAATGGCTTACACGTGTTCAGAAAATGAGAACAAAATAACTTTAATAAATGTTTCTGGTTCAATAAAACAGAATACTTAGGTTTGGAAGGATTAGATTTTTATTGATAAATGTCAGTAAACATCAATTTCACCATATACATACAAATCAATAAAAACATTTCCATTGATTATCAAAATTTTCATGTAAGCTAAGTAAGAAAAGGCTTGATACAAATGGAATAGCAAATGAACAGTAAAAACAGATATAATGTATTGTTTTAAGTATATTTGCTTTGTATATCTTGATGTGATATTGAAAATTTGTGTTTTAACTGTTTAAAGCTTTAATTTCTTGAATATACACAACACATTGATTTAAAAACAATGTTTGTAACACTTTTACATTACTGAAGTAATGTAACCATTATCTAAATTGTTTACAGAGTAGTGGACTTTTTGCTGAAAGCAATCATGAGAACAATGTGGTTTGCTGGAGGATTCCATTGGATAAATGTAAAGGGCAGACAGGCTTTACCAGCAGAAGCAGCAATATTAACTCTGGCTCCACATTCCTCATACTTCGATGCCATTCCTGTGACCATGACTATGGCTTCCATTGTGATGAAGGCAGAAAGCAAAGATATTCCTGTATGGGGAAGTAAGTTCAGTTAGTCAAAATTTTATTTTCCAAGTAAGATTAAAAATAAAGTCCTAGAAATGTCATGACTGCATATTAAATTTGGCAGATCGGGGATGGACCGTAAGCAAAGCAACAAAGTTGTTAGAACAAGTGAGGAAGTAAAATTTTACAGGGTTGTTTTGATTATTAAATGAGTTAACTGAAAAATATGACATGGTTGTTTCAAAAGGTAAATGACTGTAGGAAGCAAAACCAAATATTCCACAGAATCCAGAGGTAAGTCATGAATTCAAGTTTTTCAGAACACAACATCCTGAGGGCAGAGTGTGGACTGTAAGAGCAGGGAGAGAGACAACTATTTAAAGTTCTGGTATGTAGGGACACTGTAGAACAAGTCCACCCAGAATTTCTTTCCTTTGATTTTTCCACTTGAGGAAGCTGGTCTCGTGAAAGGAAGAGACCTAGGTTGAATGGAGGGACCTATTTCTTCTGACTGAGATAGGGGAGGCTGATTGTCCCTCCTGCACCAAGCACGTGGCTCTAGGCAATGGTGCTACAGATCTGAGAGAGAGGCAGACTGGGGTGGTTTGGAGTTTGGTCACTAGAAACATAGATGGCTCAGAGATACCAGTTCCTCAGCTATCTTGCAAACAGCTAAACAAACTTCTAGTCAGTGTGGGAAGAAGCCTGTGGTTGTGGTACGTATTGATGACATAAGGAGGTATAGGAGAGAGGTTGTGGAAGCTGAATTCAGATTGTTAGGAAGGTCACTGGTTGGAAGCATTTCAGAGAAAAGCTACTAGTTTCATGCACGGGGTCAGCTAGACAGAGCTCAGCATCTCAGTGTATGGATATAAAGACCTATAAAAAGAGAGTGGGTTTAAATTAGACACTGGATGGGATACACTTTGGGGTAGAGAGAGCCTAGATAGATGCGATGAATTCCACCTTAATCAAGAGGAACCAGACTATTGACACATATGAATAATAAAGTTTTGGGGACTTGGTTAAACTGGAAATTGGAGCAGAACTGACAAATGTTGAGCAATCAAGTCTGATGAAGACATCTGTTAGAGAAGTCAGTGATACAGATGTATCTCTATATCAAGTGAAGGATAGGCTAGAACTACAGCAGAACCGGAAACGTCAAGGTCACGGAGCCAAATTCTGTTAAATTAAGTCAGAATACTAAAGAGTTTTGTAGAAGTAGACACATGGTTAAAAACAAAAACTACAAATTTCTGAATATAAGTGAATGAAGCCTAAAAGCAAAAAATAGTTCATCTGAAAGTAGAAGAGGATCTTGCTATAAGAGTGATTACTGAAATGTGGTGGAATGACAAAAATCAGTGGGATATTATATCTGCCTAAATTCCACAAAGGAAGGCTAGATTGTGTAGAAGAAAGTACTTCTGTTTAAAAGATTACGTAGTGATCGAAGTTCCAAGGAGATGTGATCATGAAGTTGAATCTGTAGGGATACATAGAGTGAAGATAAAATTCAAATTTGACAGGTACAAAGTAATGCACACTGAGTAATTCAAATTATTTCCTCTATAAACTTCACTGGGTTCTAAATTAACTGTATTAACCTAAGGAAAAGACTTGGAGCAAAATCCTGCCCCCTTTCGAAGTAAAAGGCTAAATTCCCATTGACTTCCCCAGAGCCAGGATTTAATCCGTGAGTGTTGTTATAGACAGGTCCACGAACACTTGTGCTCAATGTCCAGCAGCCGTCAAAAATCAATCACGCTAGACTGTATAAGAAATTAGATGGAAAAATATGGAAAGCATTATATCATCATGTAAATCAATGGTACATTCTTATTTGGAATACTGCATTCAGTTCTTGTCACCCCCATCTTCACAAGAACAGATTTGGAGAGTGTCTGAACATGGACAATAAGACTGATTAGAAACATGGAAAAGAGAGAAAAGATTGGAACTGTTCATTTTAGAGAGGAGATGAACAGGTGGAGCATAATAAAAAAGGAGTTTGATCAGTAATGTAGTCACCTTTTATGGTAATGAAAGATTAAGGAATGTTCAGTGAAATTGAAAGGTAGCAAATTCAAAACTGGTAAAAAGAAATACAACATACTGTGGTCATTAAAGGGACCAAGAGCTTAACAGGATTCAAAAAAGGATTAGACATTTATATGAATAACAGCAAGTATTTAAAAAATAAATAAGAGCCTTGAATGGGATGTAAATCGTTAAATTGCAGGGTATAAACCTACTTCTAACCTTTGGGTTTTAGGAGGAAACTTGCCCTGTAGAGCTGCTTCTTCTGAAGCAGTTGGTAATGCTCATTGTCGCATAGGATACTGGAGAAAATGGAACTACTGGTCTGATTCAGCATGGAAATTCCTGTGTTCCTATCTATATTCTGACTTTGGATATGCTTCATATTGGAGTTATGTTGTTTATGATCCACCAAAACTGGGTCCCATATATTTTTTGGATTGCAGAGTTGATTCTGAGAGATTTTTTTTTTAATAATCTAGTACATTACTTTGAAACTAATGAACATGTTGAAAGGTTTAATTATTTGTATTTTGTCAGTGCTGTGACCTAGAAATAATTTAGTCTGAAATTTGTTTTTGGATTCTTAAGGCTTTGTAGTATGTGATTTTTAGCAGTAGTTTTATTGCAAACAAATTTCTAGAGTTACATCACAACTCTGCAGGGCAGTAAGAAGTTACATATGACTGTCTTAGGAAGGGTGGTCCCCAAATATCTCTGGCTCTGAGTAATTGAATTTTACATAATTGGTAACACCAAAAGCAAGTGGCTAACTGAAGAATTTCAATTTAAGTATTCAGTGTAGATCCCTACTCTTAGGAGGACTTGAACTTCTGACACTGATGGCCAGAATACTCTGGAAAGCAGTGTATGCTCTATGCAGAGCTGAATATTGTGAGATACAAAGAAATGTAGCTCCATTTCCATCTCATACCTTTAGACTAGTATGTGAGGTTTCTGCTCTCTGGCTCCTCAACCTTTTATCATTATGTCTGTTTCTAGGCTGGGCACATTACTGTAAAATAGGATGTAGAAGGCATTTTTGGAGAAAAGTAGATAAACAAGTTATCTTTCATAATTTTAATGTGCTGAAACTGAAAAAAAAATGTTTACCAGGATGAAGTTTGAACATTTCACTTTCTAAATTGGAGATGATAATTTAAATACAATTTGAAAAATTAGTATATTTCTATGGTTTTTATTCCACTACATACAGTTATTATATATTCCGCACATTGTTTAGACAAGCATAATTTAACAGTTTCTACATATGCCAATGTGCTCCTTGCAGCTACAGGCTGCAATCTATGCCAGTGTGGCATTTCTGCAGCTACAGCATTGTGATATACATTCTTTGATGCATCCACAGTGGTAATTTCTGTACAGCTGTCAGGTATTGGCTACATTGACATAAGCTTGGGTATCCGTCCTCCATTGTGTTTGGTCCAACCCATATTCTCCAGTGGGATAGCTGCATTTGCTTGCCTCCAGATCATGACTTGAAAGTGAGCTCTTTGGGTGTAATAGCATGGTGCATCTCTAGTTGGGACAGAGCATCTGGTGATAGATACTTGGAGAAGAATATCACCCATGCTTTGTCACAGTTCTTCCTCATCAGGAAAATTGTACGTGTTACAACTCTTCTGCTGAAATGGGAAGGATGATCTACAGAATCAACCAACTTCCTTAAAGTCCCTGTTTCTCCATGAATATTGTCAAAGCCATTTTCTTGCTGTACCAAGCAATATGGGAAACTGTATCACAGCCTGTCAGGACATGGAAGGAGAGTATTGTTCCTATGTCTGCTTCACGATATACAGGCAGAAGCTTCATTCAGATAGTATGCACAAGAATGTGCATTAAAAAAAACCCAAATACAATTTGCTGCAAGGCATTTTGTCAGTGTGCTACTAACAGAAGAACGTCAGTGTCTTGTGCTGACACGATGACACAATCAACATCTATATGCATACAGTGCAGTACAGTCCTGGTGTCTGCCTCTTCATGGTCAGCTTTGCAACTCACTTGTGTCCACAGGTGGGTTTGATGATTTAACTGTACGGTCTTCTTTGAACCCTCCGGATATGAAAATTGTTTTGGTATGTGGAGCATTGGGTAGGAGTTTTTCAGAGATGAAAGAAGGCAGATCAGCTTTATTTTTGGGATGGGTCAAGTGATCTGGTGAGCAGTTGAGTGGAACAAATCTGTCTTCAATCATTTTCCAAATTGTCCTAGAAGCTTTGGAGCACTTCTGTTGCATCATTCCGTTAATAGAATCCTGTGTGTACTTGTCAAAGGTATAGTCCTGCTGAAATGCTGTCCAGAATGATGAACTCACTCCACAAAAACGTTTGCAAGGTTTCCAATGATTGTACATTGAAGAGGTTTTCCTAGTGCCATTACATGTGCTTGGCTATCCATCACCAGAGAGGATGTACTATCAAGTGTTATCTCACAAGGAGAAGGATCTCTGGTTAACATGTCTATCATAACAGGCTTATTTCTAACTTCAGACACCTGTTTACCTCAGCAAGAGTAAATGGAACTAGCATTAGCTCAGGACACAATGTCCTTATAGGCAGTAACTATGCACTTAGTATCAGAAGATCAGCCTTTATTGTGACTACCTTGTCTTTGCTTTTCATTTCTTTTCCAGCTGCATAGAGGGAGGAAAATGTCAGAGCCCTTGTCCTTTTCATGGAATTTGGTTTGGGCACTTCCTTTGGTGTCATGAGCCTTTCCTGAACAAAGATATTAAGGGCATTTCTGCACTACGAAATTAGGTTGATTTTATAGAAGTCGATCTTTAGCAACTGATTTTATACAGTTGATCATGCATGTCCCCACTAAGCGCATTAGGTCATAGAATCATAGAATATCAGGGTTAGAAGGGACCTCAGGAGGTCATCTAGTCCAACCCCCTGCTCAAAGGAGGACCTATCCCCAGTTTTTGCCCCAGATCCCTAAATGGCTCCCTCAAGGATTGAACTCACAATCCTGGGTTTAGCAGGCCAATGCTCCAACCACTGAGCTATCCCTCCCCCTCACTGAGCTATCCCTCCCCTCACCAGGTCAGCGGAGTGCATCCTCATTACCGTGACTAGTATCGACTCAAGGAGTGGTGCACTGTAGGTAGCTATCCCGCAGTCCCCGCTGCCCATTGGAATTCTGGGTTAAGCTCCCAATGCCTGAAGGGGCAAAAACATTGTCACACGTGCTTTTGGGTACATGTGGTGAGTCTCCCCTCCTCCCTCTCTCATTGAAAGCAATGGCAAAAAATCATTTTGCGCCTTTTTTCCTGGATTATCCGTGCAGACGCCATAGCACAGCTGTGCACTGCTTTTGTGAGCATTGCAAACACCTTGCGCATTATCCTGCAGTATGTGCAGAACCTAGCTAGGAGCCGCCGGCATGAGGAAGATTCAGAGGAGGACATGGACACAGACGTTCCTGAAAGCACGGGATGTGGCAGTTGGGATAGCATGGCGGCATGTTGATACAGTGGAACACAGATTTTGGGCCTGGCAAACAAGTACAGACTGGTGGGACCGCATAATGTTGCAGTTATGGGATGATTCCCAGTATCTGCGAAACTTTCGCATGCGTAAGGCCACTTTCATGGAACTTGTGAGTAGCTGTCCCCCACCCTGAAGCGCAGGAATACCAAGATGAGACCTGCCCTGACAGTTGAGAAGCGAGTGGCGATAGCCATATGGAAGCTTGCAATGCCTGACTGCTACCGGTCAGTCGGGAATCAATTTGGAGAGGGCAAATCTACCGTGGGGGCTGCTGAGATACAAGTAGCCAGGGCAATCAATACCCTTCTGCTAAGAAGGGTAGTGACTCTGGGAAATGTGCAGTGCATAGTGGATGGCTTTGCTGCAATCAGGTTCCTTAACTGTGGTGGGGCGATAGGTGGAATGCGCATTCCTATCTTGGCCCTGGACCACCTTGCCAAAGAGTACATAAACCACAAGGGGTACTTCTCAATGGTGTTGCAAGCACCGGTGGATCACAAGGGCCATTTCACCGACATCAACGTGGGATGGTCAGGAAAGGTGCATGACATTCACATCTTTCTGAACTCCAGGCTGTTTGGAAAGCTGCAAGAAGGGACTTTCTTCCTAGACTGGAAAATTACCATTGGGGATGTTGAATTGCCAATAGTTCATAGAATCATAGAATATCAGGGTTGGAAGGGACCTCAGGAGGTCATCTAGTCCAACCCCCTGCTCAAAGCAGGACCAATCCCCAACTAAATCATCCCAGCCAGGGCTTTCTCAAGCCTGACCTTAAAAACTTCTAAGGAAGGAGATTCCACCACTTCCCTAGGTAATGCATTCCAGTGTTTCAACACGCTCTTAGTGAAAAAGTTTTTCCTAATATCCAACCTAAACCTCCCCCACTGCAACTTGAGACCACTACTCCTTTGTTTTGTCATCTGCTACCACTGAGAACAGTCTAGATCCATCCTCTTTGGAACCCCCTTTCAGGGAGTTGAAAGCAGCTATCAAATCCCCCCTCATTCTTCTCTTCCGCAGACCTAGCCTACCCCTTGCTCCCACAGCTCATGATGCCATACATAGGCAGCCTGGACAGCAGTAAGGAGCAGTTCAGCTATAGGCTGAGCAAGTGCAGAAT
The DNA here is from genome assembly GCF_965140235.1 of Caretta caretta. Taxonomy (NCBI): domain Eukaryota; kingdom Metazoa; phylum Chordata; order Testudines; family Cheloniidae; genus Caretta; species Caretta caretta. The sequence goes on along the minus strand of NC_134207.1, from coordinate 148,509,838 downwards.
GGTGGTAGAATGTGCCTTTGGGCGTTTAAAAGGATACTGGTGCAGTTTACTGAGTAGGTTAGACCTCAGTGAAAGCAATATTCCCATTGTTATTGCTGCTTGCTGTGTGCTCCATAATATCTCTGAGAGTAAGGTGGAGACGTTTATGGCGGGGTGGGAGGTGGAGTCTGATCACCTGGTAGCCAATTTTGAACAGTCAGGCATCAGGGCAATTAGAAGAGCACACCGAGACACGCTGCGCATCAGATCACGCTCACTGTATGCTTTCCTGGCCTCTGCCACCAATGCCTCCATGCATTCAGCTGTTCCCTATCAGTGCAGGAGGATTGCATGAGCTCTGAAAACATGTCATTGCAAGTGCTTTTTTTTTTTCACCTTCTAATCTGCGATAACCTCAGGGATGGAGTTGATGCGGGGAGCATAGAAACGCTTGCAGTTGCAGGGGGAAAAAAATGGGAGAGTAGGCTTTACAGAAGATACATTTTTGAGAACAAAAGGGGAGACTCTTTCACAGTGAATCAAGCAATTCACAGCAGACAGTTGTTGAAAGTGCTGTCCAGAACGGTCACATTGGAGCACTCTGGGATAGCTCCTGGAGGCCAATACCATTGAATTGCACAGTGCTGTGTCTACACTACCCGAAATTCAACCCAGGAAGGTTGATTTTAGTGCTGCTCTCCTTGTCAGGGAGGAGTACAGCAGTCAATTTTAAGAGCTCTTTAGATCGGCGGCAGGGGGTTGGTTGTTTAGACGCATTCATTATAAAATCGACGTAATGCTGCTAAATTCGACCTGACCTTGTAGTGTAGCGTAGTTACTTCTGGCCAAATATTTCCTCATTCAGCAGAGCTTCCTGAGTCACTTCTGTAGCCAAATCTTTCTTTGCAATGTTTTGCAGTGTGCTGGAGGCTGGCTCACTAGTGAATAATTTGAATTTTTGAAGTGTCATTAGCTCTTTATTTGCATCAACATGGTCACCTTGCTTTTGTGCTGGTGTTGATTCATTGTATGTCATTTGAAGATCAGATCCAAGACTGAACGATTTGCTGGTTTGGATTGCAATTTGGGTACATAGGTTATAGGAGAGAGCCCATCTGCTGAGTGCTAAGGCCATAATTCCGATACCTTTAATTCCTTCTCTTTTACCAGTGACATTGAGGCACTCTTGAGAGTGATCCAGATCTACCTGAGAAAGGGATGCGATGGAATTTGACAGGCACTAATAATGTTTGTCTCTGAAACAGGTTGAGCATGTAAGATAATTAACTCATAAGTACCATCAAGATGTAAAACAAGTTTTTCTTTGAAGGTTGCCGTATGACTTACAAATGAATGTGGGACCTTTCCACCAGTTTCATTTGAGAGAAAACAATGAATACATACCTGTGAAAGTTCCAAAACACAGCCTTTTTCTGCTCAGTGCTTTAACTCATTTCTAAGCCAGACCATTGCCAAGTCAGTTCCACTGTGAGGGATTTGATGCTTAGTTTTTGTTGCTTTTCTCAAGAAATGCTTATAGCAATTGGGTGGTATTTCCCTTCTGTGATTATAAGGTCACTTACACCAGCTACATATAGACTGAGTTCATGTTCATACTCTGCTACCTCAAGTTTTTTTTTTTTTCATTTTGAATGTTGTTACAGAAAAGTTTTTTTGTTTGAAATGTCCATCCTGACAGAAAATTCAAAGACTCCAGTTCATTGGGGGAACCTTACTCTGAAGCACTGTTGAGGTTTTGGTGATTGTAAAACAAGATTAGATTTGCTGTTCACCCTTACTGGTTGATGAAGTAGCTTCAACAGATTTACGAAGTCTGCTAATTTTACCGTTATTTGTTTATATTGATAAATGTCTGCATTCAGATGGAAGAGCTATTTGGAGTCTGTCAATTGCATCCCTGTTTTGGAAATCCCTGAGTTCATCTTGCGTTGGCTGCCTCTTGTATTGTAACCAATACCTGTTCCTAGAAGCAGAAATAATCCTTTTTCATTGTTGGCAAATAATGCAATGTCCATAAGATAAATATTGAGGGATACTTCAGGTATAAGATTGCATCTGTTTCATCTTTAGAATAATGACGATGAAAATAAATATAATTAATAACTACCACATGAATATTGCATACATAATAAATATTTGCTAGTATGTATCTTATGCCATGCCATAGGTATCCAAATCAATACTCAACTCATTTACACTGTAAGCAAAAGCCAGTTAGGTTAGATTAGTGTTTCGGCTAATGATTAGCTAATAATAATTTATATTTTTGAAAGAGGAGAACTTATGGAAATAACTATATCATAGTGTGTTGTGTATGATTCTTTGTGTAATCCTTATCAGTGCATTTAACTCCTCCAAAAATACCTGGAAAAGTAGTTAGTTTACTTAGTCGTAAATGTCATTCTCACTGCAAAACCTAACAAAATTTAAGTGCATATCATCACATGACTAGAAGAAGTAGAGTATGATCTTCAGCAGATATCATTCCCTGCATTTTCTGATAGTACAGTATTCCAAATTGGGAATGTATTCCATATTTAGTATCTCTCTTTTACTTTCTGTTTGGTTTTTTTTTTTTAATTACAAATGGTAACCGTTTTTCTTTTTTGTTTTTACTTATCTTGAAGTTCAAAATTCAGTTTGGTAAACATCATTTTCAGATTCAGCCCTTGGTTTTAGGATTAGTTATTTATTTAGTTAAAATTCTTTAATTCCCCCCTCCCCCAACTTCACCCATTGGCAACGAAATACTTCCTCTCAGGCTATTTATGCCTTTGGTGTTCAGGCAAAATCTCTCTAGACTCTGAGTCCTGTCTATCCTTCTGTGATGCTTCTGTGCCCCTGAATGATGGGCACATCAAGTGCTTTTCTTGTGGATGAAAACCATATCCCAGATCAGTACTCCATCTGCCACTCCTCAGAAAGGACATAGAGATCCAGGGATATTAACCTCTAGCTTTTCCTGTTCGAGCATTCAATGGGAGCAGCAGATTCTATGATGAGTGAGACCCAAACAGAAGTGGGACTGTGGCCCTGTGAGCTGGGACTCTGATCACCTTGAGCCACTGGTACCAGTGATGTGGATGTGGCTCGAGCATCTGCTGCCTTTCCAGACACCTCTGAGCCCAGCACTGGCTCCTGGTACTGCCTTGAGCTTTTCTAGCTAGGGCAAAAAGAAGCACAGCTCCAAAACTGACTCTAGACATCAGGCTCCCTCTCTGACACAGATTGGAAAAAAAATTGGTCACCATGTCCATGACTCTTCTAAAGTCACACCTTCTAAATCAGTGACGAGCCTGGCTCTACAATCACTCCTGAGACCCCCTTACTGAGCGTGCCAATAAGTATGTTGCCACTAACCATATCCAGGGAAGCTCTCCTGCTTTAGTACTGATTTCCTCTGTGCCAGTCTTGGTGTTGCAACCATTGATACCAATCATACTGGTACCAACCAGATTTTCAATATCAGTGGGTTCTTCTGAGTAGGCAACAAGAATCCTAAGTCTAGTACCAATTATGATACCAAGACCCACGATACCAATACCTATAGTACTCTCACTCCTATGGGCATTATAGTGCCCCCTCATCCTAGAGCACCAGTAACACCAGGGAAATCTGACTCCTCTTTGACATCTATTCCATCACCTCTTCCTCCCCATCAGCCCATTAGGGAGCCATCATCTGAACCCAACCCTTGTTCATCCTCACAGAACTAAGGCTGAGATCTCATTCTCTGGCTAGACTCCGGAGCACAACTAAGCCATCTGATCCAACATGGGTGACAGGAATAGAGCCCCTAGAGGATTAAGGAGAGGGAAGTGTTGACTACCAAGAGGAAGATGTCTTCTAATCCGCCTGCAGTTTCCTCACTATCTCCTCCCCCGTTCTGGAGGATACTGGAACTTCAAATATCCTTTCCCCTCCAGATGACTTGAAATTCTTCCAAGATCACTTGAGCCATAGTGCTAACACTCTGGACATACAACTCAAAGTTGTTTAAGACAATTGATGACATTTTTTGATCGTCTTCATTCTTCTGCAGCTGACAGACTAACTATGCCAATCAATGGTGGGTTTGAGCCTGTCAAGGCAAATCCATCCTGTATATCTCCCACAACTAAGGCCATGTCTACACTGCTGCAGTCGATGCTCTCTCCCATCGACTCCGGTATTGAAGCTGCCCGAGAAACATCTCCTGTTGATACAGCACGGTGTAGACACCTTGGTAAGTTGACCTAAGGTACGTTGACTTCAGTTACATTATTCACATACAGAAGTAGCGTAACTTAGGTTGACTTACTGTGGTAATGTAGACAAGGCCTAAGAGAGCTGATCAGCATTACTAGCCCTTCCCCTTCCCTCCCACCCAAGAGGTTTCAAATATTTCTACATGAACTAAGCTGTGTGCTGTTAGGTATTTGGAGTACATGAGAAATCTAAACAGCTGGCAGGTCTCAAAATGACATTGTAGGACAATGACCCCAAAAGGCTGGAACTCTTTGGCTGAAAGGTCTGTTCTTCCACCAGTCTCCAAATGCACATAGTAAATTATCAAGTTGTTCTAGTGAAATGTGACTACCTCCAGTGGAATAAAGTGCTTCAGTTTCTGGAAGAGCTGGAGGCCAATTTGTCAAGACAGTGTTGCTTCTATCACATCTGCCTGTGCTATGCCTACCTCAGTTTCCATGCACAAATTACCATGATTTCAATGCTCTGGCATTTCTAAAGAAGTCTAGATAATAGAAGACCTGACCTTTAAGGGGCTGCAGCTATTCCACAGCAAGACAGATTCTGCTGTCCATACTCCAACTCCAGAGCCACTCTGTGGTCTTTGGGCCTCTATATCTTATCTCTAATCCAAAGACATACAAGTGTCAAGTGCTCTTCAGACAACTTGCTTCTCTTACCAACAACAGAAGACAGTTGGCCTTCTTGAAAAGGCCTCATTGTTCAAGAAGTTCAGCCTCCATTGGTACTATCCACATGGCATCATCAACCAGGCATCAGGTTTGATGACTTTTGACAAGAGCCCTGTACCAATTCTTGTGGATCCCCTCATTTTGGCAATAGCCTTGCCTTTCTTTTGTCAGCATAGGCTGGAATCACGATGGACTGGTGGGTCCTGGAGATAACTGACAAAGACTATTTAGTGTGATTCCATCTCTACATATTCCTCCACCCACTTCCTCATTCCTCTTCAGGGATCCTTCTCATGAGACATCATTAAGAAAAGCAGACTCCCTATTGCAATATGAGCAGTAGAAGAGTTGTCGCAGGAGGTTTTATTGCTCTTATTTTCTCATCTCGAAAAGGTCTCTGCTCCATTCTAAATCTGAGAAGACAAAACAGATTAATCCACCTTAAGTTCAGAATGGTGACCTCAGTCTCAATTATTCCCTCAGAGGACCACCAAAATTTGTTTGTGACACTTGACCTTGAGGACACCTATTTTTACCTGGCAATTTATGCAACACACAGAAAATACTTGCATTCAGTAGTAGAGAAACAACCACTACCTGTATACATTTCTACCCTTTGGTCTGTGCACAGCACTAAAGGGGTTTGCCAAACGAATGACACTCGTGGTTGCTCACTTACGACATTCAAGGCATTGACATACCTCTCCTGACAATTAGCTAATGTGAGGAAAATCCTCTTGTGACACTCTGTATCTATCTACAGTACCCACCTGCTGAAGTGAAGAAACAGATTGACAGAGCCGGAAGAGTACCTAGAAGTCACCTGCTACAGGTCAGGCCCAACAAAGAAAATAACAGAACGCCACTAGCCATCACCTTCAGCCCCCAACTAAAATCTCTCCAACGCATCATCAAGGATCTACAACCTATCCTGAAGGACGACCCATCACTCTCACAAATCTTGGGAGACAGGCCAGTCCTTGCTTACAGACAGGCCCCCAACCTGAAGCAAATACTCACCAGCAACCACACAACAGAACCACTAACCCAGGAATCTATCCTTGCAACAAAGCCCATTGCCAACTGTGTCCACATATCTATTCAGGGGACACCATCACAGGGCCTAATCACATCAGCCACACTATCAGAGGCTCGTTCACCTGCACATCTACAATGTGATATATGCCATCATGTGCCAGCAATGCCCCTCTGCCATGTACATTGGTCAAACTGGACAGTCTCTACGTAAAAGAATAAATGGACACAAATCAGATGTCAAGAATTATAACATTCAAAAACCAGTTGAGAACTTCAGTCTCTTTGTTCCCTTGATTACAGACCTAAAAGTTGCAATTCTTCAACAAAAAAACTTCAAAACCAGACTCCAATGAGAGACTGCTGAATTGGAATTAATTTGCAAACTGGATACAATTAACTTAAGCTTGAATAGAGACTGGGAGTGGATGGGTCATTACACAAAGTAAAACTATTTCCCCATGTTTATTCCCCCCTTGCACCCCCCACTGTTCCTCAGACGTTCTTGTCAACTGCTGGAAATGGCCCACCTTGATTATCATTACAAAAGGTTCCCTCCCCCCTCCGCTCTCCTGCTGGTAATAGCTCACCTGAAGTGATCACTCTCTTGTTACAGTGTGTAAGGTAACACCCATTGTTTCATGTTCTCTATGTATATAAATCTCCCCACTGTATTTTCCACTGAATGCATCCGATGAAGTGAGCTGTAGCTCATGAAAGCTTATGCTCAAATAAATTTGTTAGTCTCTAAGGTGCCACAAGTACTCCTTTTTTTTCTGTATCTCAAAGTAGCACCCTGGAACCCCCATATGCACCATTGTGATATGACTATAATATGTTTTGTACAAAGTTTGCCTTGTGAGATATCATTTTGTAAGTCTTGATCTGTTGAACAATAATATCGTGTTGGATTTTATGCACGATTGTATGTGAAATTATGAAGTATTTCTATGTGTTACTGAAATATGCCTTTCAATTGCAACAAAGGAGGACTCAGACAGCGTTAATGGCCCATCAAGAAATATGCCTTTCAATTGCAACAAAGGAGGACACAGACAGCGTTAATGGCCCATCAAGAAAACAATCCACTATCCCGGAGGCTTCTTATGAAGGCACATACAAAATGGAAACTGCTTGACTAATGGGGACTCACTGACCCCCATGTCACAGCAAGCATCTTTCTAGCAGCTGGAAGAAGGTATGAAAAGAGACAGTGATATCACCACTTGGCATTTCTACTTCCCCCCCGCACCCCCTTATCTCAATACCTAGAGGAAAAAGACTTTGAACTGGGGAGGAATGGTCCCAGCCTGGAAAGGGACTCCAGTCTGTGTATTGAGGAACTGTAACCTGCATGTACCATCTGTTAGGGTGAGACATTGCTTGATTTAAATCTTGCTTAGTGTGCTAAGTGAAAAAGGAAGTGATATTTTACCCCTTTAATCAACACAAGAACCAGGGGTAAAATAACACTTCCTTTTTCACTTAGCACACTAAGCAAGGTTTAAACCAACACAAGAATTAGACTGTGAATTTATTTTTGTTTCTTAGGTAACCAACTTTGATCTCTATGCCTGCTAGTTAAAATCACTTAATCTGTTTTTTTGTTGTTAATAAATCTGTTTTATAGTTTACCTAAAACTGTGTTTTGGTGGAAGTGCTTGGGAAATCTCAGCTCAGATTACAAAGGCTGGTGCATGTCCACTTTCCTATGAAGAGGAGGCAAACTAAGTAATGAACTTACACTGGTCTGGCTTCTGACCAGTGCACAACAGTACAGTTTGGGGGTGCAAGGCTGGGGAGTTGCGGGGGAATTAGCTGGAGGCTCTATTTTGATGGTTCATGAGTGGATGCAAGATCATTCATGTAACACAGTTGGGTGTATCCCTTCCTGTGGATGTCTGTATAAGTGCAGTGGCTGTTAGGCTTGTAGCTTGACATCAGCATCAAGAGGCAGCCCAGATTGGTGGGACAGAGGGCTTAGTAGTCCCAGAGTCCAGGTTGCACCCCAGGGACCCATCACAGAGGTGAGGTGACCAGTTCTTTATGCACAATCCTGACCTCATCTCCCTGGGACTCAAGTAAATTAAAGTTAACTCCAACGCGAATCATAAAGTTTACAGAGGTAGTCATGGACTCAAAATAAGCAAAAGTTTACATCCCTTTGGAAAAGTTTTCACTACAACTTCATCTCTAGCCTCCAAAAACTTCGAGAACTTGCCTCAGATTTCTGGGGCATAAGAACATAAGAATGACTATACTGGGTCAGACTAATGGTCCATCTAGCCCAGTACCCTGTCTTCTGAGTGGCCAGTGCCAGATGCTTCAGAGGGAATGAACAGCACAGGGCCATTATCAAGTGATCCATACACTATCATTCATTCCCAGGTCATTGATGGACCTATGCTCCATTAATTTATCTTATTCTTTTTTAAACCCAGTTATAGTTTTGGCCTTCACAGCATCTCCTGGTAACAAGTTCCACGAATTAACTGTGTATTGTGTGAAGAAGCACTTCCTTATGTTTGTTTTAAACTTGCTGCCTATTAATATAATATAACCAGGTGACCCTGGTTCTTGTGTTGGTTAAAGGGGTAAAATATCACTTCCTTTTTCACTTTCTTCATGCTATTAATCGTTTTATAGACCTCTCCTCCCTTAGTCATCTCTTTTCTAAGATTAACAGTCCCGCTCTTTTTAATCTCTCCTTTTATGGAACCTGTTCATTTTTGTTGCCCTTTTTTGTTGTTCTGTCCAATTCGAATATATCTTTTTTTGAAATGGGGCAACCACAGTACAGTAGAACCTCAGAGTTACGAACTGACCAGTTAACCGCACACCTCTTTTGGAACCGGAAGTGCGTAATCAGGCAGTAGCAGAGACCGAAAAGAAAAAAAAAATAGCAAATACAGTATAGTACTGTGTTAAACATAAGCTATTAAAAAATAAAGGGAAAGCAGCATTTTTTTCTGATAGTAAAGTTTCAAAGCTGTATTACGTTAATGTTCAGTTGTAAACTTTTGAAAGAACAAGAACAGGTATAACGTTTTGTTCAGAGTTATGAACACTTCAGAGTTATGAACAACCTCTGTTCCCAAGGTGTTCGTAACTGAGGTTCTACTCAATTCAAGGTGTGGGTGTACTTTGGATTTATATAGTGGCATTATATTTTCTATCTTATTATTCATCCCCTTCCTAATGGTTCCTAACATTCTGTTAGCTTTTGTGACTGCAGCTGCACATGGAGCACATGTTTTCAGAGAACTATTTATGATAATTACAAGATCTTTCTTTCAGAGGAACAGCCGTGTTAGTCTGTATTCGCAAAAAGAAAAGGAGTACTTGTGGCACCTTAGAGACTAACCAATTTATTTGAGCATGAGCTTTCGTGTGCTACAGCTCACTTAAGAGCTAATTTAGAACCCATAGTTTTGTATGTGTAATTGAGGTTATTTTTTCCAATGTGCATTACTTCACACTTATAAGCATTGAATTTCAACTGCCCTTTTGTTGCCCACTTATAAAGTTTAGTGAGATCTCTTTGTAACTTGTCACAGTCAGCTTTGGACTTAACTGTCCTGAATAATTTTGTATCATCTGCAAACTTTGCCACCTCACTGTTTATCCACTTTTCCAGATCACTTATGAATATGTTGAACAGCACAAGTCTCAGTACAGAGCCTTGGGGGACCCCACTGTTTACCTCTATTCTGAAAATTGACCATTTATTCCTGTACTTTGTTTCCCGTCTTTTCACCAGTTACAGATCCATGAAATCACCTTCCTTTTTATCCCATGACTGCTTTGTTTGCTTAAGAGCCTTTGGTCTGGGACCTTGTCAAGGGCTTTCTGGAAATCCAAGTACACTATATCCACTGGATCACCCTTGTCCACATGCTTATTGACTCCCTCAAACAATTCCAATAAATTGGTGAGGCATAATTTCCCTTTACAAAAGCAGTGTTGACTCTTTCCAACAACTCGTGTTCATCTGTGTGTCTGATAATTCTGTTTTTTACTATAGTCTTAACCAATTTGGTTGGTACTGACATTAGGTTTACCAACCTGTAATTGCCAGGATTGCCTCTTGAGCCTTTTTTTAAAAAATTGGAGTTACATTCGCAATTCTCCAGTCATCTGGTATACAGGCTGATGTAGGTGATAGGTTATATACCACAGTTAAAAGAAAAGGAGTACTTGTGGCACCTTAGAGACTAACAAATTTATTAGAGCATAAGCTTTCGTGAGCTACAGCTCACTTAATCAGATGCATGAGCTATAGCTCACAAAAGCTTATGCTTTAATAAATTTGTTAGTCTCTAAGGTGCCACAAGTACTCCTTTTCTTTTTACGGATACAGACTAACGCGGCTGCTACTCTGAAACATACCACAGTTAGGAGTTCTGCAATTTCATATTTGAGTTCCTTCAGAACTCTTGGATGAATACCATCTGGTCCTGGTGACTTATGACTGTTCAATTTATCAATTTGTTCCAAAACCTTCTATACTGACACTTCAATCTGGGATAGTTCCTTAGATTTTTCGCCTGAAAAGTGTGGCTCGGGTATGGAAATATCCCTCACATCCTTCACAGTGAAGACCAATGCAAAGAATTCCTTTAGCTTCTCTGCAATGGCCTTGTCTTCCCAGAGTGCTCCTTTGCACCTAAATTGTCTAGTGGCCCCACTGACTGTTTGACAGCTTCCTGCTTCTGATGTATATAAACAGATTTTTGCTGTTAGTTTGTCTTTTGCTACTTGCTCTTCAAATTCTTTTTTAGCCTGCCTAATTATACTTTTACACTTGCAAGAGCTTATTCTCCTTTCTGTTTTCTTCAGCAGGTTTTGACTTCCGATTTCTGAAGGATACATTTTTGCCTCTAAGCCCCTTTTGACTGTGTTTAGCCATGGTGGCGTTTTTTTGGTCCTCTTACTATTTTTTTGTTTGGGGCATACATTTAATTTTTGAGCCTCTGTTATGGTGTTCTTAAAAAGTGTCCATGCAACTTGCAGGCATTTCACTCTTGTGACTGTTCCTTGTAATTTCCTTTTAGGAGTCTCCTCATTTGTGTAGTTTCCCCCTTTTGAAGTTAAATGCTACTATGGTGGGTTTCTTTGGTATTCTTCCCCCTACAAGGATTTTAAATGTTATTACATTGTGAGTGGTAATACCTGCACCACTTATGTACACAGGGTGTCATGTACGTAGATGGTGCAGGTTGCCAGCCTTCAGTCCTGGTCTCCTGAATTGGTGGTAGGACAAGATAAGGAAAAAGGTACTCTTTCGTGGAGTTGGAGTGGGTTTTTTCCATTACACTAATGATACATGAAGAGCTCACCTAGACTACTTCCAGATGCTGAGCGTTTGGTTCCCACAAGTTTCATCTCAGAGCTTACAAAGGAACAACTACATTGGAATGATGTTCCTCCAAAACATTCCTGCCTCTGCTGAAAGGGAGCCACAGTCCAAATTCTATAAGACAATACTATGCCATGCATTATACTTACCAGGAAGAGGGAGCAAGTTTATCTCTTGTCAGTCAAGAAGCTTTTGAACCTTTGGAACTGCTCTATCTGACATCAAATTGCACCCTGCATCTCCCAGGTGTGCACAATGATTTATCAAGTTATCTGAGCAGGAAATATATGACCAATCTTAGAAATCCAGGTCTGGAAGGGACCTGAAGAGATCAGTGTACTCCGTCACCCTGGGTTGAGGCAGGATTAAATATACCTACACCATCCTTGAAAGATATTTGTCTAATCTGTTCTTAAAACCTCCAAAGACTCTGTCCAACAACCAATATTTCACAATTAGGGACTGCTAAGATTGAACTCTTTTCCACCAATCACATCACCAAATTTGCACTTTTTCAGTCCGGGGGAGGCACAAGTTCAAGTTTCCTACACAATGTTTTCTTGATACCCTAGAAGAAGGACTGCTTCTACTGACTTTCTTAGTACTTTTGTTAGGACTCTGCGTAAGGCAGGGTGCAGCATCTGTGATTCTGATAGCCCCTGAATCAGCCAGACAGTTTTCATTCTCAGACTTGTTTTGTCTATCAAGATGGCTCTCAATTTCCTCAGCTGACCTGCTCCATCTTATCTCTGAGTTCTGGACAAATTTTTCACCAGGATTTTTCACCTATGCTTGACTGCCCCGATATAGATTGGCTAAGCAACATGGACAAAAGTTGCCCTTCAAAAGTCAAAGCAGACTTCCATAAGAACAATATACGAGTCCAGTGGAAAAGATGTTCTCTGGGCCTTGGAACAGCACCTTAACCCACTAAAAGAGCTGGCTGAGGAGATCTTTGGCCTGCTGATAATTTTTAATAAATCATGTAATACCAGGGAAATTCCAGAAGACTGAAAAGCAGTTAATGTACCAATATTCAAAAAGGCGAGTTAGACCAGTTAGCTTGACATGAGTTCTGGGCAAATTAATGGAAAAACTGGTGTGGATTCAATTAATAAAGAATTAAAGGATAGGACTATAGTTAAACCATTCAATATGGTTTTATGGAAAATAAGTCTAGTCAAACAAACCTGATTTAATTTTTTGAGATGACAAGTTTGGTTGATGTAAAAGACTTAGGTTTTTGAAAGGCATTTGACTAAATACCACATGGCATTGTGATGAATAAATTATCACTATACAGTATCAATAAAGCATATGTTAAGTGGATAAAGAAATTGGTAGCTCACATCTCAAAAAGTAGCTGTCAATGAGGAATCATTGTTGAATGAGGATGTTTCTAGTGGGATTTCACAGGAATCAATACTAGGGCCAATGCTTTTCAACGTTTTCATTGATTTGGAAATAAAATCACTGCTGATTAAAATTTGCAGATGACCAACAGATTGGCAGAATGGTAAATAATGGTGAGACCGGGGCAGTCATGCAGAGCAATCTGGATTGCTTAATAACCTGAGGCCATAAAAAGAAATTTTTTTACTACAAAGATATATTTAGGAACAAGGAATTGGGGCCACAGCTACAGTATGGGGAACTGTATCCTGGAAAACAGTGACTATGAAAAGGATTTAGGGGTCATAGTGGACATGTAACTCAACACTTTCCCAATGTGATTCTGTGGCAGAAATGGCTAATGTGTGTATAAACTGGGGAGTAGTGAGTAGGAGTAGGGATATGAATTTTTACCTTTATATATCGTATGGCTAGACCAATTGTGGAATACTGCATACAGTTCTGGTGTCTGTGCTTTTAAAAGGGTGTTGAAACTTTGAAAAGGGTACAGAAAAGAATCACAAAGTGATTTGAGGGCTGCAGAACAATGCCTTACAGCGGGGGTGCCCAACCTACGGCCTACATGGCCCACCAGAGCATTTTGATAAGACCCTGCAGCCTGCTTCAACACAGTATATTAACAGCCACTTCATTAGCATTTGTCGTCATGTTTACATCATTTTAATTTACATAAGTGTGTAACTGGACAATACTGTACATAGAAACAACCTACCTAAATACATACGAAGCAAGTTGAACTTAAATATAAGTCAATGAACTTAAAATATAAGTCAGTACAGGTGACTTTAAATCTTATTAAAATATGTGGAATCTGTTTGGCCCACACAAGGTTATACTTAGGTTTATGTGGCCCTCCTATGTAATAAGGTTGGGCACAGGAAGAGACTTTGGGAGCTCAGTCACTTTAGCTTATCAAGAAGATTAGAAGGTGACTTAATTATGATATATAAATTCCTTCACAGGAGAAAATACTGGCTTACTAAAGGTGATTTTAATCTAGCCCAGAAAATCAAATAGATGATGTGTTGCCTATGAGGAGAACTGCTTAATGGAGACTTGTAAAGTAGCAATATGAAGTTCCAAACACCTTTACCAAGCCAGGTTTGGGGTGTGCCTTGTGAATTACTGCACAACAGAAGAAATCCTGCTTTCCAGTAGGATTGTGAGGGGGATCTCAATGAGGGAGATGCTTACAGAGATTCTCCTCTCTTAAGTCACAGGAGGAAATGTTCTGGCACATGGGTGATCAAACATAACTATTTTGCTGCCCCAAAAAAGTAAGTGTGCATTAAACGGTACAGTCAAATTCCTATTTTAGAATCACATTCACATAAAGTCTCCTCATAAAGAAAAGGAGTACTTGTGGCACCTTAGAGACTAACCAATTTATTTGAGCATGAGCTTTCGTGAGCTACAGCTCAAAGCTCATGCTCAAATAAATTGGTTAGTCTCTAAGGTGCCACAAGTACTCCTTTTCTTTTTGCGAATACAGACTAACACGGCTGTTCCTCTGAAACCTGTCATAAAGTCTCCTGTTACAAATAAGGTCTTGGTCTATTACAAGTCCATTTAAAAAATCTAGTTTAATTTTCATTATTCATTTAACTCTTTGCATTTCTCTCAGGTTAGGTAATGAAAATGGATCAAGGATTTGCTTTAATTTTACATTGAAATATAACAATATAAGCCAATCAAAAAGAGTCGTTATTTGCTTGTAACAAAGACTGCTGTTCAAAGGATGGCCATGATATAACATGAATTTATTTAGCTTAACAAAGAAAAGATTTAAGGGTGACTTAATTACAGTCTGTAAGTACCTACAGGGGGAACAAATATTTAATAATGGGCTTTTCAGTCTAGCAGTGAAAAGTATAATGCTAGAAATTGAGGCAACACAAATTCAGACTGGAAATAAGGCGTAAAAATTTAATTAACCATTGGAACAATTAACCCAGGTCATGGTGGATTCTCCCTCACTGACCATTTTTAAATCAAAGATTAGATGTTGTCTCTCAAAGCTATGCTCTCGGAATTATTTTGGGGAAGTTCTGTGGCCTGTTATACAGGAGGTCAGACTAGATGATCACAGTGGTCCCTTCTGTCCTTGAATATTTCATAGATTCATATATTTTTAAAGCAGTTCTATGCAAAATTTGTGTTTTTTCTTTTCAGCTTTAATAAAATATATACGACCGGTATTTGTGTCTCGGTCAGACCAGGATTCTCGCAGAAAAACTGTTGAAGAGATAAAGAGACGTGCTCAATCTGATGGCAAATGGCCACAGGTATGGTATAACCTCTTTTATGTGATATTTGACATTTGTTGGTTTTGAGAAACAAATTTTAGTCTTTTTTTTTCTCCATAGAGGACACGCTAGACCAGTGGTTCTTAACCTGGGGTGCACGCACCCCCTGGGGGTGTGAGATACCCTTTCTGGGGATGTGAGGCCAGATTTTTTTTAGAAGGTAAATCTTCGAAAACACAAATTAAGCACAGGCACATAAGTACAACTATTTTGTTTCATCAAACCTATATATTTATTAACATACTTTTTTTTAACAATTACTGAAATATACAAACAAAAATATATCTAGGTTTAAAGAGCTGACCTACTTCAACAATTTTTGATAAGGGGTGTGAGAACATATTTTGATTTTTGATAAGGGGTACGAGAACATATTTTGAGAACCAAAGGGGTGCAGGGTGCAGTAAAGGTTAAGAATCACTGCACTAGACCCAGATGCTTTTTCTCCATGAATGCAAGATTTAAAATGTTACTTGCAGAACATGTTGCTAAACTTAAAAAGGAAGCTTACAAGAAGTGGAAATTTGGACAGATGACTAGGGAATAGTATAAAAATATTGCTAGAGCATGCAGGGGTGTAATCAGGAAGGACAAGGCACTATTGTAGTTGCAGTTAGCTTGGGATGTGAAGGGTAACAAGAAGGGTTTCTATAGGTTTGGTAGCAACAAGAAGAAAGTCAGGGAAATTGTGGGACCGTTACTGAATGGGGGAGGCAACACAGTGACGGCTGATGTGGAAAAAGCTGAAGTACTCAATGCTTTTTTTGCCTCGGTCTTCACAGACAAGGTCAGCTCCCAGACTGCTGCACTGGGCAACACAGTATGGGGAGGAGGTGAGCAACCCTCCATGGTGAAAGAACAGGTTAAGTACCTTTTAGAAAAGCTGGATATGCACAAGTCCATGGGTCCAGATCTAATGTATCCAAGGGTGCTGAGGGAGTTGGCTGATGTGATTGCAGAGCCGTTGGCCATTATCTTTGAAAATTCATGGCAATCTGGGAAGGTTCCGGACGATTGGGAAAAGACAAATGTAGTGCCCATATTTAAAAAAGGGAAGAAAGAGAACCCGGGGAACTACAACCTCACTTCAGTCCCTGGCAAAATCATGAAGCAGGTCCTCAAGGAATCCATTTTGAATCACTTGGAGGAGAGGAAGGTGATCAGGAACAGTCAACATGGATTCAGCAAGGGCAAGTCATGCCTGATCAACCTGATTGCCTTCTATGATGAGATAACTGGCTCTGTGGATATGGGGAAAGCAGTGGATGTGATATCACGAGGGACGTGATCGTTCCCCTCTATTCGACATTGGTGAGGCCTCATCTGGAGTACTGTGTCCAGTTTTGGGCCCCACACTTCAAGAAGGATGTGGATAAATTGGAGAGAGTCCAGCGAAGGGCAACAAAAATGATTAGGGGTCTGGAACACATGAGTTATGAGGAGAGGCTGAGGGAGCTGGGATTGTTTAGCCTGCAGAAGAGAAGAATGAGGGGGGATTTGATAGCTGCTTTCAACTACCTGAAAGGGGGTTCCAAAGAGGATGGCTCTAGACTGTTCTCAATGGTATCAGATGACAGAACGAGGAGTAATGGTCTCAAGCTGCAGTGGGGGAGGTTTAGATTGGATATTAGGAAAAACTTTTTCACTAAGAGGGTGGTGAAACACTGGAATGCGTTACCTAGGGAGGTGGTAGAATCTCCTTCCTTAGAGGTTTTTAAGGTCAGGCTTGACAAAGCCCTGGCTGGGATGATTTAACTGGGAATTGGTCCTGCTTCGAGCAGGGAGTTGGACTAGATGACCTTCTGGGGTCCCTTCCAACCCTTATATTCTATGATTCTATGATATATCTTGACTTTAGCAAAGCTTTTGATATTATCTCCCACAGTACTCTTGCCAGCAAGTTAAAAAAATATGGATTGGATGAATGGACTATAAGGTGGATAGAAGGCTGGCTAGATTGTCGTGCTCAACGGGTAGTGATCAATAGCTCGAAGTCTAGCTGGCAGCCGGTATCAAGCGGAATGCCCCAGGGGTTGGTCCTGGGGCCGGTTTTGTTCAACATCTTTATCAGTGATCTGGATGATGGGATTAATTGTGCCCTCAGCAAGTTTGCAGATGATACTAAAATGGAGGGAGAGGTGGATCCCCTGGAGGGTAGGGTTAGGGTACAGAGTGACCTAGACAAATTGGAGGATTGGTCCAAAAGAAATCTGATGAGGTTCAACAAGGACAAGTGCAGAGTCCTGCACTTAGGAAGGAAGAATCCCATGCACTGCTACAGGTTGGGTACCGACTGGCTAAGCATCAGTTCTTTGGAAAAGGACCTGGGGATTACAGTGGATGAGAAGCTGGATATGAGTCAGCAGTGTGCCCTTGTTGCCAAGAAGGCCAATGGCATTTTGGGCTGCATTGGTAGGAGCATTGCCAGCAGATCAAGGGGAGTGATCATTCCCCTCTATTTTGCACTGGTGAGGCCATACCTGGAGTATTTCGTCCAGTTTTGGTCCCCCAACAACAGAAGGGATGTGGACAAATCGGAGAGAGTCCAGTGGAGGGCAATCAAAATGATTAGGGGGCTGGGGCACATGACTTACGAGGAGAAGCTGAGGGAACTGGGGTTTTTAGTTTGCAGAAGAGAAGAGTGAGGGGGGATTTGATAGCAACCTTCAACTACCTGAAGCGGGTGGAGCTAGACTGTTCTCAGTGGTGACAGATGACAGAACAAGAAGCAGTGGTCTCAAGTTGCAGTGAGGGAGGTCTAGGTTGGATATTAGGAAACATTATATCACTAGGAGGGTGGTGAAGCACTGGGAATGGGTTATCTAGGGAGGTGGATGTGGAATCTCCATCCTTAGAGGTTTTTAAGGCCCTGCTTGACAAAGCCGTGGCTGGGATGATTGGTTCTGCTTCTAGCAGTGGATTGGACTGGATGACCTCCTGAGGTCTCTTCCAACCCTAATATTCTATGATCTTTGAGTTATATTGTAACAATTTTTAGTCCTTGGAGAAAATTTCCATTGATACCAAAAATCGTCTGAAGCCTTTAAATTTAATCGGCAGCTGAGGTTCTTGCACTTGAATTTTATAATTGTTATGATATGGTACACTTTTGGGGGGAGGGAGGAAATAGAAAAAGAGGGACTGTTATGACTACTCTATTTCAGCCCGAAACTTTCTAGAAGTATGTGCATTTTTATTTTAAAATTTGAAGCATATTAAAAATTCTCCTGTTTTCTGAAGATGGCCAGTCTCGGGCTTTAGAATTAGCACTAGCTGTGCACCTATGTGATCCCTTTTCTCAGTAAGTGCACATATTAATAAGTCATATTTGATAAGCATATCTGCGAACATAATCTGGCAAACAAGTAGATTTTAAATAGGCATACATTTCTATTAGAGGAGTTCCTGATTTTGTGGGGTCCGTCAGTGAGAGAGGACTTGGCATGTACTCCCTTTCCTATACCATTAGCACCCCCAACAAGGGAGAAGAGGTTGGAGCCTTACAAAGTACCTGTGCATTAAAAAGTGCATTCCAATTGACATAAATAGGGTGGGTGTTGGTGGGTGGTCCTTGCCCTTTCTTTTCCTATCCATTGCCTTCACATTCAGAAAATCTGAACCAGTTTGGTTCAAACTAAAAAAAAACAAAACAAAAACTCCAACTCCAAAACCCTATTTTGGGGGAAACAAAGTACCTGAAAGATGAAAATTTGTGAACTGCTGAAAGACCTATAAAATTAAATATTAAGCAACCCAAATTATAGCTGCTCTTAAGCACACCAGGTATAATCCTGTAGTCAACATGAATAAGAAACAGAATACCTCAACGGCATAAGATAGTCACTCACCTCTATAAGTGTTTTAAGATTGGGACCTTAATACTTGATCCTATGGCCTTTGCTCAGCAACTCAAGTTAAAATAAAATGTAAACCAATCTTTTTTACTTCTGTGATTAAAATATAAATGGTATAGTGTAAGCAGTGTTTCCCAATCTCTTCGATGCCAAGCTCTTATTCAGGAAAATGAAACTAATTGCACCCTGTGCAACCTCATTGTGTGGTGCTTATAACATTTATAGTTTAACGTACATCTTTTCCATGCCCTGTTGGCAAGTCTTTTGCGTCCCCTTCCCTTCTTCCTCCCTGCCCCGTGACATTACAATCCAGACTGAGTAGCTGTGTCACCCTTGCCCTCTAACCTGGGGTGCCCTTTAAACTGCTTTGCTGCTGTAGCCTCCAGTCAGGACTGCTCGCAAACAGCCTCCAACATGTAAGTCACTCCCAACATGTAAGCTGTGTTTGTGTGTGTGCTGCAGCCAGCCCAGCCCCACCTTGGTTATGTTGCAGGGTGACCCCAATGCATCCCCTGTCCTAGATTTTCTCCCCCAAAATATATGTCCTGTACCACCCAGTTCTTTCCTGGACAATACAAACTTTAACATAAAGTCCCACATTTTATTAATAGAATTGGTATGCACACATCTTGTTACCCCAGATGGAATTTCACAGACACTTCGGTGTAAATACACTAGATTAGATAAAACAAGTTTAACTAAAAAGAGATTTTGGGAGTACAAGTGATGAGGCATTAAAGTCAGAAATGGTTACAAGAAAAGTAAAGATAAAACTTAACTAGTGCCTTATTTAACAAACTACACTAAGCAAAGTTTATTTCACCACATACTCTCAGCAGTCTCACTGACCAAGCTTCTTAGGTCAGTGTTACCAGATTTGTCCATTACCTTGGGGTACGCTAATTTCTTAGGGTTACTCTTCTGGGGGTGGGAGAAGAGGTTCTGTAATTCTGTCAATGTACTGCTTGTGTCACGTGTTTTCATATGGAGCTCTACTTCTCCCTTCTGCAAGTTCCCTCCTAAAGGAGCTGTCCTGCAGGATCTAGGTTCCTCCCGCCCAGGAATCACAGACACACACACACACACCATGTCTGTTAGCATGTGTGTGTGGTCCTCTGAGCGGACCGGGTCAGTCAGCACTCCCAAGCTTTCACCTTATATGCCCTTGGACTCAGAAGGCTGGGTCGAACAGCACTTCCAAGCTGCCACCCTCATATGCCACGGCCACCACACCAGAATAGAATATGCCTGAGCAGACTGGGTTGAGCAGCACTTTCAGGCTGCCACCCTTATCTGCCCCTGGACTCAGCAGGCTGGGTCGAGCAGCACGTTTAAGATGCCACCCTCCTATGCCACAGGTTCAGTACGTTCCTGTCCCCACTTTCACGTTACAGCTGTTCTGGTAGTAACCCACTTGATGAGCAAACCCCACAGGATTTTTGGGCACTACACGGATCTTTAGCTTAGGTAAGACGTTGCTGTAGAGCAAATGGGGAAGCCAAAAACACAAGGGAGGGAGGGAGGGAAGCAATCAGCTTAACCATAAAAGTTATTTATTGCCTGGTAATAACCATACAAGGAGTGCCAAGCAAACAAAACAGTTACAATATTAAATCTAGCTTAAATTTGATTACAAAATTCAGGTTTAGAAAACGATACCTGATCACCCTAGTCAGGGTTAGAAAGCTATACCTAGAGTAGGAAAAAAAACAAAAACAGAGAGAGAGAGAAGGAGGGAGAGTTGGGGTCTCACCACTCCGTGAAGCTTGAACTGGTCGGGGTTCCCAGGTGGTGGTGGTAGCTGAGGGTCTGGAGTGCTGGAGATAGGCAGAGCCCCCACACGATCATTCAGGAGAAGATACAGTCCCAATGGAACTGATTCAGATTTTGGATCCAGGCATCAGAACCCTTACTTGAGCGTGAGTAGTGATTTTTGTAGGGAAACAACAGTGGTTCAAGGGAGAACACTAGATTTGTTTATGGGTAAACTGATGGTTCAGAGGAGTATACCAAAGTCATTTTGTTCAGGCTAGACAATAGGAACTGATCATTCCTGGCTATGGGCGGTGTTCCTTCGAGGGAGTTCACAATACAATTAGGCAGCTTCAGTATTTTGGATACAAATAAAGGATTTATTACTAGATTTGGTGTGATAACTACTGAGCTGGGTGTGTGCAGGCGTGTGTTCATTAACATCTGGAGCAAAGATCCTCCATCATGCAGTGCTTCCCTGCTTTTCTGGTCCCAGAGTTCAGTGCGGTTCTTGCCTTGGAACCTCTGTTCTCCATTCTGTATGCTAATGGAGATGCCTCCCTGTCCCATCTTCGATGCAAATAAGGCTAGGAGAGTTGCCTTAATCCTGTCACCCTTGTCCGGAGGGGTTTAGGTGTGTCTCCCACTCTTTATAAGTCTTTCTTCTGGTCAGTTTTGGCTCAAGCAGAGGCTGGGGTGGGGCGTCCTTCGTGAGTCCGACAGGCTGAATACTGCGCCCTGGTACCCCAAGAACACGTCGCTGACAGGTAACATCAGGACCCCTTCTCCAGTTCAGTAGCTGCTTCCTTTGTTCCTTTTGGTGTAGTGAATCGATGGACAGATTCTTACATGCTCTGAATACTGAAGTAGTTATCAGTGTTGACATTTAAAGTATTGTTGCAAAGTTAGCACCTGTGGAAATGAATGTAACAGTTACATCTGAGAACCATTGGTTGTGCTATGCTCTCTTCAAACTCAAGCAGGCCTCTCTCCATCAGTTACACCTGGTTAGTGTGTTTTTTAAAATGAAACTGAGAATCTGGAAAATAGTTTGGTGGTCTGTTCCCCCTGTTCTCCCACCAACTAGTCCTTCATGCTGCCCTGTGCCGTGGAAAACAGTGGTTTAAAGAATAAATAAAATATCCTGTTCCACAGTTTGTGCCAGATTCTATGCATCTGAAAGTCTTCGTGACTTCAAAAGACCATGCTATCATTTAAACATTTTCTTTAATTTGCTTACTTTTTCTTAAATTACTATAATTCAAATGTGAGGAGTTTTAATATTGGTTTTGAAAAGATGTAAATACAACAAATATTCTGTAACAGTAAATTTTGTTTTTGCTTCAAGATAATGATATTCCCAGAAGGAACTTGCACAAACCGATCTTGTCTAATTACCTTCAAGCCTGGTAGGTATGAAGCATATCTTTCTTTATAGAATGTTCTCATATTGCAGGATTTTTAAAATATATTGGTTGCCATTGTAAACGGTTTGCTGTTATAGAATTTGAATAAAAAAACTGGTAATGAGGTGTGGTTGAAGTGGAAGTTTTTGATCCTATAGATGGACTCTAGTTTTATCGTTACACAAAACGTACATCTAATTAAATTACCATTTTTGACTGTTTTCTGGAATGTGTATAAGAATCTGAAAGACAAGTGTTTCTCCGACTGAATTTTTGCATTCCCTATGATGGTGAAGTGGTCTTAGCACCCCTCTGAAACATAGTCTAAGGGTTCAATGCACATCTGTAACTATTTGAGGCTACTACAATACTTGCTTCTGGGCAGTCTGTAGTTGACTCTCCTCTTCCCATTGGATGCCACACTTGTTCTTCAGCGGCGATGCCCTCTAGCCAGGCCTATGCTAAGACTTTTGGCAGTATAGTAATGTCAGTTAAGGGGACTCCCCCCTACCCCTTACCCTTTAGCCCTGGTCAACATTTCTGTACTCCCAAAAGCCCTACTGTAAACACAGTTATAGTAGTACAAAAGTGCTTTTGCTGGTATAGCTTATTTGGCATAGTTTGTCAACTCAGTATAAGCTATACCAGCAAAAGCACTTCTATACTAATATAAATGTGAGTATATTAGGAGGTGTTGCTGGCTCTCCTGCTCCCCATTGCACTCTAGACCACCCAGAAACCTGCTACCAGATCCCTTTACTGCCTCAAGTTCCTATTGTACCCACACTTCCAGTTTCCCGCTGATCCAGCCCATTCTGCTCTCCACCCCCACTGCAAATGTACTCAACCTCCCTATTTCCCCTGGCCCTAGCTGTCTTAGTCTCCACTCCTTTCACCCACTTCCTCTGAAATCTTATTGCCTCTGACTTTTCCACTTGTTTCTTGGTGCCATAAGTCCTTTCCAAAGTTATTGCTTTGCAGAATACATTTCCCCATTCTGTATGGCCTACATTCTTTGTTCCTAGCTGGGTGACCTTCCAGATGCATTTTAATACAGGCAAATGGTTCATATGAGCTGTTCTTGCCAGGCACTCCAGATTACTCTGTGTAAGTGGTAAATGACAACAGATCACCTGACAGATCTTTATCTGCAAACTTTACTGGTAGAGATTGTATATGTTCTTCCTGATCACTGGTAGACATTAAATACCACTGAGACAAGAACAGATTGTACTTGACTCCCCTCAAAGCACCTTAAGTTGGTGGTGGTAGATCCACATTAACAATTACATTTTGTACAATAGTTTCTAATATTTTGTTATTTATTATAGAGTGCTATTTTTCATCAGAATGTATTGTAGTACAAAGTCAAATGCCCTACAGAAGTTTATGTCCACATAGTTACCTTTATCAACAAAACTGGTAACTTCATAAAAATATATCAAATTTGTTTGCGAGACTTTTTTACGAGATCAGATCTTTACCAAATTCACATCTGACAATAACTGTTAAAAGGCAGAAACAACAAATATATATAAAAAATCAACAATCCTGACCATGAGTCAAATTAAGGCTGTAATAAAATGTGTGTCTTCATAATTGATTATGTTTTATGTAGGTTTTGGTGGATTTTGAATGTCTATATTTCCATTCTTGTAAATGCTTGTTTCTTCTAAATAAGATAGGTATATACACTGTCAATTACCAACACTGTCTTTTTTTTAAATGACTTTTTCTGTGGAATATTGGTATATATTTTGCTACTTCCAGATCTTGTATTCTTTCCACTAACATGTTATGAATTTGTGCTACTATATACACCAGACTAACCATGTAACCAATAGTCACATAATCTTTTTTGATAATGAGTAATTTATTTGACAATAAGAAAATATGCCAAAGAGTAATGATGTGTAATGTGTGCTTTCTAGGAGCATTTATTCCTGGAGTTCCTGTCCAGCCAGTAGTTTTACGTTATCCGAACAAATTGGTAAGTTCAGCTTGCTCTGCAGATTAATGGTTACTTTTTGTTAGTTTTTTGGACCTAACATTGCCAGCCCCACTAGTTGGAACTAGGAACAATTAGAAAAGAGAAACTGTCCACAGATTGTACGAGGGAATGTACAGACCATTGGACACTTGGGCAATGAATGTATGGATGAGTAAAGCAAAATGGCCAAGAAAAAGTGTTTAGTCCACCGGGTCATTTTCAGTTCATTTATTATGCTTTTCTGGGATGATGGGTAAACATCCTGCCCATAAAAAGACAAAAAGGAAGGGACTGTAGGCCTTGCAGGAGCCCTAGGCATAACTAGCTGTGTGAACCAAAGATTGTGAAGCAGAGTAGGACTGGCCTTAGCAGAATAGTAACTCACTTGGTGTCTGCTAACCAAGTAAGCACGTTCCTGACTGGAGAGGATGGTACTAAAAGACACAGATCTCTCAAGTAACTATTTAAAAGCATTCATAAGAGATGATACAAGAATGCACTGACCCCTTGTAAAGATAAGGAGGGGATGACAGGATATGGATAGGGATCTTTTGTTCAAGCTCAGGTGTATGAGGATTAGGGTGGTAACTAACACCGACTGGAGTATAGTAGCTAACTTGTTTGTATCAGTGTATAAAAGGAGAAATGATACGAGGGGAATCTTTGTGCTAGTCTAGGAGACAGGATCCTGGTATTCTGATTGAACTGGTATCATTGTTGCAGGCATACATGTGTTAGTGTACCTGTAGCTCCTATGAGGCACTTGTACTGTGCTTTGTCAACAATAAACCTGGCTGAGCGCCTTTGCCACTGAACCGAACCTTGTGGTCTTTCTTTATGAAGAATGTCAAGGGTTGTTCAATCAGCAAGCTGCACTCTCTGGTAGTGCAGCTAACACTGCAGCTCCAAGGACAACAGCACTAGTAACATTAATAACTTAGCAGCCTTAACAACACTCCACAACACTAATTCCACCTGATTTTCTCATGTATTCCTTTCATGCTCCTTCATATTCTGCTGCATGATAATTTCCTTTTGTTTCCCTCATCTTTACTTAAAGCCACGACAACAGTTTTGCTTATTCCATTGCTTTGCAGATTTCCATGGCTTGTTCTCCAGTCAACTAACAATTTCTGCATAAATATGTGCTTTCTCATCTCTGTAGCCTACCACCAGCCTGTCTCCTACCAGGAAATCCTCAAAGGGGCCTTAAAATTGCAAGACTGGCTCTTGAGCATTGAGCTTGACATTCTTCAATACAGTAACTCCCCACTTAACGTCCTCTCGCTTAATGTTGTTTCGATCTTACGTCCCTGCTCAATTACAGAACATTAAATTAATTTAAAGTTGTGCAATGCTTCGCTATAACGTCGTTTGGCTGCCTGCTTTGTCCACAGCTGGCAGCCCCGCATCAGCTCCCCTACGCCCCCCCACCCCACACAGCGCCTCCTGCCCGCCAGCAGACTCCGCGGATCAGCGCCTCCCCCCTCCTCCTACCGCCTCCTGCCTGCGGAAATCAGCTGGCTTGCAGTGTTCAGGAGGGAGGAGGAAGGAGTGAGGACTCGGAACACAGGCTCCCCCTCCCTCCCCTGCCTCTTTAATGCCGCAAATCAGCTGATTGCTGCGGGCAGGAGTCAGGGGAGGGAGGGGCGAGGCTGCACACCAAGTCCTCGCTCCTCCCCCCTCCCTCCTGCCCCCTGAACGCCACAAGCCAGCTGATTGCCGTGGGCAGGAGCGAGGACATGGCGTGCCTCTCCCCTGCCTCTTGCCCGCGGCAATCACCTGGCTTGCAGCACTGAGGAGGGAGGGAGGGGGAGCCTGCGCACCATGTCCATGCTCTTCCCACTCCCTCCTGCCTCCTGAACACCGCAAGCCAGCTGATTGCCGGAGGCAGGGGAAGGAGGGGGGAGGAGCAAGGACACAGCGTGCGGAGTAAAGGGGGAGGAGGGGGGGAAGAAGAGGCGGGTTAAGGGTGGGGAAGGGGTGGAGTGGGCGGGATGAGGGTGAGCCCCCTGCCCCAGTGCTTGCAGAGTAGGGGAAGCTGCTGCTGCTGTGCAACATGCTTCTCCTAGCTTACAGCACCTTCAGCCTCTTTGCCTGTCTCATTGTCTCCAGTGCCAGTGGGCTGTGCCTGTGTGGGGTAAGGCCGGGGCACCTCCCAACAATAGTACTGTACTGTATGGCAAAAAAAAATGTCCCTGGAACCTAACCCCCCCCCAACGCATTTATATTCATTCTTATGGGCAAATTGGATTTGCTTAACATCGTTTCACTTAAAGTCGCATTTTTCAGGAACATAACTACAATGTTAAGTGAGGAGTTACTGTACTTTCTTGTTTCTTTTGCACTCTTGTGTGGAAGAGGAATCTTTCTAGATACACAAGCTTCAACCTGTGCTATGACCCTATCATAATTAGTGCTGTCCATGAGTGAGAGCTGGAAGCTATTATAAATACATATTTAGAGCATCTATACCAGCCAGATAACATCACTTTTCTGGCACTACTCGTTGTCTGTGTTTACATAACAGGGTAGTGAGAGCCTATTATAAGCTTCAGCCAGTCTGTCTCATGCAGCGCGGAACCCCACCTTCCAAAATAGAGACTGATCATTGGTCTTTGCAGCCACTGCCCATATCCTTACTCAGTAATGATAGCCAATCCACAGGTGCAGCGGAACGCCTACATAAGTTACAACTGTTTGAGGTGACTTTTGGGTTGAGAGTTTTTTGCCCAGGAATGTTAACAGATGCAACAAACTGCTAGAATTTCCCAGGTCAGAGAGGTCATATCAGCTGCTTAAAGTGGTGGCTAGAATACTGAGTTGAATCCATTACATAATGATATCACTGCCCAGAAAAGAGATACCATGAAATTACCCACTTTTGAGAACTGATTGTTTTATTTGCTAGTCAAATAGTGGCAATCTAGGCAGGAGGCTTAATTTCTCTGGTATCTACAGGACTGTGGTTGCTGTTGTAGGCCATAGGTGTACTCTCTGATTTGAAAGATTCAGGCAAACACTCAGAAGCTTGAGGGAGGGTGCCTGAAAAGGAAGGACTCCTACAAAAGAAACCCACACTTAATAGGTCTGCACTCCCAAGGTACTTTAGCCGCACCAGGATCACCAGTAGCAACCCTTCTAACAATGGAAGATTACAATTGGTTGTTGGAAGTTGCCACATCACCCTAGAAGTAGGGTGAGTCTTAAGTCACATTCCAGCATTGGCTGTGGTGGAAAGTGCCCCTTTTTCTTTGAATATAACATATTTTTGTTTTTATCGAGATCAGAAACAATTTAAACTCAGGATTTAACTTCAGCCATTATAGTCAATTCACTATTTCTTTTTCTTGGCTCCTGACCTTTCAGATTCATTTAAGTATATTTAAACTTTGATTTTTGTGTTTTTGTACCTGCTACTTTCTTTTATTCTGTTTCTGTTTTAAGCAGTGATGAAGGTATTAAAGCAAGATTTTGACATTATCCATAACTTTCAAGATCCTGGGACTCTTAATCTTATTGATTCTAAATTGAGTTTGGGTACCTAGCATCAAATTTAGAAACACACAGTTAAGAGGGAGTAGTGCTTAAACTACTATCTATCTGATATTTCCTTTTTGAAAACTAAACTCCTTATCTTTCTTCCAAAACCTTTTTACTCCTCCATTTTCCGTTGGTATCTTATACCCATCTACCTAGTTGCTCAAGCCAGTAATCTGAAAGTCATTGTAAACTCCTCCCCCTCTCTTACACCGCAAAATTCAGGTCTTTGCCAAATCTTGCATTTTCTTCCTCCAGCATTTCTAAGCTTCTCACCTCTTCCCCCTTTTTCCCCCCCACACACAATTAAAACTCATTTTTTATAGGCCCTCAATCTTCCCTTTTGGCTGCTGTCCCCTTCTCCTTTCTTGCCTCCTTGACACCAATGTTGTTACCCTCTTCCAATTCCTGTCCATTCAGAACATGGGCACTAAGAAAACCTTCCTCACTTGATCTAAATATTGCATCTCCCCATTATTCGTTTCTTCACTGGATCAAGTTTGTTTCTTGATCTCCTCTTCTAGGCCCTGCATAACTATCCCTTCCTACTTTCTACCCCATCTCTTATGTTATGTTTCACTCCTTTTACTCCAGCCTTGATGCTGAGCTTGTCCACTTCTTCCACAATAATTTCTGTGCTTTTTTCCAGGCTTCCACTTTTCTGAACTAGTCCACAAAGGCAGTACCCTCTCCTGTGTCAAATACCTCTTAAAGTCCCACTTCTACTATAATGCCAACAAAAAGGTAGCCAGCTCATATTGGCAAGGTAGAGGTGCAATTGAGAATAGCTTTATTTCTGTGTGCCTTTACTGGCAATTCTCTTGTCACACAGTCAGCGCAGACCTCCAACAAGATTAAGCTAATTAAGGAAGAATTTACAAGGCGGAGTCCATAGAGTAATTGTAATGTTTTCAGAGTAACAGCCGTGTTAGTCTGTATTCTCAAAAAGAAAAGGAGTACTTGTGGAACCTTAGAGACTAACCAATTTATTTGAGCATGAGCTATTACCAGCAGGAGAGTGAGTTTGTGTGTGTATGGGGGTGGGGGGGGGGGTGAGAAAACCTGGATTTGTGCTGGAAATGGCCCACCTTGATTATCATGCACATTGTAGGGAGAGTGGTCACTTTGGATAAGCTATTACCAGCAGGAGAGTGAGTTTGTGTGTGTGGTTTTTGGAGGGGGGTGAGGGAGTGAGAGAACCTGGATTTGTGCAGGAAATGGCCCACCTTGATTGTCATACACATTGTGAAGAGAGTGGTCACTTTGGATGGGCTATTACCAGCAGGAGAGTGAGTTTGTGTGTGTGTGGGGGGGGGGGGGGGGGGGAGGGTGAGAAAACCTGGATTTGTGCTGGAAATGGCCCAACTTGATGATCACTTTAGATAAGCTATTACCAGCAGGACAATGGGGTGGGAGGAGGTATTGTTTCATGGTCTCTGTGTGTATATAATGTCTTCTGCAGTTTCCATGGTATGCATCCGATGAAGTGAGCTATAGCTCATGAAAGCTCATGCTCAAATAAATTGGTTAGTCTCTAAGGTGCCACAAGTACTCCTTTTCTTTTTGTAATGTTTTCGGGTTTTTTTTGTGTACTGCATCTTCAGTTTTCTATGGCTGTCTTTCTTCAGAGAAAAAGAAATATTTTATGTTCAGGCCAATACAGAGAGTCAGAGGGAGAGCCAATGTAATCTCTCGAGACAGTACTTCTGTTCCTTTACTGTTTTGTTCTCTTAAGCAAAAGTTAAGGACGCTGCCCAAGTGTTTGCTTTTTGTATGTGAAAAATCTGTTAATCAGGGAAACGAATCTGCACTGTATTTATTTCTAAATATATTTTTCAGTGTTTTGTCTTTCGAGGGATTTCTGGGTCTGTAGGTGGGCTATAAATTGGATTATTTTGTGTGTAAAAGCTGGGCTTAACCAATATTTGTTTTGTAGCTTTTCAAAGGCAGATTGAAGTTCCTGTCTTAGTAGACTTACTTTAATATAAGATAGATTTTTAAAATAGTGGATTGTGGTTTCCATGAAAATTTAAAGCATGTGCCATGCATTGTTCTGTGAAAGAGTAATTGAATTTGCAATGTGTCTTTTTTTGTTTGTAGGATACTATCACATGGACATGGCAAGGTCCAGGAGCGTAAGTCAATCCTATTTTATTCCTTTGTGCCGCAATTGCTTTCCTGAATTAGTTTGGTATTGTTATATGAAATGGTACAAGTGTGCTTTCAAATATTTTAGCTCTATTCTCACCCAGAAGAAGTCTGGAGATAGAGGGTTTTGTATAAGAAATTAATGACAGATTTTGAATCTTGTAGACCAAGAGGAAAAGTGAATTCTATGGAAAATGCCCTGCCATCAGCCTCCTCCTATATCTGAGCTATTAGCTGAGTGCCTTAATTGATCTTACCTGCTGTAATATAGCATCAAGATAAGAGTTGGTTTTTCAGGCAGCCAGAACTCTAATCATTTAAAGCTTTGTAGGTTTAAACCAGCACCTCAAATTGAATCAGAAACCAGTATGGGCTAAGGTGTAAGATGTTTTCTGGGAAAATACCTCTGAGTGGGCTGCCACACTCAGAACTTGTGAAAGTTTCTTCCAGACAGCTCTTTTCAATCAACATGGTACTTGACAAATGTCAAGCAAAGAAGACTCTACATTTGTCTGTCCCCCACCAGAAAAGGGTCTGTTCCATAAAGGCAAACAATCCATTCTGAATCCAGGCGGTCTGTGACTCCTGACAGTACAAAACATATAAAACTTTGCTACTGATTGGAGGTAACTCAGATTCACCAGGCTGTTCCTCATCTGCTTCAGTTCCTTGGTGAATCAGTGCCTTAGGGACTTCTGTAGCTGTAGTGGAAGACAAAATATTTTAGAACCCTACTCTCCAGGCAGCCAAATAATGGTTTAGTAGTTTCTCTGTGCCGTCTGAAACTGAACTGGTTCTGTTATGTTCCAAGGCTAGACTAATAAAACATCTTCTGCTTTTACACCCAACTTCAAAATAAAGGTGGGTAATAGTTTGTTGCACAAGTCAAAACAAAAAGTCTCAGCAACTTCTGACTTCTTTATTTAAACGACATAGGTGTTCATCATGACACTTTTTAAAGCAAATTTAGTACTTTGTTAAAAGTATATAAATGTGGACTTGTTACATAATGAATGTCACTTTTTCTACAGCTTCAGATTTCCCACTTTATTGCCTTGCTTTTAATATGCAACTTTGGAATAAACATTCTTAGACAGATGGTCACAGAAAGCAGTAAAAACACGTAAAGGTGCAATCCAAAAGTAGTTTTATTTTCTAAAGATGCATCTTACCTGAAAAACATAACGTTAGGTGAAGAGTTCAGCATGCTGTGTATTGCTTATTTGCTACATTCAAAACTTGTCTTTTTTTATTTTTTAAGGCTGGAAATTCTGTGGCTTACCTTGTGTCAGTTTCACAATTTTGTGGAAATTGAGGTTAGTATAAAAGCAGTACTGCTTTCTATTTTAGGCAATACCAAACTTCATTTCTTGTAGACTGTGTAAACATGATAAACTATTATTTCTGCAGCAAAACAGTGTAATTAAAATGTATAATCAGACTTAAAATGTTAACACTGCATTGCACGCAGACTGAATATAACTCACATTTTGCATAAATAGCTCTGTTGAAAGCTTGACTCACCAAGTTTCAGCAGAACTAGCCTTCCTCTGCACTTGCAAGATTAACCTCTTAATCACCATGTAGTTCTGTCTGCTAAGGGACGGTTATGCATAAAAATGCTTTTGAAGGGCTTGTTAACATACTGGTAAGTATTTATACCTTATTTTAGGTGTTAGTATTGATGTGCAACTAAGGATTTTCTTCCGGAATAAAAGTAACTGCATACAATTTCTTCTCATCCAAACAAACTCTTACTTCATGCCACAAATATTAAAGTTGCACAGTTAAGCACACAAGAGTCAAGAAATGAAAAAGTTAAGGTTTCCTGTACAACCTTAACTTTGTTCCCTTGTTTATTTTTACTACAATAGTCTTCTTTTACATGATCACATACTATTTTTCTCAAAAGATATAGTTAATATACATTTTTCTATAGCATTGCTTATGTATTTTATAGCACTTTGTACTGTATTTCATTCTGGAATGCTTATACTATTTTGATTGTTATAATTGTCCAGGGTATCTTTGATTGTTTTATTTTAATGTTTTCTTCTCTCAGGTACATATTTTAATAACTTACCAGCTGTTTCTCTCAGAATAACACAACCTTGCTTAGGTGCAGTAGATTCCTAGATTAAGGCCAGAAGGCACCATTGTGATCATCTAATCTAATAATTTAGCAGAGGAGATAAGGCAGTTAGTTTGCAGTTAACACTTACTATTGCTCTGTTACACAGTGTACCACTGGTTAAGTATAAGTTACTTTTAAAAACAATATATGGCATAAATAGGGTAGTACACAGTAAAGTTGCTAAACAAATTTGTCTCAGGTCGTAGAAACACTTGTACAATATCTTATTGGAGTATTTGCATGCAGTTAACTTTTGTGTTTCCTGATTTTTTTTCAGTGCTTAACCATGTGTTCTTTAATGTTCTTAGCATAATTAAATTAATTTCCCAGACTTTTTATGAAAAAGTAGTTCCCTTCCAGGGCTTCAGAATTCTGTTGGTTTACAAAAATTGGCAAATAAATCTGAAACTATTTAACTAGAAAGCACTGAATCTTTGTCCTATGCCATTCTTGTGCACCTCATAGAAAGGTGAGCTTAAAAGTTATGTGGCAGGGGATGACATTTTATTCTTTAAGGCACATTAGAGTGGAGCTCCCTCCTGTACACCTCCATAATCTGCATAGGAACACTAACTCAGTTACTTTAACTTTACAACATCTACAGGCTATAAAGGGCCTGGTTCTGTTACCCTTTGTCATTCTTGGATAGTATCTTATGTTGCCCTTAGTCCAAATTTATGTTTGTGGTAAATTGAATGGAAAATCAATATTACTGTTTACACAGTAAATTGTTTCTCGGAGAAATTAAAGCCAGCGGAATCAGACTCTTGGTGTGCAGGAACCTTCTTTCAAGCCCTGCTCACTTTATTATCTTGAACTTTATATGTTACATAAGGTGACCCAGGGATAACGACTTTTAAGTCAGTGGAATTCATTTAGATATATACAATTGTAATTGAGAAAAATATGCCTTTATGGGGTTCTGTACAGAGAGAAGGTCACAGTCCCTGTCCCAAAGAAGGATTAATCATTTTATATTGGTGCACTTAACTTTGTGAACAGATTGAGAAGTTTTCCAGATTTCAAAATGGAATAATAATATTTAATCAGCTAGTGTTAAAAAGAAAGAAATAAAAAGAAAAGCTGAGACCTGAACAACCATCTCTTTGACAACTGGGTATTTGAAATAAAATGAAAAAAAATTCTGCTACTAATTGAGATAAAGTAACTTTTATAAAAAATATATTTCACAAGTAGACTATGTTAAAGGGTTTTTTAGTAAAATCTGTATTTTTTTGTACATTTTGAACAAGTTTAAATAGAATCCATTCCAAATACATTTTAAAGTTCTCTACAGACATTATGCACTGGGTATCTATTCAAGGATGTTGGGCTTCCAGTGTAAGACAGCAAAGAACTCTTAGCTGTCAAAGGTATCTTGGTTCTCTAAATCAGTGTTTCTCAACCTTTTTGATACTAGGGACTGGCTTGCTGCCTTCCTAAATGGTGTCATGGAGATCTCAGGAACCCTCACCGGTCCATGAACCCATTGTTGGGAAACAATGCTCTAAATTACTGGTAGCTCAGACACATTTTAACTTGCCCCTGGAATATCCAGTGTTGCTCCAGTTTCCTCTTTGGCTGGCTAAGATTGCCAGCTTCCATTTGATACCTATCCAGGAAGTAGAAATGACTTGATAGGCTTCGAAAACAAATTATTGTCCCCTTGAACTCGATATTAAATGGGGTTTAAGACAGCATAATCTGTTCAAACTACTCTACTCTCCCAGTGTATTCAACAGTTTAAAAAATGGAGTGGATTTTCAAGAGGTTAGCTTTGGTTTAACTCTCCTCCCATTGAAATTAATCTGAGTTTTACCATGGACTTTAATAGAAGCAGAGGTAGGCCATTCTGAGTACATTTTAAAATGCATGGGATTTTGCCTCAAGCCCATGGGAGAGTTTGGTGCTTCAGATAGCTTTGGCTAGATGATAAATTGGCCAAACTTATTAAAGTAACTCCTTACTTAACATGGTCCCGGTTAACGTTGTTTCACTGTTACGTTGCTGATCTATTAGAGAACATGCTTGTTTAAAGTTGCACAATTCTCCCTTATAACGTTGTTTGGCAGCCGCCTGCTTTGTCCACTGCTTGCAGGAAGAGCAGCCCGTTGAAGCCAGCTGGTGAGGGCTTGGAACCAGGGTGGACCGGCAGTCCCCCTATCAGCTTCCCTAAGTTTCCCAACAGGCTATTAATTGCCGGGCAGTTCAAGTGTCCCTCCCCCCACTACCATGTGCTGCTCCTGCCCTCTGCCTTGGAGCCGCTTCTGGGAGCCTCCTGCTTGCTGTGCAGACAGTGTGGGGGAAGAGGGGTGCTGATGTCAGGTCCCCTTCCCCCCGCTCCTGTACCCCATCTCCGACAGGGCTCAGAATGGAGGGAACTTGCTGGCAGCAGCTGCTGTCTCAACTTGCTGATCTACTTAAAAAGGCAGTGTACTAAGAGTGGGGTCAGCATACTTAAAGGGGCAATGTGCGTCTCTCTCACATGCATGCACGCACACACACATACATGGTGTGTGTCTGTCTCTCACACATGCGCCCCCTGGCACTTTGGAAAGTGGAGGGAGTTGTGCACTCCATTGGGATAGTGTGGGTTCATCATCACATTCAGCCACTGCCATGCATTTATAGTGTCTCCACCCTCAATTTGTGCTGCCTTGTAGAGTGTGAGGCTACATTAACAACGTGTTAACCCTTGAGGGCTCAACCAAGTGCTAGTTCATCATTTAGCAGCAAGGCATTCCCTGGGAAATATCCCACCCTCTGACTCTACCACCTCAACCAAGTCTGGCAAAAAAAATTTCCCTGAAATTTCCCTAACCCCTCCATCTACATTAATTCTTATGGGGAAATTGGATTCACTTAACATCGTTTCACTTAAAGTAGCATTTTTCAAGAACATAACTACAACGTTAAGTGAGGAGTTACTGTACATAGCACCCACAAACTCTAATATTGGTTACTGAGACACTCATAGTGAAAGGTCTTGCTCATAAAGAGTCACGGTACTCTGTTGCAGACTACCAGACCTATTTAACTAAATAATTTAGTCATGTGGAATGTCTTCAGCAAAAATTTAGTGTTCAAAAAAGTTGCTTTAGCAAGTATAAGCTGGGCCTGGCCTGGCCCAAGATGTTGGATGGCCTTTGATGCAGGCAATACAATGGTGAAAGCTGTGATGCCCATAGATACTCATGTCTATTCACTTCAGTTTTTAGGAGATCCATATGCTTTTATGCAGCATTTTCCCTTGGCCTCCATATCTGATGCCTAGTTTGGGCAAACTATCTTGCAGCCTTTTTTATATCTTTTAGAGGAAGTAAAGATGTTGTAATTCTTGTTAGCTAAAGATACTAGGCCAGATTCTTACAGCTAAACCACACAGAACACATGCCGGGGGGGATGGTAGTGCAAAGGATGTGTTCAGTTAATTTTTGTGTGTTCTGAACAACTTGCAATGTATTTGAGCGCTCTTGGGCTACTTTCACCATGCTGAGCTGCAATGGCCATGTGGGGAAGAAAACAGTGGAGGACTGAGGTAGCAGTCTGACTACTCTCTTCCCTTGCTACACTGGCAGAAGGGATAAGGGGGTTGTAGATTAAAAACTCCTAGATCATCTCTGGGCTATCAAAGGATCATCCTCATATTGGCCTGTTTATTCATATTGTGATTGTCTGGTCTGCCATTTTCTATAACTCAGGCCATAGGACTTGGTTGTATTAATTTCTGCTTCAAGTCCAATAGCTGTAGTATAACTACAGTATTTCTTTTGCAAAACCATCTAATCTTCATTTTAAAATTGCCAGCAGTGGAGACCTGGAGCTTACAAAGCTGTTCCACTGATTAATTGCCTTCCCTGTTAAAAAAAACCAAACAGACAAACAAACAAAAAAACCCCCAAAATGAGCCTTATTTATCGTCTGAATTTTCCTGGCTTCAGCTTCCATCCATTGGTTCTTTTTATACCTTTGTCTACTATATTGAAGAGTCTTCTGTTATCAAATATTTGTTCCTCAAGAAGGAACATGTAGATTGTGATCAACTCACCTGTTAACCTTCTCTTTGATAGACTCAAGGGACTCAATCTATTTAGCTTATCACTCAAAGGCATGTTTTTCAATCTTTTAATCATTCTTCAGCTCTTCTCTGAACTCTTTCCATTTTTCAAAATCTTTCTTGAACTATTGACAGAATTAGATATAAAATAACCTTTTGACCATTACTCAGTATTCCCTTTTGTAAACCGAAAGTTAGCATTAGCCCTTTTGGCCAAAGCATTGCACTGTGAGTTCATGTTCAGCTGATTATCTACTATGACCCCCGAGTCTTTTCAGAGTTGTTGCTTCCCAGGATAGTCTCTCTCCTCCTGTAACTGTGGCCTACATTCTTTGTTTCTAGATGTATGACCTTGCATTTGGCCATATTGAAACACCTTGTTTGCCTGTGTCCTGTTTACCAAGCGGTCCAGGTCACTCTATATCAGTGACCTGTCCTCTTCATTATTTGCCAGTCCACCAATCTTTGTGTCATCCACAAACTTTATCAGTGATGATTTTGTTTTCTTCCAGGTCATTGATAAAAATGTTAGTATAGGGCCAAGAGCCGATTAACAGTAACATTTAGAAACTTGTCAGTTAGCTGGCTTTTAACCCATTTCATATGTGCCATGTTGATTTTGTATTCTAGTTTCTTAATCAAGATGTCGTATAGTTCCAAGTCAAATGCATTATAGAAGTCTAAATATATTACATCAACACTATTACCTTTTATCAGCCAAACCTATCGTCTTGTAAAAAGATATCAAGGTAGTTGGAAAAGATCTAGTTTCCATAAACTCATAGTGACTAGCATTTAATTATAATTCCCCTCCTTTAATTCTTTATTAATTGAATCCCATATCACCTGCTCTGTTGTTTTGCCTAGGACATGGGTTCTCAGATTTAATTGCACCGTGACCCCCTTCTGATAACAAAAGTTGCTACATGACCCTAGAGGTGGGGATTGAAGCCTGAGTCTGCCCGAGCCTCGCTGCCCTCGGGGGAGGAGGAGACAAAGCTCAAGTCCCACTGCCATTGGCAGAGGGCCCAAAGCTGAAGCCCAAGAACTTCAACCTCAGGTGGTGGGGCTCGGGCTTCAGCTTTGGCCCTGGGCGGTGGGGCTTGAGCTTTGGCTCCAGGCCCCAGGAAGTCTAATGCCAGCTCTGGTGACCCCATTAAAATGGGGGTCCCCACTTTGGGTCCCAAACCACAGTTTGAGAACTGCTGGCTAGGATTAATAGCAGGCTGACAGGCCTATATTTATCCAGATCTTCCTGCGTATCCATTTTAAATATTGGCACATTATTAGCTTTATTTCAGTCCCCTGGAATTTTCCCAGTGTTCCAATAGTTACTGAACATCAACATTAATGATCCAAAGTGCTCATTAGCCAGCTCTTCTAAAGCTCTTGGGTGCAAGTTAGCTGGATCTGCTGATTTAAGTGTCTAACTTATTAGTGGCTGCTGTTTAATGTCAGACTTAATTACTATTAGAATGAAAAGTATTTCTTCATATGCTATATACAGTTGCTTCTGTCACTAATACAGAACAGAAATATTTATTGAACCCTTCTGACTTTTCTGCATTATGATTGACAATTCTACCATGTCTGTCTAGGAATGGACCAGCACCGTTGTTAAGATTCCTTTTTGGTTTTGATATACTTTACAATAAATAAATAAAACCTCCTTATTGTCCTTAACTCTGCTTTCCATAAATTTCTCATTGTGTCCCTTTGCTGGTTTACACCAGCTTTAGTAACACATTATGTCAGAAGCCTCATTGGATTTGAGACTTTGACCCAGCAAATCACTGGCCTCCCACTCTCTTTAAAAGTTGAAATGTTATTCATACATCTGGATTTTTTGGTATAATTTTAATGTCTGAATTGACTGAAATTTAGGAGCCATTGCTTTCCACTGATAAAGGAATTGATTTAGAAGATTTTAGCAGGAGAAGAGGTACTAATGAATAGTAAGAAAACTGTAGGTTACAGCTACCAGTACCACAGAGATCCCAAAAAAACTTTGTGTGAGGAAAATGTATGGTTGACTGCACTGGTAGCTCAAGAATGAAATCCGGTGATATACCTTCAGAGCACAAGCATTAAAAGGGTACTTCGATCATAAATTGTGTTCCTCTGAAAGCAAGTAATTTTCTCATAAGTCACTTTAATATTCTTTTGTCATACTGTTAAATTTTCACTATTAGACACCTTTCGCAATCCAGATAAGTGAGGGATTGTCACCACCTGCCCTGCAACCTTGGGTGCCTCACAATGCTTTGATGATGTAGCTCCCAACCTGGGCCACTCACAGAAAGCCTGTTAGCATGCAGGTCACACACTGACTGTGTATAGCTGGAGCCCTGGTCCAGCAGCTCTGACCCCTAGCAGCCTGTCAGCAACACCACCGGTCACACTCTGGCTTCCACCAGCCTTGGTTACTACTTGCCGGTTGACCCCCAACACACTCCTAGTGCCAAATTTGTCCAACAATGAGAGTTCTTCACTATCCAGGCCACTCCTGGATACTTCAGATATTAAAGCTCAGTTGCCCTTGTAAAGGGTCAATATTCAACAGTTTGCCACTTTAACTGGAATTCCCAAACAGTTCAGTTTAAACACAGCATTGGATTGGTTTGGATTAAAAAATCTTAATTTATTATAAAAGAAGATAGGATTCGAAGTGAATTCAAGTATCAGGTATTAAAGTCAGAAATGGAGTACAAGAAAAATAAAGATGAAATGTTTTTTCTTAGCTAAAACTTAATCTAAATATGGTTAAAGGTAAAATCCTTACCATATGTTTCCAGCAACATGGCTGACCAAATTCTCAGGTCAGGATCTCCCCCCAAAATCAAAGGGCTGGTTCCTTTGTTGTCTTTGGTGAAAGAGAGTGAGTTTGAGGTTTTCTGCCATTTACTACAGACTAACACGGCTGCTACTCTCAAACCTCGTATAGTCCAGTTAATCTTTGAAGTGGATTCTTCTGAGGGTTACCCCTTAAAGCAAAGTTTATTCAACAGTAAAGAAGGTGACATGGAGTCTGGTGGTGAAGGAGGCTCCCATGCTCTTTCTTCTCACTTGTGTTTGGTGAAATGCAATTTTTCTTTGTCTCCTGCCATTTCCTCTGCCTGCTGTCTCACAGACCCTTTTTACTACTTATATATAAATAGAGGTCAACACACATTTCTTCGTTCAGAAACCTTCTGCCTGGGCAGGGCTGCTGCATGGGTTTGAACATGTGCTAAGAACATCAAGAGGGGAGATTTCATAACTTTACATATGTTGCTACATATATTTCACCATGATATTATTGGCCAGCGAGTTAGTTTTCACAAGGTATATTTTGTACAAAGGTTATTGTCGTGAGTAGAATGTGAATATGTGGTGCTTTCGGTCACAGTACCCAAAAAGGGAGAAAAGCCAGAGACTCCATGATGTCCACTAAGATCTTCACTATTCCTAATCTGTTTTATGTGAAAGGTGTTTGGACGTTGGGATAAGCAGCATCTTATAATCCTAAAATAGATAATGAAATCAGTAAGTATGCCTAATGAATTAGAACCATCTAAGTTCTCAAAACAGTGTATGGATCACTACCAGTATTGGTGTGGTCACTGCTCTTCCTGGTTATCCACATAGCCAGGAACAAACGAACCAAGAACCAGATAATGGAGGATTGAAAGATTAGAGGTATGGGAAGGGTCCATAAAACAAATGTTCTCTTATGAAATGGTGTGCAGAATGAAGATGGAGAATCATTGAGTTTGGGAAGACAGTTAATATCTTCCTGCTCCCAACTCAGAAGAGGAAATCAAACATCACTTAATCTGTGTCTGTAAGGTAGAAATAAGCAGAGCTATACCTGTATGGTCATCTGTAGCATTTGGTGTGGCTTTTCTAAACTCAGGGTGTGAAGATTTAATTTTCTAAATGTTATTTTTGATTGCTTGATTGCTTTCAACTTGATATTGTTGCAGTCCTATAAATATAAGTAGCAGTTCTATTTTATTTTTCACTGTAATGTTATAATACAAATGTTTTTAAATGTTAAATATTTTGATATAATTTAGTTTTCTATGTACAGTTCCTACCTGTTTATATACCTTCAGAAGAGGAAAAGAAAAATCCATCTTTGTATGCAAATAATGTCAGAAGTGTAATGGCAGAGTAAGTATGCTGATAATATATTGGATTATAGACTAGAAATAGACGCTTGATTTCACTTTGGTATCAAAAAGAAGTATTGAAGGTTATCAGTATTTGCCTGCCTGCAGATAAATGTAGGTTATATTTCAAAATGATATATTTAAAACTTCTTACATATTTTTAACTTTTCTTTCTGATGTATTTTGCTATTTGAGAAAAGTAAGAAACTGCAGTGATTGGCAGAAAGCAAGTACTATAGCAACACTAAACTGCCTTTATTGTAATTCCTTTAGCTTTCTATATACCTCAGATCTTAACATGGTACTTATCACATTTTGTTATGGTGTAAGAACTTGGCAAAAAGAAATAGTGACTATAACTTGAAGTTTAGCTTTGTAAGAGAATTTACTTGTTTAAAAGTTTTATGGCAACTTTATGGAAAAATCAGTTTTCATTTTATTTTTTGTCTAGTTAGAAATATATACAACCTTTAAATCAGTGTTTGAGTATAAATTCTACACATATTCATATGTCAAATTAA
Organism: Caretta caretta; assembly: GCF_965140235.1. Taxonomy (NCBI): domain Eukaryota; kingdom Metazoa; phylum Chordata; order Testudines; family Cheloniidae; genus Caretta; species Caretta caretta. Next base: position 148,469,250 of record NC_134207.1, on the reverse strand, counting down.
AGTAACAGCTTAGAAACTCTGATGAGATGACCGCCAGGCTATGTGGGTTGAAGGACACTAAGGCTACCCTTTGCTTGTTGGGCATGCATACCCCACAGTCTGCCAGAAAGCCATTTCAGCGTCCGCTGCCGTCGAGGCCTTGGAAAACTCGACAGGGATCTGGGTTTAACCATCGCTGCCCTTCCTCCTCTTGCTCGCCAGCCCAGCCTGGACCCACTAAGTACCCAGGGGGGCCAAAAGCAATCGTTTTGAGGGTGCGCTCGAGAGTGACACCCCAGTCATCTGGCTGCATCCTGCACATCGTTTCCTCAACCACCTTTTCCCTCCTGTTTGGCCTGGTCGCAGGTTACCTCTGACTGCTGGGTCCTGGACATAGTAGCTCGGGACTATACCCTGCAGTTTTTGGATACCCCTCCTTCCAGCCCCCCTGTTCCTTGTCTCTCTTCAGGGACCGCTTTCATGAACAACAACTGGTTCAGCAGGTCAACAAGCTCATGCAGTTGGGGGTGGTTCCTCAAGACATGGAAAGCGGAGGATTCTATTCCCCATACTTCCTAATCCCAAAGGCCAAAGGGGACCCTCAGACCCATCCTGGACCTGCGTGGCCTCAATAAGTCTCTCAAGAAGTTGAAGTTCCTCGTGGTCTCCTTGGCCTTCATTATCACCTCCCTGAATCTGGGGGACTGGTATGCCACTCTTGACTTAAAGGATGCTTGCTTCCATGTCTCCATATTCCCAGGACACAGACGTTTCCTGCATTTCATAGTGGCTGGGCGCCACTTCCAGTTCATGGTGCTGCCCTTTGGCCTGTCCTCGGCCACCAGGGTGTTCACGAAATGCATGGTGCCGGTAGCAGCTTACCTCAGACGTTGAGGGATTCCAATCTTTCTGTATCTCAATGGTTGGTTCATCAAGGACAGGTCTCCAGAGTAGGTGCATAGAAGTCTCAACCAAGTGCACTCCACTTGCAGCAAGCTGGGCCTGTTAATAAACATAGAAAAGTCCACGTTAACACCGGTCCAGCTCATAGAGTTTATCAGAGCGGTTCTGGACTCCACGCGAGCCAATGCCATGTTGGACTCCACGCTTTCAGGCCATGTTGGATCTCATTGCCCACATAAGGAGGCATACGATCACTACGGCTCACACAAGTCTGCGGCTGATGGGCCACATGGCAACATGCACGTACATTGTCAGTCAGGCCTGGCTTCATCTGTGACCTCTGCAGACGTGGTTGGCAACGTGGTCTATGTTCCCAACAGGCACCCCCTGGACCGAGTGGTCACGGTACTGAGCCACGTCCTCTTGTCCTTGGATCGGTGGCTAGACCCCAAGTCAGTGCTGCAGGGAGTTCCCTTTCTGTCACCATCACCATCGCTCATCCTGGTCTCAAACATGTCGGACCTGAGCTGTGGGCCCCACCTGCGTGAGCTCAACACCCAGGGCCGTTGGCTGCAGCACGATCTTGCCTTCCATATCAACATCAGGGAGCTCAAGGCAGCGTGCCGGGCCTCTGAGGTGTTCTTGCCCCACCTGAAAGGCAAGGTGGTGCAGGTCCTCATGGACAATACAGCGGCAATTTATTACATCAACAGGCAGGGTGGCGCCAGGTCGTCACCCCTATGTCGGGAGGCACTCAGCCTCTGGGACTTCTGCATGCCGTGCGGCATGCCATCCATCTGGTGGTCGCCCACCTTTCCGGAACCAAGAATGTCCTGGCAGATCACCTCATCAGCATCTTCTCATCTCACCACGAATGGTCCCTCCATCCAGAGGTGGTCAGCCTTATCTTCCAAAGGCGGGGGACTCCCCAGGTGGACCTATTTGCGTCCAGATGGAACAGGAAGTGCCACATATACTGTTCCTTGCACAGCAGAGACAAGTAATTCCTAGTGGACGCCTTCCCGATTCCATGGTCGGGAGCGCTGATATACGCCTTTCCGCCTTTGCCATTTGTCCACAGGGTCCTGCTCAAGGCAAAGCAAGACAAAGTATCTCCCATCCTCATAGCCCTGGTGTGGCCTTGCCAGCACTAGTTTGGCATGCTGCTGAGTCTTTACTTACCGGTCCTCTGTCTAAAGCCTCGTAAATCAGATGAGGAGTGCAGGTTGCATACTCTGGATGTCAGACGGGTGCTGGCCTTCTACACTGACAGAACACGGCCATTCCATAAGTCAGCCCAGAGAATCTCATCTTAGATTGCGGCCTGCATCCGTTATTGCTACGAGCTGGCAAAACAGTGCCCCCACCGGCAATCGTGACGCTCACTCGACTCGGGCGCAGGCATTTTCGGCGGACTTCCTGGCGCAGGTGCTGATCCAAGAAATTTGTTGGGCCGCTACTTGGTTTTCTGTTCCTATCGCACTGTGCGCCGACCCAGCAGGCTCAAGATGACATTGGCTTTGGCAGAGCTGTACTACAGGCTGCACAGTGGTGAACTCTGAGCCCATCTCCATTGATACTGCTTGCAGTCACCTCGAATGGAATCGACATGAGCAAGCACTCGAAGAAGAAAAAACAGTTTCCTACCTTTTGTAACTGTTGTTCTTCTAGGTGTGTTGCTCACGTCCATTCCATTACCCACCCGCCCTGCCCCTCTGTTGGAGTTGTCTGCAAGAAGGAACTGAGAGGATGTGGGCTGGCAACACCTGATATACCTTGACATGAGTGCCACTCTAGAGGGCGCCACAGCTGGCCCTATGGGTACCGCTAAGGCAAAAATCTCTGGCCACACGTGGGTGCACGCACACCTAGAATGGAATCTACATGAGCAACACATCTTGAAGAACAACAGTTAAGAAAGGTAGATAACCATTTTTTTTTCAGCTAAATAGATTGACTCAAAGAGTACAATCAGACTATAAGGCATATTTTCTAATCCTTTTATCATTATCATGGCTCTTTGAGCCTTCTCCAGTTTATCAAACTCCATCTTGAACTGTGGACACCAGAGATGGACATAGTATTTCAGGAGTGGTTGCAACAGAGCCAAATAGAGAGAATAATCTCTCTCTTTGTACTTGAGATTCCCATGTTTATGCATCTCAGGATTGCATTAGCCCTTTTGGCCACAGTGTCGCACTGAGAGCTTATGTTCAGCTATTATCCACCTCAATCCCTAAATCTTTTGCAGATTCATGACTTCCCAGGATAGAGTCCCCCACTGTGTAAGTATGGCCTACATTCTTTGTTCCTAAATGGTAAATTTTCAGAATGGAAAGGGGTAACTAGTGGTGTTCCCCAAGAGTCAGTCCCAGGACTAATCCTATTCAACTTAATCATAAATGATCTGGAGAAAGGGGTAAACAGTGAGGTAGCAAAGTTTCCAGAAGATACTAAACTGCTCAAGATAGTTAAGACCAAATAGACCGTGAAGAACTTCAAAAAGATCTCACAAAACTAAGTAATTGGGCAACAAAATGGCAAATGAAATTGAATGTGGATAAATGTAAAGTAATGCACATTGGAAAAAATAACCCCAACTATACATACAATATAATGGGGGCTAATATAGCTACAACTAATCAGGAAAGAGATCTTGGAGTCATCATGGATAGTTCTTAGAAGATGTCCACGCAGTGTGCAGCGGCAGTCAAAAAAGCAAACAGGATGTTAGGAATCATTTAAAAAGGGATAGTGAATAAGACGGAGAATATCTTATTGCCCTTATATAAATCTGTGGTACGCTCACATCTTGAATACTGTGTACAGATGTGGTCTCCTTATCTCAAAAAAGAAATACTGGCATTGGAAAAGGTTCAGAGAAGGGCACACTAAAATGATTAGGGGTTTGGAACTGGTCCCATATGAGGAGAGATTAAAGAGACTCGGACTTTTCATCTTGGAAAAGAGGAGACTGAGGGGGATATGATAGAGGTATATATAATCATGAGTGGTGTGGAGAAAGTGAATAAGGAAAAGTTATTTACTTGTTCCCATAATATAAGAACTAGGGGCCACCAAATGAAATTAATGGGCAGCAGGTTTAAAACAAATAAAAGGAAGTTCACAGCACACAGACAACCTATGGATCTCCTTGCCTAAGGAGGTTGTGAAGGCTAGGACTAGAACAGGGTTTAAAAGAGAACTGGATAAATTCATGGAGGTTAAGTCCATTAATGGCTATTAGCCAGGATGGGTAAGGAATGGTGTTCCTAGCCTCTGTCTGTCAGAGGGTGGAGATGGATGACAGGAGAGAGATCACTTGATCATTACCTGTTAGGTTCACTTCCTCTGGGGCACCTGGCTTTGGCCACTGTTGGTAGACAGGGTACTGGGCTGGATGGACCTTTGGTCTGATCCAGTATGGCCATTCTTATGTTCTTATGTACCTAGAGTTTAACCATTCTTCATATGAGGACCATGGTAGGTCCAACTTCCCCAAAACATCCAATTTTTTTAGTCTCGCTTCACCTTAATCCAAAACCCGTCTTCCTTCTTGAGGGGAAATCCAGCTGAGACTGGCTACTCAAAATCAGTTTGAGGTCAGCAGAGTGTCAGAAGTGAAATTACAAAGGAGACAGCTCTGGCATTGTAAAGTGTTTGCTGTGAAGGGTATATCAGGATCCACCCCATTTTTCTGATGTATTTCCTGATGATCCTGCTATTGAATGAACTCTGTACATGTATACAGTATACATCCTTACAACAGTCAAGGAAACAGAATATATCATAAGAATGGCCATACTGGGTCAGACTGAAGGTCCATCTACCCCAGTATCCTGGCTTCTGATAGTGGCCAATGCCAGGTGCTCCAGAGGTACAGAGAACAGGTAATCAAGTGATCCATTCCCTGTTGCTCATTCCCAGCTTCTGGCAAACAGAAGCCAGGGACACCATCCCAGAAGTAGGCCAAAGGATACTCTCCAGGCATGTTTGAGTTACTTGGGGTAAGCCCTCCTACCAGCCAAAATTATTTCCGTTGCCCTAATCAACACAGCTCCATCAGTCATAGCAGACCCATTACTAGCTATTCATAATGTATATCCTGATGAGACTTCTCCAGAAAGAGTTCTCATTCATCATGTGACTCTGTCTGAATTAGATGAAATTATCTGGATATGGCCTCACTGCAAAATCAGCATATGCCAACCTAACTTTGCTTCTTATTTGATGGCTTCATTAAATATCTGAGCCGTGGCATCTTATAGGTCCTTATAATGATGTCCTTTGTGGGAGGCCCTCCAGTCATCCAAAATAACAGTTTAGTTTCTCACCCTCACATGTTGAGATAACCAAAACAGTGGCAAAACTTACTCTTCCAGTTAAAGTACTTATTAGTTGGAAGCTTAACTTGGAACTGGGGTGGTTGAGGAAATAATCTTTTAAATCAGTGGTGGGTTCTTTATTGTTCTTGTCACTTAAAGTTGCATTTTTTGTGGTCATAATTTGGGCAAGGAAGATCCAGTGAATTGTGTCCCTTATCCTTTAAGAAAGCCTTGAGTTCTTTCCTGACAGTGTGATTCTTTGGAGAACACCTGCACTGCTTCCTAAAACAGTGTTACCCTGTCATCTAAAGCAAGAGAGTACGCTGTCTTTATTCTGCTCTTATCCTCCTAAGGAAATAAGGTGGCTTTACCTAAATCTGTTAAGCTATAAAATTCTACTTAGGCAGAAAAAGTATTTCCAAAAAATGGGTGTTTTTTAAATCACTTATGCTGGCATGAATTGAGGTCTCAAAGCTTCAAAAGCAATTATTGCCCACTAGGTCTGAGGAGCAATTATTAATTATTATAAGAGAGAAAACATTTATTCTTAGTCTAAAAAAGCTCTCTTTACAAGACCTATTTTTAACTTTTTGGGGAGTGAGAAAGGAGGGAGAAGTATAGCTTTCATGAGGAAATCTGCAAAGCAGCTATACGGAGGTCCTCCACTCTTGCATCCATTTTGTAATGTTTTGTGAATCATAAACAGCAGATGTTGCCTTTGTTGTCATGTCTTGCAGTCAGCTGCCATTTCCATTTGTTCTCTTTTCTTTCTGGGGTCTGGACTGATTGCTAATTCCCAGTAGTCTGTTCCAAACAATTGGGTTGTGTCTTAGAGAATAAGACAACTTTACAGTTAAGAATCAATTTGTTTTGTAATAGGGAGTCAGTCAGTCTAGATTTTTATTTCTTTAATTTTTAAATTATTTTTGGACTTTAAGTGGCAGAACATATGGGCTTGTGATGCAGTTCCTGAGTTTACATAGGGGGACTAGGTAAGCATCAAAACTTGGATCCACTGAGCTGCTTCGTGAGAGCTTGTGGGTGTGGTTACCCAATAGTTTCATCTAGACTGATGGATTCTCTGTTATGAAAAGATAAATGTTCAGGTAAGAACAAAACTTCCTTATTTTGACTCTTCACTGGACTTTATTGCTCCCTCCATCACTTCTCCCACATCACTGCCATGATCTTACAATAGCAACCTGGATTCTCCCCTTCGTTTTTGATGTTCTTGAATGTTCCTGCTCCCTTCTTTCCAACCCGTCACCTTGAAATAGACGCTTGACAAATATCTTTCAAAATCCTAACACTGGGCTCAACAGCTAAGATATTCTTTTGCTGGCCCACATCCACTGTTGAATTTAAAATTTCCTCTATCCCTCCCATCCCAAATATATAATGTCTGGAGAACATCCACTGTTCCATTATGTAGGATTAAAATAAATTAGGGATGTGAAGTCTCAGGTCGGAGTGTAAACTGACTGGTTAAGAAGAAATTTCACCTGCAAGCAGATTATTTTGTAATGGCTGTTTTTGAACTTCCTCTGAAGCATTTGGTACTGTCCACTGCCAGATACCCCATTCTGAGCCAAATTGGCCACTGGTTTGTCTCAACAGTGCGGTGCGTGGGCTGAAAAGATTTAAATCCTCTTCTCTGGGAGATGAGCCTACCGCCTCTCCACCTCCAGGGGTTCCAAAAAAAGGTCATGTAGTGGCTACCCTCTTCCTTAGAGAGACATACACAGGATACATGCCATGCAGACTGTCCTGTCAGTCTCTCTGGTGGTGTACACCCCCTCGTATGAACCATCTCCTACATATTGTAACAGTAGAACCACTTCTGTAGAGAGAGATTTTGGAAAGGGCACAAAATTCTTTATGGTAAAAGAGAAACAATGGCACATAGCCCATGTTGGACCTCTGGTCTCCAACAAGTCCATGAGGAGATCAGTATTCCAGATGGAGATACTGAAATTCATCATAACAGTATTGTCTTCCCAAACTTCAGAATATGAAAATAAACCTATTGGAGGTCTACTGGAGATATGATCAGGAACAGCCGCTGGAGATACTTTAGCTTCTGCTACAACAGGAAGCATTTTTAAAGCAGAGTACTCAGTTTTTAGACTCGAAACTTAAAAACAGATATTCAAAAATGTCACATCATCCCTCCCTTCAAGTTAAAGGGATACATGTCTTTCCTTGTCTGGAAGACTGTCTCATCGTGTTATGCAGGGCTCAGCAGCGATCGCTCAAAGCTTTCAGAAACATGGCTATGAGCAAAAAGTGGAAGGGCCAATTACAGCCTTCCCAAAACTCCATCATTTAAGTTATTGTCAAAGACATTCTTTTATTTCAGAACAAGATAGTGTCTGATTTGCTAAACATTATCACTTACCTCTTCTCAGATAAAATCTCTGACTCAGCTCATAGGCTCAGTTGATCTCATGTGGATGCCAGACAGAGTTGTTGCTTAACTTCCAGCCAGCAATTGCAACAAATCAGTATATATAGCTCTTACTCCAGATCCAGTACTAGCATCTCTTAATTAATTCATTCTTAATATTATTTAGTTAGCCAGGCTAGATAAGCTGATCATCACTACAGATACTAGACCCCATGTAGAGGGAACATATGCGGACTCCTATATGACTTGGGATGGGATGTGGGCCCAAGGAGGAAACAGGAGGAAATGTGCCTCATGCTGTGGACCATCAAGCTCACACCTCCATTTCCAGCAGATTACTGGGGGACTGTATCCTGGAATGCAAAAAGAGTTGGAGATAAATGGTAGATAAACAATTAAATATGAACTCCTAGTATGATACTATAGCTAAGAGGGCTAATGTAATCTTCTCTAAGTTTTCACATCCGGGGTACATCTAAATCTTGAAGATCAGAAATATGGTGTGTGTATAACTGCCAAAGAGACAGAAAACCTTCAGTACTGCTTAGAGAAGTAGCTTTGTTCACATCCTGGCAGAAGCTTTTGCCCCTGTTCCTTCGCGTTCTACACCAAGAAGAAAAATCAGGGTCAGATGGCTCAGCAAGGGATTGCAGTCCAGATCAGGTAGCTTTTTGGTACATCACAGGCCAGGTTGGAAGCTTGTTGATGAACCTGCTTGTATCAAAGTCCAATTGGGAAACCAAAAAAAAAGGTACTGCAGAAGGAAGGCACTCAGAAGCAGAGGCTGTTGCCTCCTTATCTCAGAATTGGTCTAAAAGACTTTTATGTCTGTGAACTAATCAGGCTTCTATCCCCAAGATTACCATGATCTTTCTCATATAATAGGAAGTGTTGAATCCAAACATAGTAAGTTTGTAATAGTAAGTAAGTAGAAATGTATGAGTTGATGTGAATAGAGTTACAGAGGAATAAAGCAGATACATTCAAATATAGCAGAGACATTCAAAGCCTCGTTACTGTGCACTCTGAAAGGAGCAGCCGTTTTGTGGACGGAGAGATTGCTCATATTTTATGAGTTCATAAGGCTACTACAGGCACTTCCATCCACACTTTCTCAAACAACATAGAGTCAACATCTTCACTCTTGCTGAGGCAAAAGAGTGTTCTGAAACAGGGAGCTCCGTTAACTCTTGAATGCCTTTTCAGATCTAGATGGATTAAATGAATCTTCCCTGTCTTCCTCCCTTGGGACAATTTACTGCTTTCTGCATCCCAAAGTATCTGTATGATATGGTGGAGACAGAGGGAAAATTCTTACCTGTGAAATTATCGGACAATATGACCCTGCCTTGGAGAATTACATTATGTCCAGGGGGAAGTTCTGTCTATTGCATGCTTATTAAGTTTTTTGAAAGGAAAGAAGGCGTTCCTCCAGGAAATCTTTAAACTTCATGTCAAGGTTCCCTTGCAAATGGTTTGAGCTGAGTAGCACCGTTTAAACTTGTTTTATTTTTCAACTTTAGAAGCTATTGTTTTAGAGAGTTCTTCCTGATTACATCCTTATATCAGCCTCTCCGTGTCTTTGCCTAGGACTGATATTATGCTAACCAGCCTGTACTTATTGGATCACCCCATTCATTCTTTTTAAGTATTGGCACAACTGTTGCTTTTTTCTAATCCTATAGGACTTCCTCAGTATTCTACAGTTAGTTAAGTATCAAAATCAGTGCTTCAGAATTGCATCAGCCAATTTCTTTAAAACTCTTGGCTACTGCAGACATGAGTGTTTAGATTTAGCAGTCGTTTAGCATCCTGCCTCGATACTGTCAGAATAAAACGTATTTCATTATCACTGTAAACTATGAATAGTATCCAGCTTCTTTTCAAATACAGAATGCTAATATTAATAGAATATTTCTGCTTTTTTTCATCATTATTGATTGTTTTACCATCCTGATTTGTTAGCATCTAACCAGCGTAGTTTCTGCAAAGGAAAATCATGTCTTACTCATCTATTAGAATTCTTTGAACTTCTCAATAAATTGTAGATAAAGGAGAAGTGTTTGGGGCTTTTGACATTCTCCCTGAGAAGCAGCTACTAAATGATTTGGGGCTTAGGGGCAAAGTGTTGTCATGAATCAAAAACTAGCTAATATCCAGTGAATGAAGAATAGGATTAAATGGTCAATTTTCATCAGACATGAGGTTAGTGATGGCATGCTTCAAGGCTCTGTATTAGATTCAGTGTTTAATACATTTATGAATGATCTGGAAAGGAATATGAGCAATGAGATCACAAGATTTGCAGATAATGCAAAATTATTTAGGTTAGTCAAAGAGGACTGTAAGGAAATTCAGAGGAATTTAGCCAAAGTAGGTGAATGGGCTACACAATTGCAGATACAGTTCTTTGTTGATAAATGCAAAGTAATGCATGTTGGAAGGAAGCATTTTGAATTAATTGTACACCTTAGAGCAGTGGTTCTTAACCTTTACTGCAGCCTGCATCCCTTTGGTGCTCAAAATATGTTCTCGCGCCCCTTATCAAAAATAGTTGAAGTAGGTCAGTTCTTTAAACCTAGATATATTTTGTTTGTATATTACAGTAATTTGTTAAAAAATGTATAATGTTAATAAATACATAGGTGCTTAATTTGTGTTTTCGATGATGTACTTTCTAAAAAAATCTGGTATGTCTCGCACCCCCAGAAAGGGCGTCTCGCACCCCCAGGGAGTGCGTGCACCCCAGGTTAAGAACCACTGCCTTAGAGGGTTCTAAATTATTATTATTTTGAAAAGCTGGTTTTAAAACTATATGTAGCAGTAGTCTCCATGGAATTTAAAGTGATTAAACACTTATTTCAGATGTTTTTCTCTGACCTTCAGTATAGCAAACACAGTGCTACTCAATCAAAAAAAAAATTACTCCGCAGTATCATGGCAGCTGAGGCCCCCTTTTTGGCACCTCGGAGTATCAAGCTCTATGAAGCAAAACTAAAAGTTCTTAATTTATTTTGGATTATGGGAACTTCAAGATTTTTTTTTCTTTATATCACTTTTTGTCCCAACTATTTGGGAAAAAGTTAAGCTTGCTTGTATTTCATGCTAGGTACACACTTGTCTTTTTCATTGTGTACCTTTAGGAAATGTTCTGTGAGCTACAGTTTGAATAAAACCTTGAAGTAATGGTGGTGGTTCTTTGAACTCCTGTGCATATGGATCCCATTCATGATGTGCTGTCACCCCTGCACAGGCGTTTGGACTTTTTTTTTAAATCTAGAAGTCGGGGGACGTGCATGTGTTCCTCATACTCTCAAGCTTCTGCCCTCAAGAGCAGAAGAGGAAGAGCGACCCCAACCTCCAATCAGCAATTTGTGGTTACCCTGTCGAAGAGTTGGAACTTCTCAGTGTTCCTCCTCCCACTCTATTTAGTTTTAGATTAAGATAAGTAGGTAGGATTTTTTTTCATGAAGCAGCTAGTTTAGATTTTCACATACTCCTTTCTATTTCTTTTTGGCTTATTGGTATTGAAAAAAAAAAGCTTAAATACTAGGTTAGTTGTAGGAAATTAGTAAATTTCACTGGACTGCCTACAGTATGTCTTGTCCTCTATCTCCTGGCTTCAAGAGTGATACTTCTAAAAGAAAGACACAACTGTCTTCCTTGTATCTTCCTTGGGGAGAGTCACTTGACAGCAGTGTGTGTGATTTTCAAGGTTTTCAAGAACATACATGGCAGATTAGTGAATCAAGGCTTAAATCTGTTTCTTATGGAAAACTCCTTTAGAACATCTTCAAAGAGGCTTTGAGGGATCAGGTGAATTCCACCTGCTCTATTCATGCCTCCAGTACTCCGGAGATGAGGAAAATCTCTCTCCAAGCTGCAAAGGTCTTAAGAGACCTTGTCAATATAAGAATTTGCCATAGCAGACTGAGATCCTATTGGAGCAGTCAGAGACCCCTTCTCCTCATGGGAGAAACAAACAAGACTCAGGCAAGCTGAGAAGTCATTCAAGCAGATGCCAACAGAGTGTGTGTCTACACCAAAGCACCCTTCTCATAGGGTGCCATCATCACTTTCACAAGCATTCTTGTCGGTTGCACCTATGAGTAAGGAGCCTTCATCAATTTTTCCTCAGCTCTGGGCTTCCTGGTCAATTTCAGTCTTTGGGCTCCCTGTGTCAGTTTCACCTTAGGACACCATCCTCCTCAGTTTCTGGGTATGTCTACACAGCAAAGAAAAACCCATGGCTGGCCCGTGCCAGCTGACTCAGGCTCACAGGGGATCGGGTTGTGGGGCTGTTTCAGTGCTGTGTAGAGTTCTGGGCTGGGGCTCTGGGACCCTGTAGGTCAGTGGTATTTTTTCCATGGTCATACTTCAGGAAGCTTTGATGTGAATTTTATTTCCTTATTTTTGTTCGCCTATTATATTATCCTTAGTGTTCTTTTCTTTTGTATCTCCTTGGACTTGTATCTGAAGAGTCAAAGTAAACATTCATGCAGCAGGTTTCCGTAGAATGTATCTTTAGTTTTTTGTACACCTCTACCCTGATATAACGTGACCTGATATAACACGAATTCGGATATAACGCAGTAAAGCAGCGCTCGGGGGCGGGGCGAGGTGGGGCGGATCAGCGTGTCTGGCTCCGACACGCTGCTCTGAGTGGTGTGTTAAGGGTGCCAGGCCGGGGCTGAAGGGTTGGATAAGGGGCAGAGGGTCTCAGGGGTTGGTCAGGGGACCAGGAGCAGGGGGGCTTAGATAGGGGGTGGGGTCTTGGGAGGTGTGGTTAGGGGCAGGGGGTCTCCGGAGAGGTAGTCGGGACAAGGAGCAGGGGGGGGTTGGATGGGTCGGGGGTTTTGAGGGGTCAGTCAGGGGGCAGGAAGTGACTATTAATAACGGAAATGCTTGAGGGCAAAGCAAGTTCGATATAACGCGGTTTCATTTATAACGCGGTAAGATTTTTTGGCTCCCGAGGACCGCGTTATATCGGGGTAGAGGTGTACTTACATTTTCCCCGTTGTCTATTCACTTTTTAAATTTTCGCTTTGATATATTTGTATAGGGTTTAATGCTGTGCAGAGCCAAGGTAATAAAGGGGTGGGAGGGTGGGGGTGTGTGTGTGTAAAAGATAGATTTGTGTATCAAAAGAGATGATATTTACTGTATCGGATTTCTTTACTCAAGGGCTTTGGGAGTTTCAGTAACAGACTACACATTTGAAGACTGCCAGCTAGCTTTGGCTGAAGGACAACTTCGTCTGCCTTCAAACACCTGCCTTTTAGAATTTGCAAAGCTTGTGAGAAGCCTTGGGTGAGCATATAAAATGATTTTTATTTATAAAGCATGATTATTACAATATTGTTTCACTGACATTTATACACACACAACTGTCTTAGTTACCTTTATGACTAGAAAATGGAATTTTATATTACAAAGAGAAAGCACTAATGTATATTACAAGAAGTACCTCACTCGAGGTCCCCTCCTATGCACCTTCCGAGGTTGGAGAGCCTTTGTCTGGACCAGCAGGTGAAAGAAAGTCTTTGGCTCCTTTAAGGATTGCCCCTCTTATTTCCTCCCTTCCTCATGGACTTGAGCGGGGAGGGGGAGAACCTTAACTGGCTGGCTGGACAGAAGGGTGCCGTGTTAATCTTTTGGCTCCTGAGCCATCAGCTGACGGTTTATAAGCCCTTCCCCCTGCCTGAGGTGTCATTCTGCACCGTGAACAAAGCTCTTCCTCTTGGGATGAGAGTAGGATATCCAGGTTTTGGGGCCTTGCTTTGGGCATCATCCTAGTTATTTTTTGGGACGATGAGAAGGAATTTTTCCCTCACTGCCAGATTGGCCTGGGCGCAATGTGGGGTTGTTTCACCTTCTCCTGAGCAGCCCAGGGAACTGGTGGGTTAGGACATATTGTAAAATTCATGTTGTCATAACTTGGTGGATGCCTCATGTGGATAAGCATTTGATAGAGTGTCCAGTTCCACCACAGATTAGAGGGAATCTCCTAAAGAAAGTGGGAAATAGAATTGGGCCTCCTAATGTCTTGTATGGCAAGGAGTCAACCCACTCTTCCCTTAATTTTCATACAAGGGGTTGGGCAGTCAGAACCCAGTGCTGGGGTCAATGTGTGGGGGAGTGAACTGGGGGCACCCCTCCCCCTGGTGGTAAAGAGAGAGAGATGTGGGGCAGCCAGTAGTGGCCACCTGGGTGGCACAACTTACAGAAAGAAGGATAACCTGCACTAGATGTCTTGTTGCCAGATAGTTCCCAGATGTGTTACTTAGCTAAAGTGTGGCCTAGCTAAACAATATTATTGGTGTTTTGTCTGTCTTCCTCAAGTGCCTGGAATCATCTCACTGGATTTATTTTTAAAATCCCACACTTGTTATACTTCAGACAAGTCTTGGATGATCTTATAAGACAACAAATGTACACAGTGCTTCAACTGGTTGCTCCTCTCCCAGCATGCCTAGAAAAAGCAGCTGTGGACAGCTTATGGTTCTATCTTCTGCCAATATTGATTAAGGCTGATGTGTGAGCACTATGGCTGTCAAGCAATTAAAAAAATTAATCACAATTAATCGCACTGTCAATAATAGAATACCATTTATTTAAATGTTTTTGGGTTTTTTCTACATTTTCAAATATATTGATTTCAATTATAACACAGAATACAAAGTGTATAGTTCCCACTTTATATTTATTTTTTTATTACAAATATTTGCAATGTAAAAAACAAAAATAGTATTTTTCAATTCACCTAATACAAGTACTGTAGTGCAATCTCTTTATCATGAAAGTTGAACTTACAAATGTTGAATTATGTAAAAAAAAAAAAATTGCATTCAAAAATAAAACAGTATAAAACTTTAGAGCCTACAAGTTCACTCAGTCCTATTTCTTGTTCAGCCAATGGCTCAGACATTCAAGTTTGTTTACATTGCAGGAGATAATGCTGCCCGCTTCTTGTTTACAATGTCACCTGAAAGTGAGAACAGGCGTTTTCATGGCACTGTTGTAGCCAGTGTCGCAAGATATTTACATGCCAGATATGCTAAACATTAATATGTCCCTTCATGCTTCAACCACCATTCCAGAGGACATGCATCAATGCTGATGACAGGTTCTGCTCAATACTGAGCGGACCAAAGCATGTTCATTTTCATCATCTGAGTCAGATGCCATCAGCAGAAAGTTGATTTTCTTTTTTGGTGCTTCGGGTTCTGTAGTTTCTACATTGGAGTGTTGCTCTTTTAAGACTTTTGAAAGCATGCTCCACACCTCATCTCTCTCAGATTTTGGAAGGCACTTCAGATTCTTAAACCTTGGGTCAAGTGCTGTAGCTATCTTTAGAAATCTCACATTGGTATCTTCTTTGCATTTTGTCAAATTTGCAGTGAAAGTGTTTTTAAAATGAACAACATGTGCTGGATCATCATCCGAGACTACTATAACATGAAATATATGGCAGGATGTGGGTAAAATAGAACTGGAGACATACAATTCTCCCCCAAGGAGTTCAGTCACAAATTTAATTAACACATTATTTGTTTAACGAGCATCATCGGCATGGAAACATGTCTTCTCAAATGGTGGCTGAAGCACAAAGAGGCATATGAATGTTTAACATATCTGGAACGTAAATACCTTGCAATGCTAGCTACAAAAGTCCCATGCGAACGCCTGTTCTCACTTTCTGGTGATATTGTAAATAAGAAGTGGGCAGCATTATCTCCCGTAAAGGTAAACAAACTTGTTTGTCTTAGCGATTGGCTGAACAAAAAGTAGGACCGAGTGTGGACTTGTAGGCTCTAAAGTTTTGCATTGTTTTGTTTTTGTAGTGCAGCTATGTAACAAAAAAAAAAATCTACATTTGTAAGTTGCACTCTTACAATAAAGGGTTTGCACTACAGTACTTGTCTGAGGTGAATTGAAAAATAGTTTCTTTTGTTTATCACTTTCACAATGCAAATATTTGTAATAAAAAATAAATATAAACTGAGCAGTGTACACTTCGTATTCTGTATTGCAATTGAAATCAATATACTTTAAAATGTAGAAGAACATCCAAAATATTTTAATAAATTTCAATTGGTATTCTATTGTTTAACAATGCAATTAAAACGACAATTAGTTTGTGATTAATTTTTTTAATCATGGTTAATTTTTTTGAGTTAATCACGTAAGTTAACTGCTATTAACAGCTATACAACAACCCGAGTAAGCACCAATCTGGAAACTTTCTTTCAAGTTTTCTTGTTTGCCTCCTCACCTGGAATCATGGAGTGTAGCCTCATGTTTCCTTTCCCAACTCTAATTATTTCCTTTCACTAATTAATCCTTTATTTTCCAGCGGCTGTACATACAAGGAAGGAAAGGAGAAAATAATTTCTAGTGTAGGAAATATAGAAGATAGAAGAACAACAGTAAGGATAAGTGCTTTTTCTGTAGAGACCTTACAGCTAAAAGGGTCTCCAACAGTACAATAGAGAATGCTACAGGCAGTCAGCAGGAACATTTTATTCTCCGCACCAAATTTACCCTAAAGGCTCTGAGCTGACCTGTACTCAATGTAAGCCCCTCGCCTTTAGTATGCAAGTGCTAATCCAAGGGCTCATTTTAGTCTCCTTGCAACATTGCTTGGCTTCTGTGCCTGCTCAGCAGGCTACCAATCAGCCTCAAAGCTGTTCACCCAAATTATGTCCTCTTGAATTCTGGATATTAGTGGCTGTTGCGAAAACCAACAATGAAACTCTACTAAAATGGGCATTCTTCCTTGATTTTTCAGAGGCTCTGTGACTCCTTGATTTGGGTGTCTGTCAGGGTGGATTGACTCCCTGAATTAGGTGTTTATCAGGGTGGATTGATTTAAATCACTAAGTGGAAAGCATTGATTTAAAAAATTAGTTTTAATCAACTTTTCCATTTTTACTCCAGTTATTTTCTAAAGAAAAGTGCATTCTCAGTGATTGATAAAGCATTAACAAATGTTGATTTACAACTAAATAGAGCCTTTATACTATATTTGGGACATCTTTTTGCTAACTAGGATGGTACCCTATAACTGTATACATTTATTTAAGCAATTATATGGCTTAATATTTTCAGATTCTTATTTATTGTACAGTTTTAGTATGTTAGAAAATGTTGAATGATATAATATTGCTTGTTTGTTAGATAATTAACTTTTTGCCCATGATTTGTGTCATGCTGCCTTAGAATGGTAACTGGAATTTAATTAAACAAGAAACAGCATATAAAATTCATTTTTTATTGAACAAAACCTTAAATGTTTTGGATAAGTAATTTTATCTTATCAAAACATGTTTCAAGTTTATAACTAAATTATTTATTAAACAGAGGGATTAATTGTAGTCAGTGAATTAAACTGATTATTTCAGGTCAGCCTGGGAAATATGTTTCAAATACGCCTAAATGAAAGGGACTGGAGTTTAAGTTCCTATTCGCTTCAGTTTTTTGAAAATGAGACAGTCTCCTAACTTACTTAGGCTGACCTGTTGTGCCAAAGCTTAGCCTCAAAAATTAGATGTTTTCCCCCAATACTTTCTTTATGTAGAAAAGAAGCCTTTAACTCATAGTTTTGATAGAGGCTTATAAATTCAGCGTATTTATTTTTTATTTAAATGTTTTAAGAGATTATAATAAGTTTAGGCCATATCATGTTTTTTATATTGAATTCAGATTTAATTGTAAATGCGTGTATTTTTATAAAGAAAAAATTATAATTTAAATAAAATAAAAAATCTGATCATAAATTTTAAAAAATCTATTTATTTTTAAATCCATGAATTTTTATTCACTCTGGCATCTGTACACTGGGGGAAATCTCAGCTGTTCTTGGCTTTTCCCCACTAATAGGAAGACTGCAATCCTGTTTTATTGCACAGTGGAATGTGGCTTGCAGTAGGACCCTCAACATACGCTTGCTTGAGGTGCAGTCACTACGCAGTTTATTCTCGATTTGAAGGCCAGAAAGGACTGTTGCAATTATATCGTTTGACTCGCCCCTAAAATGTCACTCAATAATTCCTACATCAAGCCCAAAAACTTGTGGTTGAACAAGAGCATGACTTCTAGGAAGATATCCAGTCTTAATTATAAAGATTTCAAATGATGTAGAATTTACCACATCCCTTAGTAGATTGTTGCAGTTAAAATTTACACTTTATTTCCAGTATGAATTTGTCTAGCTTTGAATTCCAGTCACTGGATCATGTTATAGCTTTGTCTGCTACATTGAATTGCTCTGTTTTCATAGATTTGTGGATTTTGAAGGCCAGAAGGGACCACTAGATTATGTATTCTGACCATTTCACTTAGTTAAACCTAAATCAAGCCCAGTAACTTGTTTGGTTAAAGCATATCTTCCAGAAAGGCATGCAGTCTTGCTTTGAAGACATCAAGAGATGGAATGTCCACCACATCTTTTGGTGGCTTGTTCCAATGCCAAATCACCCTCATAGTTAAAAATGTGTGCCTCATTTCTGATTTGAAGTTTGTCTGATTCCGGCTTTCAGCCATGTTATGCTTTTCTCTGCCAGATTAAAGAGCCTTTTGTAGCCAGTATTCTCACCCTCTGAAAGTACTTATACACTGTAATCAAGTCGCTCCCGGATCTTTTTGATAAGCTAATCAGATTGATCTCCGTAAGCCTCTCACTGTAAAGCATTTTCTCCAGCCCTCAAATAATTTTTGTGGCTCTTTTCTGCACCTTCTCTGGTTATTGAAAATCCATTTTAAAATGTGAACACCAAAACTGGATGATCACTTTAGATAAGCTATTACCAGCAGGAGAGTGGGGTGGGAGGAGGTATTGTTTCATGGTCTCTGTGTATATAATGTCTTCTGCAGTTTCCACAGTATGCATCCGATGAAGTGAGCTGTAGCTCACGAAAGCTCATGCTCAAATAAATTGGTTAGCCTCTAAGGTGCCACAAGTACTCCTTTTCTTTTTACAGTATTCCAGTATCACTCTTAGCAATGCCATAAACAGAGTTAAAATCACTTCCCTACTTCTACTCATGGCCCCCCGTTTATACATCAAAGGATCATGTATTAGTCCTTTTTGCCACAGCATCACAATAGCAGATCATATTGAGTTGATTGTTCACTATGACCCCTAAACCTTTTTCAGAATCTATAGTGTGGCAAATTGCCAGCACTACTATGATGGGTCTCGCGCTTTCTATTCTGGGGTGTGGGGTGTTCAGGGCACCATTTCTTGCCCTTGAACTGGAGTATTAACTGCCCCACTAGTGTCCTAAAGGAGGGGAGTGGAGAGGGAGGGACCCAGACCCGCCCTCTACTCTGGGTCCCAGCCCAGGGGCCCTAGGGATAGCAGTAAACCACTTGAACTAGCAGTTTCTTCCCCTGGGCTACTCCCTCTCCTGCCCTTCAGCTTGTGGGGCTTCCTGCCCTCCTTCTGCACAAACCAAGTGTCCCTTTACCTAGGGTCTTGATTGTCTTAGCCCCCTGCAGGACATCTAGTTGGCAGCCGGTATCAAGTGGAGTGCCCCAAGGGTCGGTCCTGGGGCCGGTTTTGTTCAATATCTTCATAAATGATCTGGAGGATGGTGTGGATTGCACTCTCAGCAAATTTGCGGATGATACTAAACTGGGAGGAGTGGTAGATACGCTGGAGGGGAGGGATAGGATACAGAAGGACCTAGACAAATTGGAGGATTGGGCCAAAAGAAATCTGATGAGGTTCAATAAGGATAAGTGCAGGGTCCTGCACTTAGGATGGAAGAATCCAATGCACAGCTACAGACTAGGGACCGAATGGCTAGGCAGCAGTTCTGCGGAAGAGGACCTAGGGGTGACAGTGGACGAGAAGCTGGATATGAGTCATAGATTCATAGATTCATAGATATTAAGGCCAGAAGGGACCATTATGATCATCTAGTCTGACCTCCTGCACAATGCAGGCCACAGAATTTCACCCACCACTCCTAAAAAAGACCTCACACCTATATCTGTGCTATTGAAGTCCTCAAATTGTAGTTTGAAGACCTCAAGGAGCAGAGAATCCTCCAGCAAGTGACCCGTGCCCCATGCTACAGAGGAAGGCGAAAAACCTCCAGGGCCTTCCAATCTGCCCTGGAGGAAAATTCCTTCCCGACCCCAAATATGGCGATCAGCTAAACCCTGAGCATATGGGCAAGATTCATCAGCCAGATACTACAGAAAATTCTTTTCCGGGTAACTTGGATCTTACCCCATCTAAAAACCCATCACAGGCCATTGGGCCTATTTACCATGAATATTTAATTACCAAAACCATGTTATCCCATCATACCATCTCCTCCATAAACTTATCGAGTTTAATCTTAAAGCAAGATAGATCTTTTGCCCCCACTACTTCCCTCGGAAGGCTATTCCAAAACTTCACTCCTCTGATGGTTAGAAACCTTCGTCTAATTTCTAATCTAAATTTCCTAGTGGCCAGTTTATATCCATTTGTTCTTGTGTCCACATTGGTACTGAGTTTAAATAATTCCTCTCCCTCTCTGGTATTTATCCCTCTGATATATTTATAGAGAGCAATCATATCTCCCCTCAACCTTCTTTTAGTTAGGCTAAACAAGCCAAGCTCCCTGAGTCTCCTTTCATAAGACAAGTTTTCCATTCCTCGGATCATCCCAGTAGCCCTTCTCTGTACCTGTTCCAGTTTGAATTCATCCTTCTTAAACATGGGAGACCAGAACTGCACACAGTATTCCAGGTGAGGTCTCACCAGTGCCTTATATAACGGTACTAAAACCTCCTTATCCCTACTGGAAATACCTCTCCTGATGCATCCCAAGATGACATTAGCTTTTTTCACAGCCATATCACATTGGCAGCTCATAGTCATCCTATGATCAACCAATACTCCAAGGTCCTTTTCCTCCTCCGTTACTTCTAGTTGATGCGTCCCTAGCTTATAACTAAAATTCTTGTTATTAATCCCTAAATGCATGACCTTACACTTCTCACTATTAAATTTCATCCTATTCCTATTACTCCAGTTTACAAGGTCATCCAGATCCTCCTGTAGGGTATCCCTGTCCTTCTCTAAATTAGCAATACCTCCCAGCTTTGTATCATCTGCAAACTTTATTAGCACACTCCCACTTTTTGTGCCCAGGTCA
Source organism: Caretta caretta (assembly GCF_965140235.1). Classification (NCBI taxonomy): domain Eukaryota; kingdom Metazoa; phylum Chordata; order Testudines; family Cheloniidae; genus Caretta; species Caretta caretta. The sequence goes on along the minus strand of NC_134207.1, from coordinate 148,448,479 downwards.
GTAATAAAAAGATTAAATAAGATTGGTCCCAAAACTGATCCTTGAGGAACTCCACTGGTAACCTCCCTCCAACTTGACAGTTCACCTTTCAGTAGGACCCGTTGTAGTCTCCCCTTTAACCAATTCCCTATCCACCTTTCAATTTTCCTATTGATGCCCATCTTATCCAATTTAACTAATAATTCCCCATGTGGCACAGTATCAAACGCTTTACTAAAATCTAAGTAAATTAGATCCACTGCGTTTCCTTTATCTAAAAAATCTGTTACTCTCTCAAAGAAGGAGATCAGGTTGGTTTGGCACGATCTACCTTTTGTAAAACCATGTTGTATTTTGTCCCATTTACCATTGACTTCAATGTCCTTAACTACCTTCTCCTTCAAAATCTTTTCCAAGACCTTGCATACTACAGATGTCAAACTAACAGGCCTATAATTACTTGGATCACTTTTTTTCCCTTTCTTAAAAATAGGAACTATGTTAGCAATTCTCCAATCATACGGTACAACCCCTGAGTTTACAGATTCATTAAAAATTCTTGCTAATGGGCTTGCAATTTCTTGTGCCAATTCTTTTAATATTCTTGGATGAAGATTATCTGGGCCCCCCGATTTAGTCCCATTAAGCTGTTTGAGTTTCGCTTCTACCTCAGATATGGTGATGTCTACCTCCATATCCTCATTCCCATTTATCATGCTACCATTATCCCTAAGATCCTCTTTAGTCTTATTAAAGACTGAGGCAAAGTATTTGTTTAGATATTGGGCCATGCCTAGATTATCCTTGACCTCCACTCCATCCTCAGTTTTTAGCGGTCCCACTTCTTCTTTCTTTGTTTTCTTCCTATTTATATGACTATAGAACCTTTTACTATTGGTTTTAATTCCCTTTGCAAGGTCCAACTCTACTTGACTTTTAGCCTGTCTCACTTTATCCCTACATATTCTGACCTCAATAAGGTAGCTTTCCTTACTGATCCCTCCCTTCTTCCACTCCCTATATGCTTTCTGCTTTTTCTTAATTACCTCTCTAAGATGCTTGCTCATCCAGCTTGGTCTACAACTCCTGCCTATGAATTTTTTCCCCTTTCTTGGGATGCAGGCTTCCGATAGCTTCTGCAGCTTTAATTTAAAATAATCCCAGGCCTCCTCTACCTTTAAACCCATAAATTCTTCAGTCCAATCCACTTCCCTAACTAATTTCCTTAATTTTTGAAAGTCAGCCCTTTTGAAATCAAAAACCCTAGTTGCAGATTTATTTTTGTTAATCCTTCCATTCAGTTTGAACTGAATTAGCTCATGATCACTTGAGCCAAGATTATCCCCTACGACCATTTCCTCTATGAGGTCCTCATTACTCACCAAGACCAAATCTAAAATGGCATCCCCTCTAGTCGGTTCAGCAACTACTTGCTGAAGGAATCCATCAGCTATCGCATCTAGGAAAATCTGAGCCCTATTATTATTACTAGCACTCGTCCTCCAGTCTATATCTGGGAAGTTAAAGTCTCCCATGATCACACAGTTTCCATTAGTATTTACTTTATTAAGAACATTAAAAAGGGCTCTATCCATATCCAAATTAGATCCCGGCGGTCTATAGCACACCCCAAGCACTATCCCAGGGGAGGCTCTAATAGTTTTCTTCCCCAATTTAATTGTTGCCCAGACAGACTCAGTCATATCCATTTCATCGCTTCTTATTTCTTTACATTCTATCTCATCATTGATATAGAGTGCTACTCCACCACCTTTACCTTTATTTCGGTCTTTCCTAAACAGCACATACCCTTCAATACCTGTAGCCCAGTCATGACTACTATTCCACCAGGTCTCTGTTATACCTATAATATCTGGTTTCACTTCCTGCACCAGTAACTCTAGTTCCTCCATTTTATTACCTAGGCTCCTTGCATTAGTGTACAAACATCTTAATTTTTGCTGTTTGGCCTCACTCACATTCTGTACCCTATTAGGCACGGTTATTTTACTACCAGTATAACCTATTAGACTTGTATCTACACTGCCCTTCCTCCTACCTACAGCTGTATCCACTCTTACTTTATTTTCTTTCCACTCTATGCTAAATTCTGGCGTGGAGATTACCTGGACATCTCCCAACCATCTCCCCCAAATTCCTAGTTTAAAGCTCTCTTAATCAGTTGTGCCAACCTCCATCCTAGAAGTCTATTTCCTTCCCTACTCAGATGAAGTCCATCCCGAGAGAACTGTCCTCTATCCATGAATGCCTCCCAATGACCATACATCCCAAAGCCCTCCTTATAGCACCACTGCCTAAGCCATCTATTGATAGTCATAATCTTGTCACACCTTTGTTGCCCTTCTCTAGGAACAGGCAGAATCCCACTAAAGATCACCTGAGCCTCAATTTCCTTAAGCGTCCTCCCCAGCCTAGCATAGTCTCCCTTAATACTTTCCAGCGAGAATCTAGCCGTATCATTTGTTCCCACATGAAGGATAATTAGGGGATTCTTTCCCGCTCCCTTTAGAATCCTTTTCAACCTCAGGTCTACATCCCGTATCTTAGCACCTGGAAGACAGCACACCCTCCTATTTTCTGGATCAGCTCTGGTTACAGGCCTATCTATTCTTCTCAGTAAAGAGTCCCCAATCACATACACCTGCCTTTTCCTAGTGACGGTGCTATTCTCCAGTCTATCCCCTGTTCCCTCTGGCTGCAAGTTCTTTCCATTCCCATTCTCCCTTGTAATCCTTTTTAACCCATCCTGTATCCTCCTGGGGCTCATATTTGGTGTAATCTCCATTAACTCTTCCCCTTTTCCTATAGGACTAACCGCTCTTCTCTTCTTCCTTGCCCTGTCACCTTCAGTGACTACCTGCTGAGCCCCTTCGTCATTTTCCAACTCTGCAAACCTATTCTGAAGCTCTATTTCTCCTTCACTCGCCCGTCTTTTCCTCTGCCTAGTTCTTTTAGTCACATGCTTCCACTGACCACTTTCCTCACCCAGTCTCCCCTCAGAATTCCCTAGTCCTGCTTCCATCTGCAAGTCTGAGCTTTTCCCTTCAAATACCTCATGTCTTTGCTCCATAATCTGCTCAAACCCCTTCCTAAACTCTACCAGACTTTCCACCTGCATCTCCAAACCTCTGATCTTTTCCTCCATCAGCAGTGTGCCCTTGTTGCCAAGAAGGCCAATGGCATTTTGGGATGTATAAGTAGGGGCATAGCGAGCAGATCGAGGGACGTGATCGTTGACATTGGTGAGGCCTCATCTGGAGTACTGTGTCCAGTTTTGGGCCCCACACTACAAGAAGGATGTGGATAAATTGGAGAGAGTCCAGCGAAGGGCAACAAAAATGATTAGGGGTCTAGAACACATGACTTATGAGGAGAGGCTGAGGGAGCTGGGATTGTTTAGTCTGCAGAAGAGAAGAATGAGGGGGGATTTGATAGCTGCTTTCAACTACCTGAAAGGGGGTTCCAAAGAGGATGGCTCTAGACTGTTCTCAATGGTATCAGATGACAGAACGAGGAGTAATGGTCTCAAGTTGCAGTGGGGGAGATTTAGATTGGATATTAGGAAAAACTTTTTCACTAAGAGGGTGGTGAAACACTGGAATGCGTTACCTAGGGAGGTGGTAGAATCTCCTTCCTTAGAGGTTTTTAAGGTCAGGCTTGACAAAGCCCTGGCTGGGATGATTTAAGTGGGAATTGGTCCTGCTTCGAGCAGGGGGTTGGACTAGATGACCTTCAGGGGTCCCTTCCAACCCTGATATTCTATGATTCTATCTCCAAACTCTCCTCTGCTTCCCTCCAAACTCGTAGCAACTTTTCCATTATTTTGCCCAAGAACTGTCAGGCTAATCACATGAGGATGATGTACTTTAACATACTTCTTAGTTATGGATAGACTAGAAAGAGCATCAGATAGGGATATACAATTTTAAATTGGCAGGCCTGGAAAACTTGCACCCAAGAGACCTTAAAGTGTTGGCAGAGGAGCTCTCTGGCCTGCTGATGTCCATTTTTAATAAACCTTGGAATATCAGGAAAATTCCAGAACACTGGACAAGTGCTAATGTTGTGCCAATATTCAAGCAGAATGACCTGGGTAACTATAGACCGTCATCCCTCCCGGGGCTCTGTTAGTTAGCACGTTGAGCCATATGCATTCAAGATACTGTGGAAGAGTTATCGGTACCTCCAAAGCAGATAATGGTGTCTTTAATATTGAGTATCGTCCTCCTTTCCTCTTTTACCCATTCTATTCTTCCTAAACAGGTTATAACCAGCGATTTTAACATTCCAATCATTAATCATTCCACCAGGTTTCTGAAATGCCAGTTAATGTTACATTTCTTCTCCTCAATGAGAATGTCCCGTTTGGCATAGTTATAAAAGTATTTAAAAAAAAATTATCTTCACAATCTTTGCCACTTTGGTTCAAATTTTTCATTACACGCTGAGTGTGAGTTTGCACTACATTTTGCTCCTTAGCATTCTTTCTTTGAGGTACTCCTTTAATTGCTCCTGGCTGCTTCAGCTTGTCGCCAGTGAGAAACACCCCCCCCCCCCCCCCCCCCCCCCCCCACACACACACACACACACACACACAGTGAGATGCCGACTGGGCCATTCATACATTCCTCCTCCCACTGGAAAGTGTTCCACCACAAAACTAAAACCTTCAGCTTCACACCAGTTGTTCAGCCAACAGTCCACTCCAGCATTTTCTGCCTTCTACTTCTCTCTCTCATGGAATCAGAATTATCCTTGAGGTGATCACTTGGACTTTCCTCTTCTTCATTTTCCTTTCCAGATCCTTGAAGTTTTCTGTTATTTGTGTAATTCCCCATGATGCTGTGTCATTTGGTTGCAATATGGAACCATTCAAATAGTAGTCTTGCCAATGCCATATACAGAAGTAGTTCAACCTCCATATCCCTATTTGATATTTCCTTGTTTATACATCCGGGGTCTGCTTTGGCCACAGCATCAAATTGAGAGCACATATTCAGTTAGTTATCCATCATAACCCCCCAGGTCACTGTCAGAATCACTGCTTTCCAAGATACATCATCCTCATCCTGTAACTATGGTCTCTGTTCTTTGGTCCTAGATCTTGCATTTAGCTCTGTTAAAGTGCATGTTGTCTGACTGTGTCCAGCTTACAAAGTGATGTTGGAAACTGTTTAAATGTCATGACCTTTTCATTTCTTAGAGCAAAGATTGGTGGAGTAGTATCTGCAAACTTTGTCACCAATGATTTTATATATTCTTTCAGGCCATTGATAAAAATGCATAACAGCATTTGGTGAAGATCTCCTTGGATATACAATCATTCAGTGATGATTCTCCGTTTACATATATATATTAGGAAATTTGTCATTTAGCCAGTTTCTAATCCATTTAATACAGGGATAGCCAATAGGTGGACTGCAGGCCAAATCTGGACCGCCACACACTTTTGAACAGACCCTGAAATCTTTTTATTTACTTATTATAATGTTTTTATTATTATTTTCTCTGTAGGCTGGACCTTGACTATACCTTGACTAAGAAACCTGGACATTGATAAAAAAAAAAAAATTGACTACCCCTGATGTAATATGTGCTATATTGCTATTGTATAGTGCTCATTTTTGATCAGGATGTCACAAAGTACTAAGTCACAAGCCTTAGAGAAGTCTTAATATATTTACTTCAACATAGTTACCGTTATCTATGAAATCTGTACTCAGAAAACAGTATAAAATTTGTTTGATCAGACCTATTTTCCATAAAACCATGTTAAATGGCATTTATATTACAATCTTTAATTGAGTCTCATCAATCATTCTGTGATTTTTCATGTATATATATCTAACAGGCTTATAATGATCAGGGATATCTCATTTACTCTATTAAATATCAGACTAACATTAACTTTCTTCCAGTCTTCCAAAGTTTGTTTAAAAATTAACATCAATGATTTAGTGCTCCTTTGCCAACTCGCTTTCAGACTCTTGAGTGCAAGACATTTGGATGTGCTCCATCTGAATGTTTAACTTTCAGTAAGACAAGGTAGATGAAGTAGTATCTTTGACTGCACCAATCTGAGACAAGCTTTTGTCTTTCATTGTCTTTTAAATATCCCAACACAGCTACAACACTGCATATAATTTTTTAGTAAAGCTGTTTAAATTCCTTCTTAGTTATACTTAAACTAGATGATGAAATACTTTCTATTTAATTTCCAAATACAGAACTGAAATATTTATTGAACACTTCTGCCTCTTCTGCATCAGTGACAGTTTTATTACCTACATTTATAAATGAACCTATACCAGTGTTAGGATTCCTTTTATGCATGATTATGTTTTTTTAAATTCCTTCTAATTGTCCTAACTCCAGTGGCCAATGACTTTTTCATTGTTAAGCTTCCCTTACCAATTTTCTGCATTCTTAACTTCTAATGTATATTCATTGCTATTGACTTCACCTTTTTTGTGTGTGTCTTTTTACATTTTTATGGTTGTTTTCGCTTCCCGTCTAAACTAGGATTTTTTTAACCAATCTTATGTGATTGTGGGATTGTAGATTTTTAGGCATCTAGTTAAATCACAATATGTGGCAATGGTGCTTCCATCTCACTTGAGTGAAGTCAGAAAAGACTATCCCTATCAATGTAGGCCTCATAATGGTGGTGTCCAGACCACCCTTGAAAGTGTGTTTCTCTAAAGATACCACCTATTTAGGAGTCTCACTTGTAAGATCCTCCTAGTTGTCCAGCTTATCTTTGTGTAGCATGAAACTGACACAATTCTCTTTTCTGTTAAGTTTGGTTCTTATGATTACAGAGTAAGGCACGAGGCAGGCCCTCTATTGGCCAACACACATCACCCTGCTAACTATGAACACTGGCTTCCAAACACTCTCATCAATTCCTTGACTGACTGCATTCCTCAAAGGAGCTGGTTGCAGGAATATCTCATTGGCAATCACTAGCTATTTACTAGATCCAAATAATAATTCATCAGATATCCTTTTCAGATCCTCCGATCCAGTCAGGTCTGGTCAGCTCTCTACATTTTTGAGACCTTTGCTTCAAGTACTTTGCTGCATTTCCATGAAACATTGGGGTCCTCCTTAACCTTTTCTTTACCTTTTTTTCCTCAGTGCTTCATTGCTTTGGCAATGTCCTCGTTTTTTGGTACCTTGCTTTTATTTATTTTTAAGCACTTCCCTGTTTAAAATATAATAGTTGCAATCTCCTGGATGGATGTAGATTGGAAAAAAGCCATCCTGGATATTCACGAAACCCGATCATCAGACAATAGTTGAGAATTTAACCAGATTCCAAGTTATGAACTCAAGTGACAAATGGTGGATAGAAACACTCGGGACATGTAATCTGCACCAAGCCTTCTAATTGTGCTCCCCCACTTGCAAACATCACCATCACCATAGTTTTGTCTGGGTTGAACTTTAGCCAGGTGTCTATATGTAAGTGATTCTCAGCTAGATATTTAGTAAGACTATTGAAATAGATGGAGCTATAGTGCTGAGTGTTATCAATATACTGAAAACCATCAAAGCCCTTGCCTTTCCTGTTCTTCCTCCAAACTCCACCCAACACAAGGCTGAACAATGTAGAGATACAAATGGAGCCATGCAAAACTCCACATGAGATCCCTCATGACGGAAGAGCAATGAAACTACCTTCTGAGATATCCTAAAAAGAAGAGAATGAAGCCATGTGAGACCAGCTCTGTCTAGAGGTTTGCAAAGGAATCAGCACTCCATAGTCAGTGTTGACGGGCACATGATAAATCTAATAATGATGTGGATACTTCATCACTAGGAACAAATAACTGACCACTGTTGCAGTCTCTTTACTGTATCCAGAATGAAAAGAAAGGAGAGTTGTATAACTACTTCCAGAGAGCATAACCTTTTCAATAATATCATAACTTTTTCAATAATAAGGGTACATTAAATACAGGGCAATAACTAAAAATCAGATTCTTTCTGTCAAGACATTGCCCTATTTCCTTGGGTGCAGACAGTTTGGTCTGAACCTGAGCAATTTTCTTGGGGCGAGGGGGAAGAAGTCCTCACAACAGAAGAATCTCAAATTAGGCCTCACAGCCAGACTCTTAGATTAGTGGTGTCCAGCTTGTGGTCCACTTATGGTCCTTGATGCTCTAAATTGTGGCCATTGAGACCATGGTGCTAAGAAGGAAATTTGTATTAGATTATGAATTGAAATGTACTTCCTAAGTTGCATCCTGTGATTTTTAAACTGAAGTGTTTGAATTAGCTGTATAGCTGTAGAGAAGTGGTTAGAGGCTCTGTCTCCCAACTGCTTCTTTCAATTTCAGCTGCAGCCTCAGGACAGTTCTGGTCTAAGCTTAAAGCACTCTGAGTGGCTGTTCTCCCTTCCCTACTGCAGATCCTCCATTGGCTGATTACTGCATTATAGGAACGGAGGAGAGAATAGCTCTGTCTGCTTTGTGTGCTTCCCTAATGAGTGGTGGGCCTCACAGAGAGCTGAGTAGGAGCTCAACAGTCCCTGGCAGAGCCTTGAGGAGTGCAAAGGATTACCCTCTCTCCCCCTTGCAGCAATCATGAGCAAGCCAGGAAAGGGGGAGAGTTAGGGGGGCATCAGTAGCCTATTCTGATTTCCTGATTGTCTCCTCCAATCCAGGATGGGGGCTGCTCTGACTTGAGCCACTGGGGATAGCCAGACCACAACACTAGGGCCTGCAAGGAAAAAAGGAGTTGTGTGACCTGACTGTGCCAGTTGTAAACCACCCATAATTGCCCCCAACATGGGGGAATCCCCAGTGTGTTTCCTGCTCCCTTTATGTGCTGCCTCAGTAGCAGAAAGGGGAACAAACTAGGGCATAGACACTGCCCTTTACTATTGATTTCATTTACCTTTTGGAAATAAGGATTTGCCCTCTAACTGGAAAGGCCACATTGTGCTGAGTTAACTTGGCTATCCACCATTCAAAACAGATCTGCTGGTTGAGATTTTGTGGATGCTATGGTGGAAGGGCACAGAACTTATTCTTCATGCAACTCAAAGCATAACATTTTATAAGCTTTCAGCTTCCATCATTAGCACTTTAACTATATTACTATTTTGATTAAAAAGTCATACCCCTAACCAAAACAGTTATACCAGTACAAAATTTATGTGTAGACCAGGTCTGGATCTGTAATTGGAAAGGCAATGGGTGAACTCATGATTATATACTAACTAGCCTCAACTGATGGATCTTTTGGTCTCCTTGCTTGTTGTTAGGTGGCCCCATAATGCTGTCAGTAACTGCATGCGCAGGGTAGGATGTGAAAAGTGAGGACTCTGACAAACAGGATTAATTACTGTTACTATTAGTATTACTATTACTATTAGTAATCTTGGTTTTAAACAACATGTATCAGGTCTTTCCCATTCGGTAACATTAGCAAGCGTGGAAATAATTGTTTGTCACTGTTCTACTAATAGTCTGCAATTGACAGTTGCATGAAAGGGTAAAGAATCAGCAGAGTGGGGTCCTGGTCCATGACTAGTGCTCTTAGACACTACACTTAATACAAATAATAATAATGAATATTAGGTTTTTGAGCTATTTTGGAAACTAAGTGGGTGATTTGTCTTTGAAGCCTTAAATATTGAGCCCCAGGCATTTTGGTTAATTCTGAATCAGAATAAGTAAGTCAGTGCTCTCATTTAGTGTTTTACACAATGCAAGGAACATTTAGTGATTTTAGAAGTAGGCTGCAATATTCCTTTTAAAGTAGTCTGAAAATGTCAAATGTTTTCCTTTTTGTTGTTGTTGTTGTTTGTCGTAGGCTGAAACCAGAGAAGCTTGAAAAAGATCTTGATAGATATTCCGAAAGTGCCAAGAAAAAGAAAGAGAAAAGAGTCAGTCTTAAAGAGTTTGCTGCATACTTGGAAGTCCCAATTTCCGACACGTTAGAAAATATGTTTGCTCTTTTTGTTGAGGTAAGAAATACCAGAATGTTGTAGAGAATTAAAAATTCATCCTTATATCTTTCTATTGGGGTTTTAAAAAATGCAGTCATTGACTTCAGTCTGAGAAGAGTACAGCCTGTGCTGAGCACTTTTTAAATCCCATTCTTGATATCCTTGTGCTTTTTTCTTATCTAGTAAGTCTAAATTAATCCAGTAAACTAAACAAAACATGGCTTAAGTGAAAGGTTAATGGTACAGAAATCGGACAAAACCAGTTTTGTTTTGGAGTACCAATTATGAAAAACAAAACTTTGTGTAGAGAAAAAATGAGCACATGAGCAATAAGATATATTTCTAATACTATAGCTGATTAGCATACAGAAATATTTTGGCCATATGAAATCTTCCTTAATAGAAACAAAGTGGGGAGGTGCGTGCGTGCATGTGCAATGAAGGAGGAGTCAGTTTTTATGTTATAGGATGCCACACAAATGGAAATTCAAAACAGACTTTTCACACATGGATGCCTAAAGTAAGGCACCAAACTCCTACTGAGTTGCTTAGATAAATTGATTAAATTTTCAGGTGTCCTGAGCATCTGGAGTTCTCTTTGACCTTAATGGCACTTGCAAGTACTCGGCATCTTTTGCAAATCAGACAAATATTTGTAGGCAGTGCTGGTAGCAGTGCCTACAGTTTATGCTACCAGATGCTTTCCACTATAAGATGCTGTTTTCCGTTGCTTATAATTTTACTAAATGTAATCTGTTAGGGCTAGAATTTTCTATGCTGAATGTCTGTCTCTGGCTTAATTAATTTTAAAAACATTGGGGGAAGCTTCAGCAAAAACACTTCAGCCATTTCAGATAATGAGGTTAGGGGAAAATATGTTTTGTGCATGTTTTATTCTTATAACACTTTCATTGTGAAACTCTAGATTTATAGATTCCAAGGCTATAAAGGATGATTGTGATATATAACCTATAACCACTATAGTACACTGGTTACTATAGGGCCTATAACCACTACAGTACACTGACCTGCACAATACAGGCCATAGAACTTCCCCAAAATAATTCCTTTTGAACTAGAATATATCTTTTTAAAAATGCTTTGAAGCAGGGGGCTTGAAATGTGGTGTGGGGGAAAAGGGGTCATCCTTGTGTCAGGGATGTGCCTTTTGCCATCGTTCGTAAAATGCCACCCAAATCTGGCCAAGTTGTAAGCCTCTGAAAATTATAGTTCGCACATGCTTAGTAGGTGTTTGTTTGAGGCTGATAGCTAAATTCTCGGAAGATTCTGTCTGCCTGAATGCTTTCCATCTGCATACAGCTTCTGTAAGCAACCAGACTGCCAGTGCTATCCCTTCAGAACACCTGAGCTTCCTGCAGGGGCTAAACTTGCAATTGCCCTTCCTGGTTGCTGGGGGCCTCTGTGGTGTTAGGCAACAAAAATAAAAACAAAAAGACTCTCTCCTTTTCTATTAGAGACTAACTAACTTCGGATGTAGCTCACGAAAGCTTATGCTCAGATAAATTGGTTAGTCTCTAAGGTGCCACAAGTACTCCTTTTCTTTTTGCGAATACAGACTAACACGGCTGTTACTCTGAAACCTTTTCTATTAGTGCATCTCCTGCTGGTGTCTAGACAGTGAGAAGGAGAGAGCAGCCTGACTCGATCCCAAGGAGTGAGGAGTAGCGGAGAGAGATAGAAGTAGGTGGGATGCGTGGGGGGAAATAGGACCATAGGGGAACAGGGACCAATAGAGTCAGAGAGGAAAATGGGACAAGCAGAAGCAGGCAGGGATAGGGGCAGAGAAGGGCCTATAACCACTACAGTGCACGTCTCCAGAATGTGAAATTGAACCCAGGATACCTGAATCCCAGCATTCTTCTGCAGTCTAGCAAATAGCTGTACTGGCCAAATGTGTCTTCTTCTAATTCTCTCTGCATAGAAAGTCTCAAACTCTCCTTCTGGGTTGGAGCTAATAGCACACACTTCATCAGCAGGGTAAGTCAGGTGAAAATTACCTAACTTTAGATACCCAAGCTGCAACACTTTGGTACCAAACTCAAATTCTTACCAAATGATGTCATGGTTCTTTATATGCTGCTATTCTGGCAAGACCAAAGAATGTTCACTGAATAAGTATACAGTATTAATATTTTAATGCTGAAACCAAATTATTGTCTAATGTCTGAACCACAGCCTTAGAGTAAATTACAAAGCTTCCTCAGATTTCAATTTCTTCAAGTGCTTGCAGATGTCCATTCCAATGTAGGTGTATGTGCTCCCTGAGCACAGTTGTTGGAATTTTTTCCCTCGGTGGTATCTGTCGGGTCGGCTCCAGCACCCTCTGGTTCTGTGCACAAATAGCACTGGTATAAAAGGCCACACCGACCCCGTGCCCTTTCAGTTCCTGCTTACCACCCGGGATGATTGCTGAAATTTCCCTCTTGCTCAGACAATCTCACCTTGTGATTTTTCTTCTTTCTCATGTATATCGTTGTTGTAGTTTATTAGGAGTTTTAGTTGTTAGTGAGTTTTGGACACCTCTGGACTTTGTTGGAGAGGATTGTCCGTTCCCGTGGCATACCAAGCTTCAAGCCCTGTGCTTCCTGTGGCAATTTGATGCCCTGGAACAACACGCACTCTAGCTGTCTCAAGTGCTCATCGGAAAGACAATTGCCAAATCTGCAGGGACTTCAGACCCTGCACCAAGAAAGACCAGGAGGCAGCCTTAAGATCAGCATCAGAGCCGCGCTCAGACTTGGCACCAAGCATCTCCGCCTCGATGTGGAGCACTCCTTCCACTAGTTGAGCGCCCTGCACCGATCCTCCTCCCAGTGCAGGAGAAGAAGCACTGTAAGCACCAGATGAGTCATTCCCCGGTGCCAAAAGGAAGCAGGCAAGGGGATCTGGAAAGAGGGAGACCTGTGTCAGGCCACTATCCTTCTCCAGGACCTCAGCCAGCCTTGGTGCTTCTCTCAAGCTCCACTAATTCCAGCATGGGAAATGCCATCCTTCAACGGACAGCGGACTGGGCAGTTCTCAGAACCATCAACCCCAGAGGCGTTTGCGGCTGCTAGAGACCTACTCACTCTCCCAGTCCCAGGGTCCCCGGAGAGTTAGGACTTGGCACTGCTGGTACCAATGAGTGGCAGAGAACCATCCTCCAACTTTCATGTGGCACCACAGCCACCCTCTAGGCAAAAACCTCCTATGGTAGCCTCAACTCGGACCTCTCCGCAGTGCCATTCGCTGGCACCGAGAGGGTCAGCACTGCCTTGGTCTCCCCAGCATAGCTCGTCTTCCTCATCAGAGTCTGAAGTGGGGTTTCTGCTCTCCCCATCATCAAGACCTCTTGCACTACTCCCTTGCTGGGCCTCAGGCACTATGGTGCCCCTGAATACTTGGTCTCCAGGACTGGCCTTTTTGGAACCCTTGGGAGTTTCTCTTGTGTCAGGGCACCATTTTGACACATTCATATTCTGTGGCCTCAGAAAGTAGGACACTTCCAGTACCGCGCCATAAGACTTATTAAAGTAGGTGGCCTTGAATTTGGGTATCCACGCTGAGGTGTTCAGAGAGACGATACCTGGTTACTGGACATTTTGTCAGCAGCAGGTCCCTCAAGAGTGGCTTTACCCCTTAATGGGGTGATCATGGACCCAGTTAGAGTGTTCTAACAGACCCCCGCTTCCCTCCCTCCTATAGCCAAAAGGACGGAGTGCAAATATTTCATACCAGCCAAGGGGTATGAATTTTTGTTTTCACACCCTCCACCAGGATCTCTAATAGTGGCAGCCACCAATGAGGGGGACCATCAAGGTCAAACAGGCCCCATGCCCAAGGCAAAGGACACCAAAAAGCTGGACTTGTTTGGCCAACAAGCATATTCAGTGGGTGGGTTACAACTCCGAATAGTGAACCAGCAAGCTTTGCTAGGTTGCTATGATTTTAATGTGGGAAGCAATGCAGAAATTTAAGGACATGCTCCATCAAGAGGCCAGACAGGAGTTCTCTTCCTAGTCAAAGAAGGGAAGACAGTAGTCTGGGCATCCCTGCAGGCAGCCTTGAATGCTGCCGATTCTGGGGCCAGATCAATGGCCATGGCTGTTACCAGGCACAGAAGCTTGTGGTTACAGTCTTCAGGGTTTCCTTAAGAGGTGCAGCAAACCCTCCAGTATCTCCCATTTGAAGGGCCCTTGCTCTTCTCAGAGCAAACAGATGCTAAACTCCACGGACGTAAGGACTCCAAGGCGACCCTAAAATCTCAGGGTCCAGAAAACACTACAGGCCTCAACAAACAGGACACTATTTTGCGCAACCTGCCAGGCAGGACCAGCGGATGAGGAAGAGCAATTTCCTCTTCAGGGTTGACGCATTCTGCCCCTAAACACTCAAGTAGTTAAAGCACTGGTTTGGACAAGATTCTTGAAGATGACATATCAATTCTCTCAGTTCTGGATCCAGTTACCCGTTTGTTTTCCAAACGACTCTCCCACTTCCTCCGTGCTTGGACCCACATTACCTTGGACTGTTGGGTTCTAAACGCAATAGAATTTGTTTATATCCTTCAATTTTTATCCACCCTGCCTTCCCACACCCTGTCCCCATCCCTCTTTAGGGATCTTTCTCACAAACAACCATTGGAACAAGAAGTTCAGTCCCTCCTTTGGGTGGGAGCTGTGGAAGAGGTTGCACACTATCTAAGAGGAAAGGGGTTTTATTCCAGTTACTTCCTAATTCCAAAGGCCAAAGGGGATCTCAGACCGAACCTAGACCTGCATCATCTCAACCGCTATCTCAAGAGCTTGAAGTTCCGCATGGTCTCCTTGGGCACTATCATTACCTTGCTGGATCCAGGGGATTAGTATGCCGGCCTCTATCTAAAGGACACATACTTCCACATATCAATTTTCCAAGGCGACAGAAGGTTCCTAAGATTTGCCATGAACCAGACAGATTACCAGTTTGCGGCTCTCTCATTTGGCCTGTTGGCCACCGCGCAGGTCTTCAACAAATGTATGGCAGTAGTAGCGGCTTTCCTCAGGAAAAAGGGGGTTCATGTATTCCCATATCTCAATGACTGGCTAATCCGGTCCAGACCTCAGGTGGAATCTCACTAGAAATACCCCCTTTTGAGCCACTTCTCATTCCATTAAATATGTGCTTTATTGGTATTGTATAGCACTGACTTTTTGAATCAGAATGTTGTGCAGTACCAAGTCAAATGCCTTATACAAGCCCAAGTATATTACATCTAGAGAGTGTATCTAGTGTATGTGTGTGTGGGGGGGGAGAGGGCACGGGGAAGTCTCGCGTGTTCTTGACTCAATGCTATCTTTATCAGTGATCTAGATGAAAGTATAAAATCATTGCATATGACACTAAGATTGGTGGATTTGGAACTAAGAGGACAGGTCAGTTATACAGAGTGATCTCTTCAGTGTGAGGGAAACATGACTAGTGCAAGACAATAAACCTGTTCTCATGAGTTTTACACTAATGTTACTTATCCGCTTATATATAATATATCTAAGTGATCAGTTGACAAAAGCTGCAGGGGTCAAGTAGTATAATAGTACTATCAAGTAGTAGTATTGGAGGTTTTTAAGAGCAGGTTAGACAAACACCTGTCAGGGATCATCTAGATAAGAATTAGTCCTAACATGAGTGTAGAGGACAGGACCAGAAGACCTCTTGAGGTCCCTTCCAGTCCTATGATTCTATGGCCACTGAGATTTGAGAGGGGGGTTCTCATTGCCATGAGGAGATGATCTATTAGACCTACAAGGGCTGAGGTCCATGCCATATCCAAGTCTAATCACAGGAGGACTGAAGATGTCCATTGAATTTGTGTCTTATCTGGAGCTTGGTTTTCAGTACTTTCTTGATAATTTTGTTTTGGGAAGCTTACAAGAAGTGGAAATTTGGACAGATGACTAGGGAGGAGTATAAAAATATTGCTAGAGCATGCAGGGATGTAACCAGGAAGGCCAAGGCACAATTGGAGTTGCAGCTAGCAAGGGATGTGAAGGGTAACAAGAAGAGTTTCCACAGGTATGTTAGCAACAAGAAGAAGGTCAGGGAAAGTGTGGGACCCTTACTGAATTGGGGAGGCAACATAGTGACTACTGATGTGGAAAAAGCTGAAGTACTCAAAGCTTTTTTTGCCTCAGTCTTCACAGCTCCCAGACTGCTGCACTGGGCGACACGGTATGGGGAGGAGGTGAGCAGCCCTCAGTGCTGAAAGAACAGGTTAAAGACTACTTAGAAAAGCTGGACATGCACAAGTCCATGGGTCCAGATCTAATGCAGCCAAAAGTACTGAGGGAGTTGGCTGATGTGATTGCAGAGCCATTGACCATTATCTCTGAAAATTCGTGGTGATCCAGAGAGGTCCCGGATGATTGGAAAAAGGCAAATATAGTGCCCATATTTTAAAAAGAGAAGAAAGACCCCGAGGAGCTACAGACTGGTCAGCCTCCCCTCAGTCCCTGGCAAAATCATGGAGCAGGTCCTCAAGGAATCCATTCTGAAGCATTTGGAGGAGAGTAAGGTGATCAAGAACAGTCAACATGGATTCAGCAAGGGCAAGTCATGCCTGATCAACCTGATTGCCTTCTATGATGAGACAACTGGCTCTATGGATATGGCGAAAGCGGTGGATGTGATATATCTTGAGTTTAGCAAAGCTTTTAATACTGTCTCCCACAGTACTCTTGCCAGCAAGTTAAAAAAGTACGTTTTGGATGAAAGGACTATAAGGTGGATAGAAAACTGGCTAGATTGCTGGGCTCAACAGGTAGTGATCAATAGCTCAATGTCTAGTTGGCAGCCGGTATCAAGCAGAGTGCCCCAGGGGTCAGTCCTGGGGCCGGTTTTGTTCAAATCTTTATTAAAGATCTGGATGATGGGATGAATTGCACCCTCAACAAGTTTGCAGATAACACTAAGTTGGGGGGAGCGGTAGATACGCTGGAGGGTAGGGATAGGATCCAGAGTGACCGAGACAAATTGGGTGATTGGTCCAAAAGAACTCTGAGGTTAAACTAGGACAAGTGCAGAGTTCTCCACTTAGGAAAGAAGAATCCCATGGCTAAGCAGCAGTTCTGCAGAAAAGGACCAGGGGATTACAATGGATGAGAAGCTGGATATAAGTCAGCAGTGTGCCCTTGTTGCCAAGAAGGCCAACAGCATATTGGACTGTATTAGTAGGAGCATTGCCAGCAGATCAAGGGGAGTGATTATTCCCTTCTATTCGGCACTGGTGAGGCCACGCCTGGAGTATTGTGTCCAATTTTGGTCCCCCCAGTACAGAAGGGATGTGGACAAATTGGAAAGAGTCCAGCAAAGGGCAACAAAAATGATTAGGGGGCTGGGGCACATGACTTACAAGGAGAGGCTGAGGGAACTGGGGTTATTTAGTCTGCAGAAGAGAAGAATGAGGGGGGATTTGATAGCAATCTTCAAATACCTGAAGGAGGGTTCCAAAGAGGATGGAGCTAGGCTGTTCTCAGTGGTGGCAGATGGCAGAACAAGAAGCAATGGTCTCAAGTTGCAGTGGGGGAGGTCTAGGTTGAATATTAGGAAACACTATTTCACTAGAAGTGTGGTGAAGCACTGGAATGGGTTACCTAGGGAGGTGGTGGAATCTCCACCCTTAGGTTTTTAAGGCCCAGTTTGACAAAGCCTTGGCTGGGATGATTTAGTTGGTGTTGGTCCTGCTTTGAGCAGGGCATTGGACTAGATGACCACCTGAGGTCTCTTCCAACCCTAATATTATGTGATTCTGAAGGGAGTTGCAGACACATTCCAGCATCAAGTGTGGGTGAGGTTCAAGCGGGCTATTGCATTTTTCAGGAAGGCTGGCAGGTTTGCTTTCCCTAAAGAAAGTGTTAATATTTTCAATAGAATTGAGCTCAGTTCTGTTTGGCTTTCATCAGTTGGGGTGGGAGTTTTGTTTTGCAATGGGACCAAATTTGGGTAGCAGGGTGGTTATTGCTTTCTAATCTGACAGTTTTCTGTTTCAAAAAGTTCATCTTATATTTGTTGAATTTTCTGTCAAATGGGATGAGAGCTCTTTGCAGTGTTCAGTATTTCAGTCTGATGTTTGGTTAATGTAAGCCAAGTGACTTGCAAGTTCATTATGCAAAATAATTTTGCTGATTTTTGCAGCTGTAATGGCGGAGGACAGGGAATCATAGAATATCAGGGTTGGAAGGGACCTCAGGACATCATCTAGTCCAAATCCCTGCTCAAAGCAGGACCAATCCCCAATTAAATCATCCCAGCCAGTGCTTTGTCAAGCCTGACCTTAAAAACCTCAAAGGAAGGAGATTCCACCACCTCCCTAGGTAATGCATTCTAGTGCTTCACCACCAGGGACTTTTACTTCCTTTAGCAAAGTGGCATAATCCTGTACTAAACCCATTGTGCTGTCAGCAGATGGGTTCAAATCAGGTTTTACGATCCTAGGGTTTGAGTCTGACTGCATGCTTCATCTGCCATAATTCACTGATAAACCATAGAGATATTTGAGGTCAGTGTAAGGAAAGGTGGATTGTTCGGGGACAAGACATTGATGTCAGTGGTTATAATATCTGCTAGTTCATCCGTACATTGGCCTTGTGGATGAATAATTTGGTTTTCTTGGAACTGCTGAAAAGTTGAAGTATACACCTCTCCATCTCTCTGAGCTGTTAAGTCATATTCCCAGCGATGATGATTTAAAGGTCAGCTATTTGAGGGAGGGATAGCTCAGTGGTTTGATAAATAAACCCAGGGCTGTGAATTCAATCCTTGAGGGGGTCATTTAGGGATCTGGGGCAAAAATTGGAGATTGGTCCTGGTTTGAGTAGGGGGTTGGACTAGATGACCTCCTGAGGTCCCTTCCAACCCTGATATTCTATTATTCTATTTCACTGCTGGTCAAAGAATGTAACAAAGGAGAGGGACAATCATATTATGAAGATTTGCATAATCTACTGAGAGTGACATTCCATTTGGATGCCAGGAGTGGATTGCATTTGACAGTACCTGCACGTTTTTCCAGGATGCTATAACCAGGTTTTAAAACAACACATAGACTCTGCATTACGTACCATCTCCATTACAAAGATGACAAGGTTTTAAAATCTACTCGAGCTAATTGAATCTTAGCTTGTGTAATTATCCTTCCAAACAAGATATATTTGTCCACTGGAAGAAATAGTGATGTTTTCCATCAGATCCATAAGGACATCTTTGGCTATACAAATGAGAACTTTTGTAGAGTAACTTTTCAAAACAGTACCAAACCGTATAATTGACATCCACAATTTCCAAGCAAGGTATTAGGAAAATGACCATTCTCCATACCATGGTGGAAAATAAAATAAAATCTTTTCACTGTTAAAACTAACTTTTTTTGACTGAATTTTGATCATAGTAAATTGAACTTCATGTTGTTAGTTAGAAAAGATATGATCAGTATATATTTTCCTTTCTATGGTACATTTCATTCTTCAGTCCACTCCAAGTTAGAAATGCAAATTTTGGCATAGAATTACACTCTCTGATTGGTATTTTTTAAAAAACCAAGGGCGTTAAGCCCCCCTTTTTCAATGGAATTTAGTGGGAATTGGGATCTAACTCCTTTAGTCATCTTTGAAAATCTCAACCTCTAAATTTTACAAACATTTTTCAGAATATCTTCATGTGGGTTTATGTGTATGTTATATTTAATAATATTTAACATTCCTTTAATAGCTTTTAAATGTTTATGGAGTTCTGAGGTAGATGACAGAATTCTGATTTGTTTTATTTTATTTACAGAATGAAGATGGTGTAATTGATCTACGGGAATATGTGACTGCTCTATCTGTAGTATGTAGGCCATCCAAAACTTTAGAAACAATTCAATTGGCATTTAAGGCAAGTAGCAACTTCTTACAATGTTCTTCTCACAATATGTAGAAAATACAGAACCATTTAAAAAAAATCAATTTGATTACACTGAATTTTATTCTATATATTCTTCTTATTCACATTTACACTTTTAAAAAAAGCATTAATACATTGCTTAGTTTCAGAGATCAAGCACCTCAGAAGTAATTAAATACAGATTTAGGCACTAGTCCTATCATATGATTGTAGCATGCTTTCCTCTGCATGAGCTGAGACCCACTGAGTTTGGTGCATCTCTACAGGGATCTGCATTAGCAAGTTGCATTGGATGACTGGGGGCCGTTATGTTGAAACCTCCAAACTTACCCCTTACCCATTGTGCTTATGCGTTATTAAAATGTGTTTCTGTTGTAACCTCTTTTTTCACATGATTAACATTTTCTGAAACACTTACGTTTTGGGGTGAAATTTTACATGTTTGATTCACAGGAATACACCTTTCTCCCTCATCTCATTGTTTAGATCACTACTGCCCCTTCATCCCGAACCCTACCACCAGGATCTTGTGGTTCACAGAAATGCTCTTCCCTGAGATGCCTTTGATTGCCAGTCTCTCTCCTCCCCCTCCCCCAACTCCTGTAAGTCACAGGAGCCACCAGCACAGACGACACAAGCACAAGATCTAGAAGAGAGTGGGGACAGGAGTGGGGAGGCGGGGATAGACTTGAGCTGAGAAGGGGCTGGCAGAGTCTGGATCACTGTTGGGAGTCTTTCAGGGGAAATAACATATCTGCCTGGAGATCATTGCTCATCTTCTGAGGTCCTAGGAGAATGCATTATATATTAAGAATTAGGGAAATCTTTAATGTCAGATCCACTAATAACAATATATTGTAGGGGTTTAAAAATAAATTCACATTAGTCTATTTGTGTACCAAATATGTGGTACATATTTGCAGTGTTGATGTGACTTTCTCCATTGCATTCTAATTAAAAAGGATAACTTAATACTTCCTTTGATATAGTATTGTCTTTAGCTAGCTTTGTCATATTGTGATCTTATCAGCCAGAGCCAAGATACATTAGCTTCTTGAATTGTCATAGAATCATAGAATATCAGGGTTGGAAGGGACCTCAGGAGGTCATCTAGTCCAACCCCCTGCTCAAAGCAGCACCAATCATCCCAGCCAGAGCTTTGTCAAGCCTGACCTTAAAAATATCTAAGGAAGGAGATTCCACCACCTCCCTAGGTAACAACCTCCTCCCTAGACACTCGTATTTATGAGGGTAGCAATTAGCAGCTTACACCATATGTGTGAGTTGGCCGGTTGTAACTATCTTAGTTTCTAAGAGAGATACTTGTCCACACTGGGGTATACTTGACTTTGCACAGGAGACTGTGATAAAGAAATAACCCATATGTATTTATTTTACTATTTGTGATTTCTTTGCATTTGTCAGGGGCAGAAGTAGTGAAATTCAACAGGCTTTTTAAAAATTTCTTTTTGGGGGAGGAGGGGAGGGATAGGAGAAACTGGTGGTGGGGGGTAATATTTGTCCTCTGTTACCCAAAGGCCAGGTCTACACTAGAAAATATTTGCTGGTATAGCTGTGCTAGCAATCCCTGCTAATGTAGATGCAGCTAATACTGGCAAAAGAGTTCTTTTGATGGCATTGCTTATATCAGTTCTACAAGTGAAATACAAATTCTGCAAAAAACAAAACAAAACACCATACCGTTAAGCAAGAGATGTAGCTATCCAGCACTTAAGTTAATTAAAGATGAACCCTTAGAGTTGTTACTCTTGTTGAATTTTGCAAGTCTTGCATTCATCACTAAATATGAATTATGAACATGAGTGGCTAAGGAATAAAAAAAGATGATCAGAGTAAAAGTATATTATAGACTTTGCTATATCATTGTAAGTATTTTGCATGACATCTCTATCTTTTAGATCCTGTTCTCTGTGTAATTGAGTATCTACTTTTAAAGTGTAGATTAATTACAACAGCTCTTCTAGTGTCATATGTTGACTTCTGTAAGGATTACAGCTGTACTGTACATTCTTAAGAGCAAAGTGTTTCAGAAGATAAGAAAGAGATTACTATTCAGCCACTTGATGCAGCATACAGTGGGAAATAATGTGAACTGAGGGCTCGTTGTCCATTTCTTTTCTTTTTTTTAAACTTAAACCACTCTCTTGTTAACTTGATGCTTTGCAGCATTGTCTGCTTTAGCTGCAGTCAAAGCGTTGCAGGTTTTAGAAAGAGGTATTGTGACATAGTTCAGTACAATAGAGAACGATGCCCTTCCTGATATCGTAAATGGTACTCACCATTTCCTTCCATAGCAATAATACACAACAGTGTGCATTAGTAGGCTTATAGGTATAAGCCCAAGTTAGCACCAAAGCTAAATGCCAAGTGCCTTCATCCATCTGAGAAATGCACAAGTAGGCTACTAATACACATCCTGAAATAGCTTATATATTCGAAAGCCTTGCTCATTCATTAAAATGCCTTATTTGAAAAAGAAAATACGCCTTTAGTTTGGGGGGGGGGAAAGAAAATATTTCCCAGCAAAAGGATAAGAGATAATAGTAGGGGAAATGTTAGAAACTCCTTTTCCCTACTACTTTGAATGTTTTTAAATTTATGTTTGTAATCCTTCTTTGCTCTTTTTTTAAGGTTCCTTGACCCTTTTAGACCAGTTCTCCTGCCTCCTATATGAAGTCCAGCTGCCTTTTACTAGCATGCTGTGTCCCAACAGACACCAATCTCAGAGCTTCTGTATGTGGTGGGGTAATGTACTCTACAGGGGTGTAATTTCCAAAGCGCACTGACGCACTGTGCATTAATTGGTCCATGTAGACCTGAAGGTTCCTTAGTACACCTAAACGTGGTACTATTTATTCTACTAGAGAACCTTCAGTGCACACCAGCATGGTCTACACAGACCAGTTAATGTGCAGCACTTTAGTGTGCTTTGGACATCACACCCCTATAGAGCACATAACCCCACCGTGTAGACAAGTCCTTAGTTGCTGAACAGAAAGTTGGTAATAATTGGTTGGAAGCTCCAAACCACTGCTGAAATGGTATTTTAAGATGAGGGAGAAGTTGATGACATTCACCGTCTGTACAGTGTTCTTACTCTTAGGTTTGTGTTATCTAGCACAAAACAGTTCCAACTCCCACAAGTCAGATTTCTTGCCTACGGAGGGCAACAATAGCAGGATAGAGCTTGATCCAGGCCTCTACATTACATCCCCCTGCCTTAGACTATATCGCCATTGTTTGGACATTCTATACCAGTTCTTTCTTGGCTGCAGGCAGTAGAGGAGTGCCCTACTTTATGGTCATCTTTGTGATAAGCTCAGTGGTTTCTTTTTCTGTCTAACCTTTCTAGTCAGCATCTGGTTTTGCCTAAGGTGATTCATTCCGGGCTCAAGTAGGTTCTTCCATGCCTCCATGCCACCTGTTTCAGTGCATCTGCACTTCACTCCCCTTGCTTAATGTTTGGCACTCCAGCAGCTTTGCTTGCAGTACACTGATTCATTACCTTTGCCGTGGAACTTTAGCACTGCTGTTTCAGCACTTGGCACTGCTCTTTTGGTATGCTGTGGCTTTGGTCTCTTTTTGCCTGCATCTTGTATACTTGACATCTTGAATCTTCAGTACTTTCAGCTTGGCACATCAGTGTCTCCTCACTCCTGTACCTCCTCAGCATCTTCAGGTTTCACTGTTGCTGCTTTGGTGCATTATTTAATTAGAGGGGTTTTCTATTTTTTCTTTTCCAACATGATGTTTTCCAAGAAGGAAAGAAACAAGGTGTTCGGCTTCAAAAATTATCACTTTGACAGAACCAATTCCAAGAAGGGATGGCTGTACCCATTATGTTCTCTGGCTGGGAGCCTCATGGTGAGCATGGTTGCAATATACATCAAGAGATACCTCCCTGCATGGTACGCATCTCCATTCCCTGACTGAAACACACCACAGAGGTTCTCATAAGTTCCTCACAAGGCTGGTCAAGAATGCAATGAAGGAAGGATCTTTTAAGCATATGTTTGTCAGCTCAGACTTGAGTGCCAAGACCAGTGGCACATGTGCAGACTTGGGGCCCTCCCCTTGTAAAGTCCCATGAGGCAGCCTTAATTCCAGAGCACCCAGCACAGTCACCCTCAAAGTCCTTGATTTTTATATCCACTATGAACACTTAATTTGAATAGTCCCTTCAAGATGTGGACATTACCGCAGGAGCAAATGTATTTGAAATACAGGTATACAGCCAGTGCTCATAACTTCAAATACAAAAATGATACATGCATACAAATAGCATAATCATATACAGCAAATCATAACCTTTCCATAGACACCTTACTTGACATAATTTGTACAAGATTTATTGCAATTATATAACAGTGTTAGCAACAATGATCTACATGGTCGTATTTAATCAGATAATGTCTCAATCCCAACACAAAATTGATGCAGGAAGGGGTGTCCCAGACACAGTTGAATGCATCATAGGAACTTCCCATTCTTGGTCCTGTATTACTACAGCTTCTCACCCAATATTAGAAGTATCGGCATATAACAGAAATGGTTTATCAAAATCATAGTTTGATCAAAACAGGCTTTTTCTTTGAAAGGTTCATTATGCAAATAATAATAATATTTGCAAAGCTGCTCTGCTGTGTAAAGCCAGGAATCCAGCCTTTCTTTTGAACCTGAAACATAAACTGTTCAATTCCAATATCAGTTAATTAAGCCTCCTTTTAAGCTATCCACACTAGATTTTTCCAAAGCAGATTCAGTGAGCTCATATACATCTGAAAGACTCTGGCAGTTAGGAACTGAAACAAATTTCTCAACAAATAAATTGTTGCCTTCTACAGACAGAAATTCACCCTGATTTACCTCAATTCACTTCCACACCCCTCAGTTACAGCAAACTGCTTGCAAAAACTACCATGAGGATTCTTCTCCTTAGGAGCTTCTTTTAGCAACAATTCACCTTCATCTTGCTCCACAGAAGCATTACTGTGCTGAGACGCAAGCAACTCCTTCTGAGTTTTACACCCAGAATCATCTCTGGCCCATTAGGAAGATTTTTACACAACCTCCTTTCAGGCAAGCTACAAGACTCCACAGTTAAAAAGTTAGAAGCACTCTCTTTCCCTTTACAGCTTCCCTCCTTGACAACGTGCAGGTTACCAGGCTCAATACACAGAAGCATAGGGACCATTCCCTTCTTGTCACAAGTTTCCATACTGTCAGTGAGTAACACAGTCAAATTACCTTTGTGCTCTCCTTGTGCTCTGGCCATGATATCAACCTGATTAAACAGAGT